>NW_026652287.1:81760760-81919753 GCF_009828535.3 Hylobates moloch | reverse complement strand
CTGCTGCCTTGCAGTTTGATCTCAGACTGCTGTGCTAGCAATCAGCGAGACTCCATGGGCATAGGACCCTCTGAGCCAGGTGCAGGACACAATCTCCTGGTGTGCCATTTTTCAGGCCCATTGGAAAAGTGCAGTATTAGGGTGGGACTGACCCGATTTTCCAGGTGCCATCTGTTACCCCTTTCTTTGAGTAGGAAAGGGAACTCCCTGACCCCTTGCGCTTCCCGAGTGAGGCAATGCCTCGCCCTGCTTCGGCTCGTGCACAGTGCGCTGCACCAGCTCTCCTGCACCCACTGTTTGGCACTGCCTAGTGAGATGAACCCGGTACCTTAAACGGAGATGCAGAAATCACCCATCTTCTGTGTCACTCAGGCTGGGAGCTGTAGACCAGAGCTGTTCCTATTCGGCCATCTTGGCTCCACCCCTTCTTCCAGTCTCTTATTATCTTCCTTTTATGACTAGACACTTCGTGTCAACATCTCCTTATGTGTTTTCACACATCTATCTCTCCATGCATGTTCCAGGAGCAGCTCCTCCATGGTTCTTGTAGGCCTGTCATCCCACAATCTTTTAGATTTTAGAGACAACTAAAATAATAAAGTTAGTAGTTTGAGCAATAGGCTGTATCCCTGCTATTGATCTAGAGGAAATAACTAGTCAACTTCTCCCTCCTCCACTGTTCATTTGAATCCCTCACACCCTCAGATACTACCTCATCAGGCCTTGGTGGCTTACTGGATTGTGTAACTCAAACCTTCACTTCTGAGGGGTCTGAGTTCGTGATAATTATACCCTCCCTAGGCTGGAATTGCTACATATGTTTGATCACAGTTATTAAGCGTCTAGGGAATACCAGAGACACCTGGATTCCATATGGAGTCCAGTTTGTTCCCATTGTGTAACAGCATCCCAACCTCCTTCTGCTGAACACAATTATCCTTGCTGCAAGAATGACTTCTCTTCTTATTGGCTTGTTCTTGGGCACAAGAAATCCAAAGTTCCTTGATAGCAGACATAACTTGTAGTTCAGTGAGACCTTTGTTGTGTCCTTTGGCAGGACGTTTGTGGACCAGAACAGCAAACAATACAGATTTCAGAGTGGACTTCAACAGGAATAAAAATTCTCCAAGGAGTCATTGGTAGTGATGGTAAGGGTCATGGTAAGATGGGCCAGTCATGTTTCTACCCCTCGGTTCCCAGACCCACGCAATCAGCACCATATAGAGTTTCCTGATTTCATGCACATACAACATCATGAAGGATGCCCCCTCTACACACATTTTTTTCAAGTGTTGCCTCCAAGCTAGAGCTTCAGTCATTCCATTGTTCCATGAAGCTTGTTATTTCTAGATGATGAGGGATGTGTTGTGATTAATCAATCCCATGGGCATGGTACTACTCCCATATCTCCTTGCTGTGAAGTGGATCTGCTGGTTGGATGCTGATATGGTTTGGCTGTGTCCCCACCCAAATACATTAACATAATACATTAACATTTACATAATATATTTAGAATCACATGGTTTCCAGTGATTAGAATTTAGTCATGCCTCGAAAGGAACAGAAGACAGTGGCTAGGCAGCACATTCCTTATAAAGGATACAGTAATAGTGTACTTAGGATGACTAATATTAAGAATTCAAGCACAGTGAATTTTTTTTCCTCAGAGGAAGCAATTTTATTTTCTAAAAATTTCAGCCATAAGTGGCTGCAGACTTATGTACTTCTGTGTCATACTTAGGACAAGTAAAGTGCATGTCAAGTAATAAACTACTTTTAGTACAGAAATAACAGAAGATATGCTCACATCCTGTGGTGTGAGGCATGGTGGGACAATCTCCACATACAGAGCATTCTTTGCCACTGGTGGCTAATGTATTGTCACTATTGGGAGCACCAGTAAGAGGGATACACCATGAAGATAACTTGGCTTTCAACTTCTGGACATTGATAAGTGGTAGGGAAAAATCAGAAATTCAGCAAAACCATGCCAGAGAATGGCATCTGTGAATTCCCACATGTTGTGGGAGGTACCCAGTGGGAGGTAATTGAATTATGGCGCAGGTCTTTCCCATGCTATTCTCATGATAGTGAATAAGTCTCATGAGATATAATGGTTTTATATAGAGGAGTTTCCCTGTACAATCTCTCTCTGTTTGCTTGCTGCCATCCATGTAAGATGTGCCTTGCTCTTCCTTGCCTTCTGCCATAATTGTGAGGTCTCCCCAGCCATGTGGAAGTGAAAGTCCATTAAACCTCTTTTTGTGTGTGTGTAAATTTCCCAGTCTTGGTTGTATCTTTATCAGTAGCGTGAAAATTGACTAATACAGTAAATTGGTACCAGTAGAGTGAGGTGCTGCTGTAATGATAACCAAAAATGTTGAAGCAACTTTGGAACTGGGTAGCAGGCAGAGGTTGGAACAGTTTTGAGGGCTCAGAAGATAGGAAGATGTGGAAAAGTCTGAAACTGCCCTAAAGACTTGTTGAATGGCTTTGACCAAAATGCTGATAATGATATGGACAATGAAATCCAGGCTGAGTTGTTCTCAGATGAAGACGATGAACTGGTTGGAGACTGGAACAAAGGTGACTCTTGTTATGTTTTGGCAAAGAGACTGGCAGCATTTTGCCCCTGCCCTAGAAATCTGTGGAACTTTGAACTTGAAAGACATGATTTAGAGTATCTGGCAGAAGAAGTTTCTAAGCAACAAAGCATTCAAGAGGTGACTTGAGTGCTGTTAAGGACATTCAGTTTTAAAAGTGAAACAGGGCATAAAAGTTTGGAAAATTTGCATCCTGACAATATGATAGAAAAAAAAATCCCATTTTTATTTTTAGGAGAAATTCTAGCCAGCTGCAGAAATTTGCATAAGTAACAAGGAGCTGAATGTTAGGTCTCCAGGGCATGTCAGAGACCTTTGTGGCAGCCCCTTTCATCAGAGGCCTGGAGGTTTAGGAGGAGAAAATGGTTTCATGGGCTGGACCCAGGGCCTCTCTCCTGTGTACAGTCTAGGGACTTGGTGCTGTGTGTCCCAGTTGCTCTAGCTGTGACTAAAAGGGGCCAAGGTACAGCTCAGGCTGTTGCTTCAGAGGGTGGAAGCCCTAAGCCTTGGCAGCTTCCATGTGGTGTTGAGCCTGCAAATACTGGAAGTCAATAATTGAGGTTTTGGAACTTCCACCTAGATTTCAGAGGATATATGGAAATGCCTGGTTGCCCAGGCAGAAGTTTGCTGCAGGGGTGAGACTCTTATGGAGAATTGCCTTCCACCATGATTGTGAGGCCTCCCCAGCCATGGGGAACTGTAAGTCAATTAAACCTGTGTTTTTTTTTTTTTTTAATTGCCAAGTCTTGGGTGTGTCTTTATCAATAGTGTGAAACTGGGCTAATACAGATGCCATGTTGCAGGGTTTGCATGCCTGTGGATCAGGCATTCTCTAAGCCTCAGGCTGGTGATGGCAACTGAGTCACAGCAAGCAGGAAAGGCAAGTGCACATCCTAAGTAGGTGTCTAACCCTATGTGAATGAAACACTGCCCCTCTCAGGATGGAAAGGGCCCAATGCTGTTGATTTCCACCCTGTGGTCAGTTGGTCTCTTGAGGAATAGTGCCACACTGGGATGTCTGGAGCTGTTATAGAATGAATTGTGCCTTTCCAAAATTCATATTTAGAAACCCTAACTCTCAATGTGACTGTATTTAGAGATAGGGATTTTCAGAATATAATTAAGTCTTAATAAAATCTTAAGGTAAGGTCCTAATATGAAAGGACTGTTGTACTCATATGTGGAGGAAGAGACACCAGAGTTCTCTCTCTTTCTCTCTCTGTACATCCCACAAAAGAAAAGCCCCCAGAAAACAACCCTGTTGGCACCTTAATCTTGGACTTCCAGGCTCCAGAACGGTGAGAAAATAATTTTTTGTTGTTTAAATCACCCAGTCTGTAGTATTTTGTTATGCAGCCCTAGCAGACTAGTATAGTTGCTGACTGGATAGAAATTCAAAGACATAGCAGCTGGATGTGTGTGTCAATTATGCTCTTTCCAGAGGAGGCTCTGAGTGAGTGGCTGCCACATCTTATTATTTTATTAATCAATCGGCAGGCAATTTTTTAAAGTTGGAATTGTTTTAAATATAAGAATTAACTACAAAATTTTAATAAAATGCCTTCTCCATTCAAATCACTTTTTTGTTTTTATTTAAGTTGAGATAAAATTCATATAACATAAAGTTCAACACATTAACGATATTAAAGTGTAAAATCAGTGCTTTTTGGTGTATTCACAATATTTTGCAATTATCACCACTAAGTAATTCCAGAATGGTATAAACAACCCCCCAAAAACCCTACTCTTATAGAGCACCTTAATATTTCAGTTAAGAGTGCTAGGGAAGAGATAACTAATACTATATCTCAGCCCTTAGAGCTTTCAGCAATCTGTGAGAAATTCAAATAACATGTATTTCTGCAAGAAGGTATATTTTGCCTTCAGTTTCAAAAGGCATGTTATTGAAATTGCTAAAAATAGAAAGTAGAATTGTCTTAAACATCTTTTTATAGTCCATTCGTTAAATCTTTAGCATGAATAAAAGTGAATCTGACATTTTTTAAATCTCAAAATAAATCCATAAAAAATCATTTCCCCCTTATTTGGAGTTGGCATCTCTGAACCACTATATAGATTTATAAGTAATGTGGCATATTTTTATTGTACATCTTCTATGTTTTACCCAAGTAGGTGGTCAGGATAAAACAATAAAAAAGACAGGTGCTCATTCATGCTCATCCTACTCTTAAGGAAATTACAGAGTAATGTGTTCCTTATCAGACCCTCACTTAAGATGTTAAGATGAAAGAAATTTTACATCTTTTGATGGAGCTTTGGAAGCCTGTGTTTCTGTTTTACCTCTATTACCATTTGTATGGTCAAGTAGAGCATAATGAGAGGAAACACTGGGCAGAATATCTGTCATTTTATTCAGTTGATACACACTGTGAAGATAAATGTTTCTAATAAGGTAAGCAAAAATGAGCATTGTCGTACAGTGCATAGCCAGCTGGAAGTAAAAACATTAAATGCAAATGAAGGAAACCCAGTCCAAATCAAATTCATGAGCTACAGAAATGGGACCTGGTATGTTTTAAAAATTGTTTTATATGTATTACTATTTTCTTAAGTTATATGTTACAGATCAGGGGTGTCCAATCTTTTGGCTTCCCTGGGACACATTGGAGGAAGAAGAATTGTCTTGGGCCACACTAAAATACACTAACACAGTAGCTGATGACCTTTTAAAAATGGCAAAAAAAACTCATAATATTTTAAGAAAGTTTATGAATTTGTGTTGGGCCACATTCAAATTTGTTCTGGGCCGCATGCAACTCACAGGCTAGGGGTTGGACAAGCTTCTTATAGACCCTTTCTATAATGTGTTCTATAAAATAATAATTTCCAGTGATTAAATTATTTTCTTCATTACTTACCAAAGATATTTTAATCTTTTAAGGTATTTAAGGTATCTACTATTTCTGCAGTGAACAAAATTCTTCTGCGGAAAAGTGGTCTACAGTGTGTGGGTGTGTGTCTTTCTCTCTATATATGTGTGTGTGCATGTGGGTGTGTGTCCATGCACCGTTGGGTATAGTCCTTATATTTCTTGCTACCTAATCTAGTTCTTTATTTACAGTATACATATTCTGGAGTTTACGCTAAATTACTCTTCTATATTAAATTACAAATCCTCATGAGGAAATGTGTCTTCATTCCTTTGGAAGTTAAATTTAATATAGTCATAGTAAAGTTTATTCTCAAGACTTTTAGCTATATCTAATAAATACATCTAAGTAAGAACATGCATTATTTTTATATCATCAAACTGAAGGACAATATCACTGGGGCAACTTTATAGCATTTTAAAAATTAAATACATGTAATTCTTTTGTTGCAGTTGCCTAGGAACACATTGTATTTGAAAATGCTTCCAAGAATCACAGTAAGGTGGAAGGTGTAGATTGGAGCCAAGAGAAGATTTTATTTTATAAATACAGTTTACACTAAACTCCTTTCAAAAAATACAACTGGAGTTGTGGTGGTAAGTTTGCTTCTGAGTTAGACAGAATATGTCTACCTCTTAGTCATATTTGTTAAAATATAAAAAATTGTCACATCTTCTCTCATATGATTTGGTTGCTAGACTACATAGTTAATGATGTGTAATTTATGAAGGTATAATTACTCCCTTCGTAACCTGAGGAAACATTTTAGTCGCCTTATTCCTCCTAATAATTTAGCTTCAATTTTGAAAGTGTTTCCAGTTTATGAATCACAAAAGGGTTATGAATAAAATAATCTTTGTGATATCATTTTGCTTTCTGAGTAAGGAAATATTTGGGTCTGGAAACAGCAAAAGCAAAATAATACCCAGTGTTAGGGAAGGCATGAAGAAAGCAAGTTGTGCTATTCAAAAGTGGGCTGCTTTGGCTTTTTGCAAAACATAAATGTGTTCTGTTCTTTCTTGATTATTACTTTTTGCCATGGGTCTAAGCTTATTATTTTATTGTAATTCACTAAACACCACTTCAATTGGTTTATATTTTGTATAAAGTACCCTATTAACTAGTACGCCAATTACAGGTATAAAATGCAATCTGAATGTGACCTTAATGTAATTCAAGAATTGTATAATCATGTAATTAGAGTTCTGATTGGTTTCATTTGAACAGGCAGCGATCCGCATCTCAAAGATGTAGGAAGCACAAATCATTCCTGCAGCAAATATATTATTGCCTGTGTTTTATGTCTCCATAATATGTGACAACTTATATTTGTTCTATATATTTATCTAAAATGGCAGTTCAACAAATACTGTGGATAAAATAACCCAAAACATCAAACTTATTTATATTACAGGTTGAACATCCCTAATCTGGAAATTCAAAATCTGAAATGCTCCAAAATCCAAAACATTTTTAGTGCTGACATGATGCCATAAGTGAAAAATTCCATGAAGACCTCATGGCATATTCCTGGTCAAAATTTTGCTTCATTCATAAACTTATTTAAAATATCTCATAAAATTACTTCAGGCTGTGTGTATGAGATATATATGAAACATAAATAAATGTTATGTTTCGATTTGGCTACCATCTCCAAGCTATCTCATTGTGTATATATAAATATTTAAAATTCGCCAAAAAAATCTAAAATCTGGAACACTTCTGGTCCCAAGCATTTCAGATGAGGCATATTCAATCTTTATATCAATATGCTAGATATTCTCTGGGTAGAAGTCTCCTGCTCCTGTGAGGTCACTTGAGATATGTTCAAACCTCCAATTCCACGATGTGTGGAAACATAAGCTCTTTTTCCAAGTGTTGCATGAATTTATTGGGGCTTCTGTGGTTATGGTTTCTCGACCCTTGAGTTCAGGTTTCTGTACATGCTGTGTTTCACCCCACCCAACTTACCACCATTCACAAGACTTACAGGGAAATATCCTACAAGAAAACACTCATAACTGAAGTAGTTCCATAGAAGATTGATTGGGAAGGATATTATAATGAGGTGCTCGAGTTGGGGGAGGTAAGGCTGAAGTAATAGAAATAACTAGAAAGGAGACAGTTGCTATTGGATGCTTCTTAAAAGCCTCCTGTTGCACACCGTCTCTCCGGTTCTTCTGATTTTCTTGCTGTTCTGTCTTTGTCTCCACACATTTATCTCTCAAGAGCTGAACAAATTCCTTTCCTTGTCTCCTGGAGAAAAATTTAGTCGCAATTGTTTGTTTCTTGGTTTTTCCCGATCTTAATGTCTATAGTACCTAACCTCTGCAGAAAGTAGCTTAGCATAGTAATTACCCAAAGACATTTTTTTTTTCCTTAGGTAAGTTCTTATTTTGTCTTGTCCATACGACTTTTGTGAAGAAAATGTTCTCATGTGAATGAAGCAGAAATGGCTTACTTGCAATAGCTGAGGTTTACATTCCCAAGTTAGGACTGCAGGGGGTGTCCTGAGGCTGATGTGTGTACCCAGCTCTTCACAGTGGTAGCCATATCAGTTGCCACATTCACTCTATGATACAGCTACCTCTTCAAAAGTAGAGCAGCGTTTTCATAGGCAGGGGCATCTTTCTCTAGTTTCAAAGGAACAGATTTACTACTTGCAACTTTATAAGAAAAGTGGGTCTTTTCCTTTAGTTTAAGAAGTGACAAATATAACCTCCAAAAGCACTGAAAAAGAAAGAAGTGACAAGTGTGTTATTAGATTTTGCAGTATTAGCAAAACCCGACATTTTTTATATAATAAATTACTGAATTTGTACTGCTGTACCTTCATAATAAAATTACATTTATTATACAATAATTTATAAGTTAAGTTATCATTTATAAGTTATTATACAATGATTTATAAGTTGAAATACATGTTATCAAGTGAGAGGGTAGCTTCTTGTCATATTTTTGCAGAAATATTATCTGTAAAAGACCTTATTTCCAGAACAGGGTCATTAATCCAGAATATCTGAATAGTTGTCTTAGAAATGCTTCACGAGTTACAACAAAGAAACCAGAAGTAATTAAAAACATTTTATATCTTGTCAGGTGAACAGGGCCAAAACGGAACTGAAATATTAAAATTAACCCAATGGTGGTTGAGATTTTGCTTTCCATTTCATCCTCAATCCATCCACTTTCTGTGAATACACCAGCTCACACACACATAACCATTTTTGAAAGATAATATAGAAATATTTATTTTTGCAAATAATATGAGCTGAGTCCACAAAATGCCCAGATAGTACCATAGGCCTTACATGCTTATACTTTAGACATGTCTCCATATCTAAGAATTGTTTCACACTGTTGCTTAGCAACAATCTGGTCATTTAATTCAAAAGCTATTTCTAAACTACAAAGCCTTTTGTGAAAAAGAAATCAAATAATCTGATTTTTTTGTGTGTATAGACAAAATGCAGAGAAGGTCTTCTGTTTTGCATAAAAAGACTATAGTATTAAATCTGGAAAATAACACTGACTGAATTATTTGTTATAATTTTTAAGTCTTTGTATTTAAAATATTAAAAATAATGAAGTCAAGTGTCCTTTGCTCTGCTTATTCAGTTGCTGGTTAATGTGACATCCAATTTATATCCTAAGTTAAATGTGTCTGAGAGCTAATCTTTTAAGGAAAGCCAGTTGAAAATGTGGTCCTTTGGGTTTTGTTTGTTTTGTTTTGCCTGAAGAAGAAAAGATTAAGGAGGTATTTAATATTTAAAACACATAAACATGTATTATAACCATAGTACTTTTGCATCTATTATAGAAACTTGCTACATTCTACCTGGTATTAGAGTTTTCTACATATTTTATTTCCCACACTATTGACTGCACTCTTTATAATCAGCTATCCTTTCTTATTTCAGTTTTCTATAATCTATTATTGTCTTGTATAAAACAGGCACTTCATAAATATATATCAAGTTTAATATATTAATAATAGTTATAACAATAATAACAATGACATTTTTGACCAGTTATCTATGTGCCAAGCATTTTACTAATGATCTATTTTAATGATAAGAACAACTATGGCTATTTTTTCTGTTTCTATCAAGGGCAGAAAAGAAGAAAATCTTAAATTATAGCTACTATAGAGGTTGGGAAACACTAAAATAGGGGACCAAGAACTTGCATTCTTCCACATTGTGATAATAAAGTTAAATGCTTATATTTTTGGATACTAATGGGTTTCAATAATTGTTTTTCACAAACTTAGATCTCAGGCCACATCAGGAATAATAATTTATATCATAATGCAGTGGATATTTGTTGATTTGACCTGTGTCAAATTTTGTGTCACTGTTTTTGGTGTTTTCTTTTTAACCTAAGAAGTCTTCTCTCCGTTCTCATTTTGTGTAGTTTCAGTGGGACAACCCCAGCCCCCAACTTGAGAGAGAGGAACATAAGCCAGGCCTTCCCTTAGTGGCCTTCCCTTTGGCTATGGTAATCAAGTTAGCACTGTATAGTACATGCCCCCACAAAGGAAACAATTGGTAGCACTATCGTAACTGGGTAAAAAGGTATGATCTTTTTATTGGGATTGCTGAGCTGGTTGAACTAAAGTCTAGAGTTACTTTTGGTCACTATTTCTTCAGCAATCTCTTTCTGAAAATGAATCTAGGGCAGAAGAAACATTGCCAAGGCAAACATCACAGAATAATTGTTGCTGTTGTGAAAGGAAAATAAAAACAAGGGAAACAATTCACTATGCCTAAAGGAAAAAATTAAGCTGAAAACTGAGTCACACAAGAAACTGCTTTTCCTTTTGTTGCTAAGCAGATAGCTACAGGTTAAAGGTTAAATCTCTCCACAAGTGACTACTCTATGTTCGCCCATCTTATGTAAAGTGCCAATTTACTGAGTAGGAGAGGAATATATAATTGACTATTCCCATCTGCTCCCTTTCTGTTGCACTTGTGGATTACCATACACTCTCTCCTTCCCCTCCAGCCCACTTTTCCCCCTTTAAATATTGAAGTTCTCAAATTTATCTTTGGAGAAAGTCACAGACCACAGACTGTTTCTGTGATTTTGTGTTCTTTTCTTCCAGGCATGTCTTTGACCTTGGCAAAATAAACTTCTAAATTGATTGAGTCCTGTCTCAGATACTTTTTGGTTTACACCGTCAATATTCACCAACAGATGTTAAAATCATTGAGTGAAAGTTTGAAGAGAAAAATGATATTAACATAGTCTCAAAGTGTCTCCCTTTAGTTATTTATCAATTGCAAAGGGGAAAATGTTAATTTTACAATGGAAAAACCTGGTAGAGAAACCTTAACCCAAGTAATCAAGGTTAACATTGACAGAAATAATATATTTGGCACTGTGTTCCCCCAATAATATGTACTTAGAGGGGAAAAATAATTACTTCTGTTATTTGTGCCAAAAGTGCAAAACCTCAATCTAATCATAAAGAAACATCGTACAAAGACAAATTCAGGCACATTTACAGAATAACGGACCAGTATTTATACCAAGATAATGAAAGGTAAGAAAAGACTGTGGAAGTGTCACAAATAGAAAGAGACTAAAAAGACAAAACATTAAATGCAATGTAGCAGCCTTGATTGGATCTTAGAAAAGAAAAAAAGATTTTCAGGGAAAAAACTACCTGATGAAATTCAAATAATATCTGTAGTTTAATAGTAGTATTGTAACAATGTTAATTTCCTGGTTTTAAAATTATGGCTATCTAAATTTTTAACAGTAGAGAAAACTGAGGAAAGAATATATGTGAACTCTTTGTAATATATTCCTGATATGGTTTGGCTGTGTCGCCACCCAAATCTCACCTTGAATTGTAATAATCCCCACATGTCAAGGGTGGGGCCAGTGGGAGATCATTGCTGGGGGGGTTCCCCCATACTGTTCTCCTGGTAGCAAATAAATCTCATAAGATCTGATGGTTTTATAAATGGGAGTTCCCTTGCACACACTTTTTTGTCTGCCACCATGTAAGACGTGACCTTGCTCTTCCTTTGTCTTCCAACATGATTGTGAGGGCTGCTTAGACATGTGGAATTGTGAGTCCATTAAACCACTTTTTCTTTATAAACTACCCAGTCTCGGGTATGCTTTTATTAGCAGTGTGAGAACGGACTAATATAATTCCCAATGTTTTTATAACTCCTAAATGTATTTTAAAATAAAAAGTTAAAGAAGCTGAGTCAAGAGATTAACAAAAATAGACTCCTGGCAATTCTATTTACCTCTGTCCAGCCATATTTGAACACAGACCTACCACTATGCTTTTCAGGTACATGGGTCAAAAAATTATGTAATCACTTTAATTGGGTTTCTTCTCACTTCCATGCAAAAGAGATATAACTAATATATATTTCTTTTTTTCCTCTGGTGAATTTACTGTGGCCTGTGTAGAAAATATCTCATTACCAATGAGGTGCTTCACATAAGGGAATTTTCCAGATAACTTCTATACTCAAGGCAATAATTTTTTCAGTTTAATAATTGTGCAAGGAGGCTTTTCTATAATGAACTTTTCACTTTCCTGGCTTTGCTGTGGAGTACACAGAAGATGATTTTTTATTCATTCAATGACTTTGAGTCATCACTCTGAACATAAATCATCTTGTATAATAATAGCACGTGATGGCATCATGATCAATTGAGGTGTGGAAATGTATGTTTCTCTTCTACATTAATTGGCCTCTGCTAAGGATTTTGTCTATATTTATAATTTTTGTGAATCTTCCTCAGCTTATATGGTTTTATACACATTTTTCTGCTCTTAAACTATATTTAGCAGTTCTTCCCCCTGTAGAACTTGCTGCTACACATCTGCCTTAGAGAACACAATCTTAATAAAATCACATCTAAAATAATAGTCGTGCTCTGAATGAAGATCTCTCATATAATCAAAGTTCCTGTATTTTGTGCTATTGATTTTGGGCAAAGAGATTGGTTGGTTTTGTTTTCTTCATACTAACAAGTATGGACTATGATCTAGAAGGGTGAATTTAGTGAATGTATGACCTTGGAATATGAGAGTATAGTTCTATTAGAAATTAAGGTTTGTAGTTTACATTAATTATTAACAGTTTTTAGCATTTGCTTTCTCAATAAGTCATCAGTATACTGTTCACTATGATACCTTTTCCAAAATGACCTATGAAAAATGAACATCACATATAACAAGAACTAAAGGTAGTTCCCTTGGGCAGATTAAATGTTTCTCCATGTGCCAGGGCCTGTGATTACTTTGATTAGTTCTTCCTGCTTACAGAACTATTTATGACATGTCTCTTATGACAGGTCTTTTGTCCTTGCTGATGTGAATTTAGAGGCTTTTCTTTTTCTTTCTTTTTTTTTTTTTTGTATACATTTGTCCATTCCCTACAGCCAGCTTAAATGCCCATCCCTTTTTATCTCAGTATCCTTCAAAATTTGTCCCTTGCACATGTACTGAACTTGTAATTAATCTGAGCTGATTGCACTTTTCTTCACTGCCCATATGCATCTATTATTATCCATTCTTCTTTTTTTTTCCTTCCTTCAAGTCAGCACACCAGCTATATACTGTGCTGTCATTTCCTTGGCTTGGAATCAATTCTCTTTTGCTGCCAAGTGCCATAGATCCTATAAAGTGCTTCTGTTGCAGTAGTAATTTTGTTACCTAATATAAATGAAGAGCAAAACTTCAGAGCCATTACTATAAATAGCATAGAGCTTCTCAAATGTCTCCTACTGATTGTTCATCAGGCTGATTTTAATCTCTACTAATAGTCTTAATTCATAAATTGACATTTTAGCAATCCATTCTGGATTTTTTCCCACCACAGTGCAAGTTAATTTTTCTTATTGTATGTAGAGAAATAGCTCTTCATTTTTTGTTTGTTCATTTTAGAACATTTATATATAAATATATCTAATCCCGAAGAGAAAAAAGGAATTAAAAAGAAAATCCAGGATTTCCCATTATTTCTTATCCTTGTGAACTATTTGCCCCTTAACCTTTTGAACAAAATATAATTTGGAGGGCCTTCTCTGGTACATTTTTTCAATTAGGATCATCAGTTGGTAAGCAAATATATGGACCATTGACTATGCTTAGGGTGTAGTGTTTAGTAAATGGGAAATGATGCACTGATGTAATGGAGACAATCCTGGGCTGGGAGCCAGGGAGGTGAGTTTTAATTCTAACTATGCCAATATATTTCTGTGTGCTCTTGTGAGTTTACTGTGGCCTGTCTAGAAAATCCTATCTTCTGAACATAGCTAGGTATGACTATGTGAACTTAAGTTGCTTTCATCTCTAATAGTTTATGAGTCTAGAAAACTGTGTTCCTTTAGAAATTCACAATTTGAGATGGAGAATGATGAGTTCTGTTGTCTGCAATTCCTGTGAGAATTTGTTGTCTGCAATTCCTATGAGAATTTGAAGTAAAGGAACCATGTCTTATCCTGTGTATTGTCCCAACTTCAAGCATAGTCTGAAACAGAGGTTCCAGTTGTTTCCTTCTAACACACAAATGACAGACAGCATTCATATTCAAGACATATGTTCATAAGTCTACGTGATATTATGAACTGTTCCATGACGGTAACTTGCACCTTTTTTCTGTCATATTAAAATCCAATGATACTATTGAGTCTGCTTTTAAAAATGTATTAAAACATCTTTTTCAGATATTATTAAAACACAATATGTCTTTCACATATGTAAAGTGTAAAATTTAATAAGCATTGACATATGTATATTGCTAAAGAATTATCACCACAATCAGGATAATGAACACATCTATCAACTCTAATTATTTCTCTGTGCTTCTTTATAATCTCTCTCATCTGCTGCTCCATCATCTTTCTTCATCAATAAGCAAATACTGATCTTATTTCTCCCATTAGAGATTATTTTATTTCTTCTAGAAGTTGAAACAAATTGAATCAGTAAACAAGAAGATATTAACACTATGGCAGGGGGTGGTCTCGCTTTTTAAGCTGCATAATTGTTTTTATATTCATCCACCTTTTGTGAATTCGTAACTTTTTAAGAAAATAGACTTTGTTTTTTGTAGTGGTTTTAGGTTCACAGGAGTATTAAGCAGAAGGTACAACAATGTTCCATGTCCCCATCTGCCCTGAAACATATGTAGCCTCACCTATTATTAAGATCACCCATCAGAGTGGTACACTTATTACAACTGGTGAACCTACGTTGACACGTCATTATTACCCAAGGTGCATGGTCTACTCTAGAGTTCACTCTTGGTGTTATATATTTTATTGCTATGGATCAATTTATGTTGACATGTATTCATTACTATGATACGGAGTAGTTTCACTGCCCTGAAAACCCTCTCTGCTCTATGTATCCCTTCCTTCCCGCTAACTCCTGGTAACTGATGTTCTTTTTAGTGTCTCCATAGTTTGACTTCTATAGAATGTCATCTAGGCAGACAAGTCAATCCTAAGCCGAAAGAACAAAGCTGGAGGCATCATGCTATCTGAGTTCAAACTATACTACAAGGCTACAGTAACCAAAACAGCATGGTACTGGTACCAAAACAGAGATATAGACCAATGGAACAGAAAAGAGCCCTCAGAAATAAGACCACACATCTACAACTATCTGATCTTTGACAAACCTAACAAAAACAAGAAATGGGGAAAGGATTCCCTATTTAACAAATGGTGCTGGGAAAACTGGCTAGCCATATGTAGAAAGCTGAAACTGGATCCCTTCCTTACATGTTATACAAAAATTAATTCAAGATGGATTAAAGACTTAAATGTTAGACCTAAAACCATAAATACCCTGGAAGAAACCTAGGCAATACCATTCAGGACATAGGCATGGGCAAGGACTTCATGTTTAAAACACCAAAAGCAATGGCAACAAAAGCCAAAATTGACAAATGGGATCTAATTAAACTAAAGAGCTTCTGCACAGCAAAAGAAACTACCATCAGAGTGAACAGGCAACCTACAGAATGGGAGAAAATTTTTGCAATCTACTTATCTGACAAAGGGCTAATATCCAAATCTACAAAGAACTCAAACAAATTTGCAAGAAAAAAACAAACAACCCCATCAACAAGTGGGCAAAGGATATGAAGAGACACTTCTCAAAAGAAGACATTTATGCAGCCAACAGACACATGAAAAAATGCTCATCATCACTGACCATCAGAGAAATGCAAATCAAAATCACAATGAGATATCATCTCACACCAGTTAGAATGGCCATCATTAAAAAGTCAGGAAACAACAGGTGCTGGAGAGGATGTGAAGAAATAGGAACACTTTTACACTGTTGGTGGGACTGTAAACTAGTTCAACCATTGTGGAAGACAGTGTGGCAATTCCTCAGGGATCTAGAACTAGAAATAGCATTTGACCCAGCCATCCCATTACTGGGTATATACCCAAAGGATTATAAATCATGCTGCTATAAAGACACATGCACATGTATGTTTATTGTGGCACTCTTCACAATAGCAAAGACTTGGAACCAACCCAAATGTCCATCTATGATAGACTGGATTAAGAAAATGTGGCACATATACACCATGGAATACTATGCAGCCATAAAAAATGATGAGTTCATGTCCTTTGTAGGGACATGGATGAAGCTGGAAATCATCATTCTCAGCAAACTATGGCAAGGACAAAAAGCCAAACACTGCATGTTCTCACTCATAGGTGGGAATTGAACAATGAGAACACTTGGACACAGGAAGGGGGACATCATACACTGGGGTCTGTTGTGGGGTGGGGGGAGGGGGGAGGGATAGCATTAGGAGATATACCTAATGTAAATGATGAGTTAATGGGTACAGCACACAAACATGGCACATGTATACATATGTAACAAACCTGCACGTTGTGCATATGTACCCTAGAACTTAAAGTATAATAAATATATATATATATAAATAACTATAAAAAAAAGAATGTCATCTACACAGAATCAGACAGTATGTAGTCTTTTCATATTGGCTTCTTGCACTTAGTAATAGGCACTTAAATTTATGCCATGTCTTTTCATGGCTTGGTATTTTACTTCTTTTTAGCACTAAAAATATACCATTGTCTAGATGTAACATTTTGTTTATCCGTTTACCTACTAAGGACATTTTGTTTGCTTCCAGGTTTTGGCAACTATGAATAAAGCAGCTATAAATAGTTGTGTGTAGATTTTTGTGTAAATAAGTTTTCAACTGTTTGGGATAAATACCAAAGACTGATTGCTGGATGGTTTGGTAAAAGTATGTTTAGTTTTGTTGAGAAACAACCAAACCATCTTCCAAAGTTTATTTTGGAACCATTTTGCTTTCCCACCAGAAATAAATGAGAGTTATGATTGCTCCACATCCTCACCAGCATCTAGTATTGTCAGTGTTCTGGATTTTTGCCATTTTAAAAGTTATATTGTGGTATTTCATTGTTGTTCTAATTTGCATTTTCTGATGATAGATGATGTGGAGCATCTTTTCATATGCTTATCTTCCATCTGCATATGTTCTTTAGTGAAGTCTCTGTTAAGGGCTTTGGACCATTTTTTAACCTGGTTGTCTGTTTTCTTATTTTTCAGTTTTAAGAATTCTTCATCTATGTTAGATAACAGTCCTTTATCAGATATGTCTTTTGCAAATACGTTTTTCGTATCCGTGGCTTATCTTTTAATTCTCTCAAAAGTGTCTTGCAGAGAAGAAATTTTTAATACTAATGAAGTGGTGCTTATCACCTTTTTTCTTTTATGGTTTATAACTTCAGCATTGTATCTAAAAGTTTATCACCAAACGCATGGTCATTTAGATTTTCTCCAATGATCTCTTCTAGGAGTTTTTAGATTTTACATTTAGTTCTGTGATCCATTTGAGTTAATTGTTTTGTGTATAGATTCATTTTTTGTGTATGTATATACAGTTGTTTATTGAAAAGGTTATATTTTCTCCATTGTGATGCATTTGCTCTTTTGTGAAAGATCAGTTGACTATTTGCGTAAGTCTATTTCTGGGCTCTCTATTGTGCTTTGTTAATCTATTTGTCTATACTTTCACCAATATCACTATCTTGATTACTGTGGTTTTATAATAAGGCTTAATGTCAGGTAATGTCAGTCCTCTAACTTTGTTCTTCTCCTTCGATATTGTGTGGCTATTCTGGGTCTTGTGCCTCTCCATATAAGCTTTAGAATCAGTTCATTGGTAGCCACAAAATAACTTCCTGAGAATTTGATTAGGATTGCATTGAATCTATAAATCAAGGAAAAACCAGGCAGCTTTACAGTATCTAATCTTTAAGTCCATGAATATGGAATATCTCTCTATTTAGTTCTTTGACTTTTTTCATTAGTGTTTTGTGATTATCTTCATATAGATCTTGTACATATTTTGTTAGATTTACATCTAACTCTTGCATTTTGAGGGGTGTTAATTAATTGGTTTTTGTTTATAATTTCAAATTTCACATGTTATTGCTAATACAGCCATCAGTATTGGTGGGGGATTGGCTCCAGAATTCCTGAAGGATACCAAAATCCTTGAATGTTTAAATCTCATATAAAATGCTGTACTATCTGCATATAACCTATGCGTGTCTTCTCATGTACTTTAAATACTGTCGAGATTACTTATAATACCTAATACAATGCAAATGCTGTGTAAACAGTTGTTATATATTTTAGATAATAGTGACAAGGAAAAAAGTCTGTACATGTTCAGTACAGACACAACCATCCATTTTTTTCAAGTATTTTTGATCTATACTTGGTGAAACGCATAGAGGTGGAACTAGCAGATGCAGAAGGCTGACTTTGTATAGGAAAGTGATTAATATTTTTATATTCTGCATACATGCTATAATTAATTGTTCCAGAAGGTTTTTTTTCTTTAATTTTTTGGATTTTCTACATGGGCAATTATATAATCTGTGAATAAAAACTATTTTATTTTTTTCCTTCCCAATCTGTATACCTTTATTTCCTTTTCTTGTCTTGTTATTTTAGCTAGAACTTACAGTACAATGTTGAAAAGCAGTGGAAGCGTGTAGGACTTATAGTACAATGTTGAAAAGCATGTTGAAAAGCAAGGATAGGAAATATCCTTGTCTTGTTCCTAATCTTAGTGGGAAAGCTTTGAGTTTCTTAACATTAAATACAGTGTGGGGCTTTTGTAGATGTATGATAGATTTCCATAATTTATTCATCATATCTCAATGACACTTTGTATTCTTTGATCAACATCTCCCTATTTCCCTTCAAACCCTAGCTCCTGACAACCACCCTTATACTCCCTGCTTCTAATAGTTCAAGTTTTTTAGATTTCACACATAAGGGAGATCATTAAGTGTTTATCTTCCTGTACCTAGCTTATTTCACTTAGCATAATGTCCTTCCGGTCCATCCCTGTGTCACAAATTACAGGATTTCCTTCTTTTCAAGGCTGAATAGTATTCCATTGCATATATATGCCACATTTTATTGCTTCATCCATCAATGAACACTTAGGCCAATTCCATTATATTGTCTGTTGTGAACAATGCTGCAATGTACATGGAAATGCAGATATGTCTTTGAAATACTTATATCATATCCTTTAAATATATATCCAGAAGTGGAATTGCTGGATCATCTGGTAGTTCTATTGCTAGTTGAGGACACTTCATACTGTTTTCCGCAGTGGTTGTACTAATTTACACTTCATCAACAGTGTGCAAAGGTTTCCTTTTCTCTGTATCCTCACCAACACTTCTTACCTCATCTTTTTTATAGCGTTCATTCTAAAAGGTGTGAAGTGATATCTCATTATGGTTTTTATTTGCATTTTCCTGATGATTAGTGATGTTGGGCATTTTTTCATATAACTGTTGGCCAATTGTGTATCTTCTTTTGAGAAATGTCTATTCAGGTGTGTTGCCCATTTAAAAAAAATCAACTTTAATTTGCTTTATTGCTATTAAGTTGTTTGAGTTCTTTATATATTTTGGAAATCAACCCCTTATTAGATGTATGGTTTGCATGTATTTTCTCCCACTCATATGTTGTCTTTTCGCTCTGTTAATTGTTTTATTTGTGGTGCAGAAGCTTTGTAGTTTGATGCAATGCCATTTGTCTATTTTTGTTTTGTTGCCTATTATCTTGAGGTCATAGCTGAAAAAATTATTGCCCGGATCAAGGTCAAGAAGTTTTCCTCTGTTTTTTTTTCCTAGCATTTTTATAATTTCAGGTCTTGATATTTAAGTCTTCAATCCATTTTAAGTTAATTTCTGTAGATAGGGTGAGATAAGGTTTCAATTTTATTCTATATGTGGATGTATTAGTCCATTCTTACACTGCTATAAAAAACTGCCGGAAGCTGGGTAATTTATAAAGGAAAGAGGTTTAATTGACTCACAGTTCAGCATCCCTGGAATGCCTCAGGAAACTTACAATCATGGTGGAAGGCAAAGGGGAAGCAAGTCACCCTCTTCACAAAGTTTCAGGAAGGAGAATGAATGAAGGAGGATCTACCAAACACATAAAACCATCAGATCTCATGAGAACTTACTCACTATTATGAGAACAGCATGGGGGAAACCACCCCGATGATCCAATTACCTCCACCTGATCTCTCCTTTGAGTTGTGGGGATTATGGGGATAATTCAATATGAGATTTGGGTTGGGACACAAAGCCTAACCATATCAGTGGATATCTAGTTTTTCCAGATCAATTTATTGAAAGTATTATCCTTTCTCCATTGTGTACTCTTTGTCAAATATCAATTGACTGTAAATACTTTTTATGAAATGATTTTTATATAGCAATTACTATGTTCCTTGCCTTCATGTTTACTACTCACAAAGTGTAGAAACTGGTTTCCAAGACAGGATGGTTTATTCCAAAATAACTTTCAGTCCCAGATTGTGAAAGACAGAGAAATGAAAAAGTCATGACATACAGATTCTTTGCCCATTCATAGAAGTAAAATTCCTGATCATGATAATGGGAAACATGGATTTGGAAAATCAAACTAAATTCCTTTATGGTTAATTTATATCTTTCTATTTACTTCCATATTTGGTGTTAGAATCTTCAGTATGCTCCAATTAAATAGAATTTTAAATGAAAATGTTCTTTAAAATGTAATATAATATGTGATATAATTTAGATATTTGTCCCCACCCATATCTCATGTTGAAATGCAATGTCCACTGTTGGAGGTGGGGCTTGGTGAAAGGTGTTTGAATCTTGGGGGCAGATCCCTCAGGAATGGCTTGGACCGTACTCTTGGTGATAAGTGAGTTCTCACTCTGAGTTCACATGCGATCTAGTGGTTTAAATTTGTGTGGCACCTCCCACCCCACTGTCTTTCTCTTTCTCCTGCTTTTGCCATGTGATGTTCCTGCTCTCCTTTCACCTTGTGCCGTGATTGGAAGCTTCCTGAAGCCTCCCCAAAAGCAGACACTGCTATGCTTCCTGTATAGCCTGCAGAACCATGAGCCAATTCAACTTTTTTTCTTATAAATTACCTAGTCTCATGAGGTTCCTTATAGAAATGCAAGGATTGCCTAATACGATACATAGTCCTTGAATACGTAGTATAACACCTTTACATTATATAATAGAAGTTAATTTAATCTAAGTGTTTTCTAACACCTATATCAAATCTGACCATTAAGGAAATAGTAAATTGGAGGGGTTGTGACAAAGAAAGAAGTAATTTTTTGATATAATACATTGAAAATAAGTGAATATAAACACAATAGGTTACTAAGTGTGAGAAGATAGGGCACAGAGCTTATGACAAATACTAGACACCCAACAATGTCTCTTCATTACCTTATTCTTTAATATTCGAGCTTCCAGGTTCTAGCTGGGCATATGGTTGTCATATACAGGCTACATTCCCAGCTTTCTCTGCAGTTGATGTAGCTGTGTGACTAAGTGCTGGCCAATAATCAGTTTGGACTACTATAACAAATTATCATAGACTGGAAGGCTTAAACAACAGAAAAGTATTTCTCATAGTTCTAGGGTCTGGGAAGTCTAAGATCAAGGCACCTACATATCCAGTGTTTGGTGAGATCAACTGTGCAAACCACCCAGAGTTTGATTTGCAGATGGCTGTCTTCTCTTGTAACCTCACACGGCAAAGAGCAGAAAGAAGCAAACCCTGTCTCTCTGCTTATAAAGGAACTAACCCTTTTTATGAAGATTCCACCCTCATGATGTAATTACCTCTCAAAGACTTTACCTCCAGATATTATCACATTAGAATTTCAACATATAAACTTGATATCCATAGTAGCTAGTAATTGGCAGAACTTGGATGTAATCTTACAAAATATGAGTGTTTTACTTGGGAGGTGAGGCAAGAGTATTGCTTGAGCACAGGAGTTTGAGGCTGCAGTGAACTATAATCTTGTCACTGCACTCCAACCAGGATGACAGAATAAGATGCAGTCTCAAACAACAACAACAACAAAAACGATATGAATGCCTAAACGTACTATTTCTGAGCCCAGTTTCACCTTTAATTAATTTACCATCATTTGTTAAGTATCTAATTTATTCTAGGTACCTGCTTAAGTTACTAATTCATGAATGAAAATGTTTATAGCTCTAGTGTAATAAGCAAGTGAAGAATGCTTGGAAATAAAAGGTGATTTAGTTTTGTTCCAGCTATGAATGTAAAATCTCTGGATTTTTGTTTATGTGTGATTAAAACGCATCGCAGGATTTGAGCAGAGAAGTGTTATGATCTGACTCATGTTTTTAAAAGATGGCTCAGAATGCCATTTAAAATTAATTACAGAGGGGAGAATGAGTGGGAACATGGGAAACCATTAGAAGACGATTATAGTAGTATTGTTTAGAGATCATATTGGCTGCAATTGGGTGGTAAAGGTGGAGGTGGTCAGAAATAAGATTTGTGGGCCAGGCGCAGTGGTTGGCGCCTGCTTTTGGGAGGCGGAGGCGGGCGGATCACGAGGTCAGGAAATCGAGAGCATCCTGGCTAACATGGTGAAACCACGTCTCTACTAAAAATACAAAAAAGTAGCCGGGCGTGGTGGCAGGTACCTGTAGTCCCAGCTACGTGGGAGGTTCAGGCAGGAGAATGGCGTGAATCTGGGAGGCGGAGCTTGCAGTGAGCCCAGATTGCGCCGCTGCACTCCTGCCTGGGTGATAGAGCGAGACTCCGTGGGTGGGGGGGAAGATTTGTGATATATTTTAAATAGAGGTTGATAACACTTACTAATTGATTGGGATCTAGTTTTAGGATATAATCAAAAAGAAGAAAGGAAGATTACTTCTAGTTTTCTGACCAAACCTCTTAGTGAATGATACCACCATTTTCTGATATGGAAAATTCAGGGTCAGGAGATTCCATGGGTAATAAAGAATGCTGTCTGGAACATGTTAATTTGAAATGTCTCACTGGCAGCTAAGTAGAGTTGTCCAGTAGGGGTATAGATTTGTGCAAAAGATTGGGACTGGAGATTTAGATGTTGGAATTATCAGCATTATGGATGGTGTTTACACTTATCCCATATACTTTCTCATCTCTGACGTTTGTTAAATGTTTTCCCTTTTTGAGTAGTTATTCCCTATGTTGTTTTGTGCATTTTGACTGACTGTGTATGTTGCTCTTATTAGTGGTCTATTTTGTTTTACATACTTTGGTAATTCAGTCTTACAATGTTGTGGTAACACCATCTGGAGTCCCTGAGTTTGCAGTGCTGTGATGTGTCACATATATATTGTGTCTGGAGCAGAGGAGAATCCGTTGTGGTATCTCTTTAGAAACATTGCACACAAGATATATGATTAGGCACGAATTGGATTAAGTATGTAGAGAATGTGCTTCTCTTATACTGGCTGACTATAAGGACCATGAATTGAAAAACATTAAAGTTCATTTCCCTGGTTGCCCTGCAAGCAACATAATTGTAGCAGCCTGCTTCTTAAATAACTGGATGATCTTGAAGTCAAATGATGTCCAATAGGAGAATATAGTGGGAATAGAATTAAGAGTCAATACTCTTAAATTCCAACACTCTTTCTTCCCCATTTTTGACCCTTCATATTCGTCTCTTTTTTCTCAAAGTATTTTGGTCACATCTCCCTTTGGCACCTATATTTTGTCTATGTGATTGTTTTGTGGGATATATTTTATTGTTTTTACTAGCTTTTGAACTCTGCTTAAGTTATACTATCACCTTGTTTTTTAAAATCCAGTGTGCCTATAGCAATGATTTATGTAAAATAGTTCTAAGAAAATGTTTCTTCACATCTCAAATCAATTTATCAATGATATTTGCTTTTGTATTTGTTGGTATTGTAGGACAATTTCTTAAGGTTACCAAATGATCTAAATCTAAATAAGTTGATACTGTCTTTTGTAAAGTAGTAGTCAGGATCAAATGAAAGACATAAAATCTTGATACCAATATTAGGAAGCCTTAAACATGAATTTATAATGCCATAACTTTAAAGGATTTTAAAAGTGAGTTCCAGAATAATAGAGGCTATAATAGGTGATTTTACTCTTGTAATATTAGTTATTGGTCTTTAACTGACTTATCAATAAGTTTTTTCCTGCATTTTATTTATTTTTGAGTTCCTTGGTATTAAATTCAAAATAAATATTTTTAAAATCCTTATTCCTTACACAATAAATTCAAGAATAAATTAAATAACAAAATTATTAACCAAATAAAGATTTTTGTTTATATTACATAAGATCCAGCCCAAACTGTAGAAATTTGAGCAGCAAAATAAATAAAGTATTATTAGACTGTAACTCACAGTATAAAATAAATATATGAGTTCATATTGACAAAAATTAATGATTAATAAATTCATAAGTGGGGAAGAGAAGACAAATCTTCCATGGCAAAGAATTGCAAATTAATTATGTAGATACTTCAGTTTGAAGGGGGGAAAACAACTCCCTACTCATTAAGTATAGGCTGCACATGAGAGTCTTAATACCAAAGACTAAGGTATGAGAAAAGGAAGAAAAGAGTAACTTACAGTCGAAGCACCTAACAAGTTCAGCCTCAGCCACAAGATCAAGGTTAGCATGAATAGCCATAAATCATGTTGATAGCATATTTTATTGTTATGATGTAATTAAAAATGTTATGTTAGCACTGTGGTATTCCCCCCTAAAACCCACAACACCAGTAAAATCACAAGAAAAATGTCAGACAAATTCTGATAGAAGAGCATCTTACAATGCATCTAACCAAAACTCTCTGAATTTATCAAGTTCATCAAAAATAAGGAATGTCTGAGAAACTGTTACAGCCAACAGGAGCCTAAGGAGATGTGACAATTAAATCTATTGTGATAACCTGTATAGGATCCTGGAATGGAAAATCTAAGAAAACCTGAATAATATAAGGACTTTAGTTAATAATCATGTGTCAGTTTAGGTCTATTAATTATACCACATGGGCCATACTAACAAAAGATGTTCATAATAAGGGAGACTGTGGGCAGGGAAGGTGTGGGGGCAGAACTTATGTGCGAAGTTTCTGTGCTGTCTAATTTCTCTGGAAATCTAAAAGTATTCTTTACAAATGAAATCTATTAATAATGGTAATTTTAGAGAGCAAAAAAGGAAGACAGGGAGTGAGGCAAAGAAATAGTAGCATAAAGTGGATTCAATGTCCTGTTACTTACTGGTCCTGAGATGTAGGTGTCTACATTCAAGGACCCAACAGAAATCTCTAAGAGCTAAGAACAGCCTCTAGCCAACACAGCTAGCAAGGAAATAAGAGACTGTAGTTTTACAGTCATATGGAACTAAGTCTGACAACATCTGAACGAGCAAGGAAATGGATTCTCCCCTAGGGTATACAGCAGGGCAAGGAACACAGCTCTGCTGACACCTTGATTTTAGCCCAGTAATACCAATTTCTGACCTACACACCTGTAAGGTGTAACACAATGTGTATTGTTTTTAGCTGCTAGTTAGTGATAATTTGTTACAGCAGCAATAAAGATGTTCGTGCTGAAAGTGGTTCCAAAAGAACAGATTCTTAAGCATGAATCTTCTGAATTAGTTCTTTAATCTAAATAGATTCCTAAGCATGAAACTTCTGAATTAGTTCTTTAATCTAATTAAACTGAAAGTAACTAATGATTCAGTTTTCAGTGCTAAAAAGGACACCAGCACTTCATGGCATAATGTGGTAGAAGAAATATGCAAAATAATGCTATTGAATATCCCTAATCAAATACCTATAGAGGGTGAGGTTCTGTGTGATCATGTACTTAATTACTGCCTTAGAATGTTTTAGTCAATAAGAAGAAATTCTGTCTATGGACATCAGCTTCAGTCCACCCCCATGAGTTTCAGCTTCTGTTGGATAGCCTGGTCAGTGGCTATTGGACTTGCTTAGTTGACCCCTTCAGTGAGAAACCTGATTACTTACCATACATCGATGGAACCCTGACTGATGCAGTCACGATCAGGATTTTTTTCTATTATATTTGCATATTTACTTAAGAAATGTAATAAACATTTTAACAAATTTAACAACTTATATTGATTTTCATCAAAAACTATGTAGATTTTAACATTTTTCTTAATCATTTTCAGACTAAATCTCTGTTTGTTATTGGTCTGTTCAGGGTTTCTAACTCTTCCTGATTTAAGCTAGGAGGATTGTATATTTCTAGGAATTTATCCATCTCCTCTTGGTTTTCTAGTTTATGTGCATAAAGGTGTACATAGTAGTAGCCTTTAATTATCATTTGTATTTCTGTGGTGTCAGTTGTAATATCTTCCATTTCATTTCTAATTGAGCTTATTTGGATCTTCTTTTCTTGGTTAATCTTGCTAATGATCTTGCTAATGGTCACCACCTTTTTGTTTTATTTGTCTTCTTTTTTTGTTTGTTTGTTTCAATTTTATTTAGTTCTGCTCTGATCTTGGTTACTTCATTTCTTCTGCTGGGCTTGCGTTTGGTTTGTTCTTGTTTCTCTAGTTCCTTGTGGTGTGACTTTAGATTGTCTATTTGCGATCTTTCAGACTTTTTGATGTAGGCATTTAAGGTTATGAACTTTCCTCTTAACACCACCTTTGCTGTGTCCCAGCGGTTTTGATAGGTTGTGTCACTATTATTGTTCAGTACAAAGAATTTTAAAATTTTCATCTTGATTTCATTGTTGAATCAATGATCATTCAGGAGCAGGCTATTTAATTTCCATGTATTTGCATGGTTTTGAAGTTTCCTTTTGTAGTTGATTTCCAATTTTCTTCCACTGAGGTCTGAGAGAGTACTTGATATAATTTCAGTTTTCTTAAATTTATTGAGACTTGTTTTGTGGCCTATCATATGGTCTATCTTAGAGAATGTTCCATGTGCTGATGCATAGAATGTATACTCTGTGATTGTTGGGTAGAATTTTCTGTAAATATCTGTTAAGTCTATTTGTTCTAGGGTATACTTTAAGTCCATTGTTTCTTGTTGACTTTCTGTCTTGATGATCTGTCTAGTGCTGTCAGTGGAGTATTGAAGTCCCCCACTATTATTGTGTTGCTGTCTATCTCATTTCTTATGTCTAGTAGTAATTGTTTTATAAATTTGGGAGTGCCAGTGATAGGTGCATATATATTGAGGATTGTGATATTTTCCTGTTGGACAAGGCCTTTTATCATTATATAATGTTCCTCTTTGTCTTTTTAAGCTGCTGTTTCATTATAGGTTGTTTTGTCTGCTATAAGAATAACTATTCCTGCTTGCTTTTGGTGTCCATTTGCATGGAATGTCTTTTTCTATCCTTTTACCTTAAGTTTATGTGAGTTTGTATGTACTAGGTGAGTCTTTTGAAGGCAGCAGATAGTTGGTTGGTGAATTCTTATCCATTCTTCAATTCAGTATTTTGAAGTGGAGCATTTAGGCCATTTACATTCAATGTTAGTATTTAGATATGAGGTCCCATCCCACTCATTGTGCTGCTTGTTGCTTGAATACCTTGGGTTTTTAAAAAAATTTGTTTATTGTATTTTGGTTGTAGAGGTCTGTGAGATTCATGCTTTAAAGAGGTTCTGTTGTAATGTGTTTCCAGGATTTGTTTCGAGATTTAGAGCTGCTCTTAGCAGTTCTTGTAGTGCTTGCTTCATAGTGTCAAATTCTCTTAGAGTTTGTTTGTCTAAAAAAGACTACATCTTTCTTCATTTATGAAGCTTAGTTTCACTGACTACTAAATTCCTGGCTGATAATTGTTTTGTTTAAGGAGGCTGAAGGTATGGTTCATATCTCTTCTAGTTTGTGGCATTTCTGCTGAGATACCTGCTGTTAATCTTACAGGTTTTCCTTCATACATTACCTGGTGTTTTTGCCTCATGGCTCTTAAGTTTCTTTCCTTCATCTTGACTTTAGATAACCTGATGACTACGTGCCTGGGTGATTATCTTTTTACAATGAATTTCCCAGGTGTTCTTTGACCTTCTTGTATTTGGATATCTAGATCTCTAGAAAGGCTGGGGAAGTTTTCCTCAATTATTCCCCCAAATATGTTTTCCAAGCTTTTAGATTTCTCTTCTTTCTCAGGAACATCAATTATTTTTAGGTTCAGTCATTTAACGTACTCCCGAACTTCTTGGAGGCTTTGTTCATTTTTATTTATTCTTTTTTCTTTGTCTTTGCTGATGTGGGTTATTTTGAAAACCTTGCCTTCGAGCTCTGAATTTCTTTTTTGGCTTGTTCAATTTTATTGCTGAGACTTTCCAGTACATTTTGCATTTCTCTAAATGTGTCCTTTATTTCCTGAAGTTGTGATAGCTTTTTGTTTATGCTACCTATTTCACTTGAGATTTCTCCCCTCATCTCTTGTACCATTTTTTTTTTTATTTCCTTAAGTTGGGCTTCACCTTTCTCTGGTGCCTCCTTGATTAGCTTGATAATCGACCATCTGAATTCTTTCACTGGCAATTCAGGGATTACTTCTTGGTCTGGATCCATTGCTGGTGAGCTAGTGTGATTTGGGGGGTTGTTAAAGAACTTTGTTTTGTCATATTACCAGAATTGTTTTTCTGGTTTCTTCGCATTTGGGTAGGCTATGTCAGGGGGGAAGATCTGGGGCTCAAGGCTGCTGTTCAGATTCTTTTGTCCCACAGGGTGCTACCTTGATGTAGTATGTTCCCCCTTTTCCGAGAGATGTGGCTTCCTAAGAGCTGAACTCTAATGATTCCTATTTCTCTTCTGGATCTAGCCACACGGCAGGGCTACCAGGCTCTGGGCTGGTACTAGGGGGGTTGTGCACAGAGTAATTTGATGTGAACCATCTTCAGGTCTCTTAGCCATAGATATTAACACATATCAAAAAGATAATCCAACATGACGAAGTGGGTTTCATATCAGGATGCAAGGATGGTTTAACATATGCAAGTCAATAAATGATATGCCACATAAACAGAATTAAAAACAAAAATCACATGATCATCTCAATAGGTACAGAAAAAGCATTTGACAAAATCTAGCCTCCATTAATGGTTAGAACCCCCAGCAAAACTGGCATAGAAGGGATATAACTTAAGGTAATGAAAGCCGTCTATGACAAACCCACAGCCAAAATAATACTGAACAGGGAAAAGTTGAAAGCATTCCCTCTGACAACTGAAACAAGGCAAGGATGCCTACTCTCACCACTTCTAATCAACATAGTACTAGAAGTTCTATCCATTGCAATTAGACAAGAGAAAAAAAATAAAGGCCATCCAAATCGATTAAGAGGAAGTCAAACTGTTGCTGTTTGCTGATGATAGGATTGTATACATAGAAAACCCTAAAGACTCCTCCAAAAAGCTCCTAGAATTCATAAATGAATTCAGCAAAGTTTCAGGATACAAAATTAACATACACAAATCAGTAGCTCTGTTAGACACCAACAGCAACCAACCTGAGAATCAAATCAATAACTCAACTGTTTTTTCAATAGCTGCAAAAACAAAACAAAACAAAACTTGGGAATATACCTAACCAAGGAGGTGAAAGACCTCTACAAGGAAAACTACAAAACACTGCTGAAAGAAATCGTAGGTGACATAAACAAATGGAAACACATCCTATGCTCATGGATGCATAGAATCAATATTGTGAAAATGACCATACCCCAAAAACAATCTACAAATTCAGTACAATTCCCATCAAAATACCACAGTCATTTTTCACAGAACTAGAAACAACAATCCTAAATTTTTTTTGGAACCAAAAAGAACCCACATAGTCAAAGCAAGACTAAGCAAAAAGAACAAATCTGGAGGCATCACATTACCCAACTATGAACTATACTGTAAGTATACTATACTATACTATACTATACTATACTATACTATACTATACTATACTATACTATAGTCACCAAAACAGCATGGTACTGGTATAAATATAGATACCTAGACCAATAGAACAGAATAGAGAACTAGGAAATAAAGCCAAATACTCAAAGGCAACTGATCTTTGACAAAGCAAACGAAAACATAAAGTGGGGAAAGGACACCCTATTCAACAAATGGTGCTGGGGATAATTGGTAAGCCACATGTAGGAGAATAAAACTGGACCCTCATCTGTCACCTTATATAAAATCAACTCAAGATGGATCAAGAACATACATCTAAGGCCTGAAACTATAAAAATTCTAGAGGATAACATCCAAAAAATCCTTCTACATATTGGCTTAGGCAAAGACTTAATGACCAAGAGCCTAAAAGCAAATGCAACAAAAACAAAGATATATAGGTGGAACTTAATTAAACTAAAGAGCTCTGCACAGCAAAAGGAACAGCCAGCAGAGTAAATAGACAACCCACAGAATGGGAGAAAATCTTCACAATCTACACATTTGACAAAGGATTAATATCCAGAATCTACAATGAACTCAAACAAATTAGCAAGAAAAAAACAATCTCATCAAAAAGTGGGCTAAGGGCATGAATAGACAATTCTCAAAACAAGATATACAAATGACAAACGAACATACAAAAAATGCTCAACATCACTAATGATCGGGGAATGCAAATCAAAAACACAATGTGATACCACCTTACTCCTGCAAGAATGGCCACAGAATCAAAAACAAAAAATAATAGATGTTTGCGTGGTTGTGGTGAAAAGGGAACACTTCTGCACTGCTGGTGGGAATGTAAATAGTACAACTGAAACAGGAGATATAAATTATTTAGGCAGAGAGTGAGAGTTAAAAAGTCCTCAGTGGAAGTTCCCTTAAAAAAAGTAGCGCCAGAATCATTTATTTTCTATCAAAGAGCAGTCTAAAAAATCGAGCTGCAAACATAGATAAGCAAGCTGGAAGCTTGCTCAGGTGAATGCCAGCAGCCATGCTAACAGAAAAGAGCTACCTGATGACCAGGCATGTTCGATATGGAGGCTCCTTCTTCCCTTTTCTTTGTCACCATGTGTACAGTAAAGGAACAGGCAACATTGTGCTTGTCAGGCAGAGAAGCCATCTGCATAATAAAAAATTAGGGTGGGGATGGCCAGCTTTTTGCACACTATACAAATGGCATGCCTGGTCTGACCAATCTTTTGTGCCCTATGTAAATCAGACACCACCTCCTCAAGCATTTATAAAAAACTTTCTGCATTTCACCACGGAATTGGCAACCCATTTCTCCAGTACTTCTCTCTCTGCAGCAGAGAGAGCACTCCTCTTTCTTTGGCTATTAAACTTCTGCTCTGAGCCTCACTCTTTGTGTGTCTGCATCCTAGTTTTCCATGGTCATGAGACAATGAATCTTGGGTATTTACCCCAGACACTTCACAACCACTATGGAAAACCGTGTGGAGATTGCTTAAAGAACTAAAAGTACAACTACCATTTGATCCAGCAATCCCACCACTGGGTATCTACCCAGAGGAAAAGAAGTCATTATATGAAAAAGATACTTGCACATGTATGTTTATAGCAACACAATTTGTAATTGCAAAAATATGGAACCAGCCCAAATGCCTATCAATCAATGAGTGGATGAAAAAATTTTGGGATACACACACACACGTACGTATACCCAATAGAATACTACTCAGCCATAAAAAAGAATGAATTAATGGCATTTGCAGCAACCTGGATGGAACTGGAGACTATTATTTGAAGTGAAGTAACTCAGGAATGGAAAACCAAACATGCTCTGTTTTCACTCATAACTTGGAACTAAGCTATGAAGATGCAAAAACATAAGAATTATACAATGTGCTTTGGGAACTCTGGGGAAAGGGTGGGAGGGAGGTGAGGGACAAAAGACTACAAATTGGGTTCAGTGTATACTTTCAGGTATGGGAACACCAAAATCTCACAAATCACCACTGAAGAACCTGCTCATGTAACCAAATACCACCTGTTCCCCAAAAGCCTATAGAAATAAAAAATTAAAATAACATAAATAAAATGTCTGACATGCCAAAAGGACTATGTTTGGCATTGGAGGAAATATTAATTATGTTATTTAGCCTAACAGTGAGTTTCTGTAGAGGTCAATTTAAAATCTAATGGATTTTCTACTAAAATGGTAAATAAGGTATCTGGCCTCATGATTAGAAGTTATTGCCTGGTTTCATATATTGTGGTTATTCTCCTCCTAAAGAGTTTGCTAAAACATACTTACACACACACACACACACATACAGGGACACAGACAAACACACATGCCACACACTTATAAATGAAAGTAATAATGGTTAAAAAGGACATTCTGATCTTTAGGAATTTTATAAATCTGTTATCTGATTGTATTATTAGGCCTGGGAATTTCTTCATGTCCCAAAATCTGGAAATCTTCAGGCTGGGCTTTGATGGCTCTTTTAAGCCTTAGGTTAGCAAGTGGGACCTGTTGTAGCTTTTGACTTTGATTTTTCAGCAGTCTTATATGTTTCTTAAAGTTTGTATTTCTGGTTTTGCAGTTGATTTTTTTTTTTACTATGAAGCCTGGGGAGTTTGTTTTGAATTTTGACTTTTATAAGGGCTGGGAAAATAGGCTTATGAGCGTGCCAGTTTACCCTGCTTTATGAAGTCTTTGTTTACAGGCTTGTGGCAGTTTGTATTTAGGTGAGTGACTTTTATGCAAGCAAGGGGATCTTTTTACATGTGTAGAACTACAGCAGCAGCCTTAACAAATGCAGGCGCACAATACTGCAATACTGCCCTTAGCAATCTGGCACCACAGAAACAAGGATTCAATTATAGAGAAGAGAGTGGATCAGTTTTATATTGCTGTGTAACATATTTCCACAAGCTTAGTAGCAAAAAAAAAAAAAAAATACAAATTTGCTATCTTACAGTTTCCATGGGTCAGTAGTCATGGCACAGATTGGCTGGGTTTTCTGCTCAGTTCTCACACAGCTGAAATAAAACTGTTAGGAATCAAAGTGTTATCTGGAGCTGCATTCTTATCTTCAACTTGAAGACCTCTTGAAATTCATTTAATTTGTTGGCAGAATTCATTTTTTTGTAGCTGTAGAACTCATGACAAGTTCCATTTTCTCTAGGCCAACAGGAGAGCACGTCTCTCATACTTCACCTTATTTTTTAAAATAAATCTTATTGTGTATATTTGAAATTTATAACATTATGTTATGGAATATGTAGAGAAAGTAAGATGGTTTTTATAGTGAAGTGGATTAACATATCTATCATCTCATATAACTACTGTTTTTAAATGACGAGAGATGTTAAAATCTATTTATTTAACAAAAATCTCCAATGAAATAGTTTTATTAACTTTAGTCCTCATTTTATACATTACATCGGTAGATTTGTTCATTCTACATACCTGCTATTTTGTATCTTTTATTCTGCATCTCTCTATTTATTTCCCCATGCCCAGCCCGTGTTAAAAACTGTTTTGTTTTCTATCTACCTCTGTATCTCCATGTATTTGAGCTCATGTATATATGCCACATATAAGTGAGATTATGTGATATTTTTCTTTCTCTGTCTGGCTTACTTCACTTAGTATAATGTCCTCCAAGTACATTCATGTTGTGACAAATGGCATCATCTCTTTCTTTTTAAGGCTGTATAATATCCTGTTACACACAGACCCACTCAGACACACACACACACACACATTCACACCATTTTTCTTTATTCATCTGTCAATGGGCAATTAGATTGTTTCTATATCCAGGCTATTGTGAATAATGCAATGAACGTGAGAATGCAGGTAGCTTTACAAGGTAGCGATTTCATCTTCTTTGGATATTTACCTAGAAGACAAGACTGCTGGGTCATATGGTAATTTTATTATTATTATTATTTTTAAAAACGTATATACTGTTCATAATGGCTGTACCACACTTCATCTTATTTTATTGTATTTACTTGTGTATTTATTTATTTAATTGTAGTAAGAATATTTAGCATGAGATCTACTTACACAACAAATTTTTAAGTGCACAATACAGTATCATTAATTATAAGCAAAATGTTGAACAGCATATCTCTAGAAATGATTCATCTTGCATATATTAAACTATATACCTGTGAAACAGCAATTCCTCATTTTCCCTTTCCCTAACTCCTGGAAAAAACACTGTACTCTCTGTTTCTGAGAGTACAACTATTTTAGATACTTCATATGTGTGGAACCTTGCCGTATTTGTCCTTCTGTGACTGACTTATTTCACTTAGCGTAATGATCTCCAAGTTCATTCATGTTGCATGCTATTGGGAAAAGTGGATACCCACAATGGAAAGAATGAAATTGAACCTTTTTCTTAAACCATACCCCAAAATTAATTCAAAGTTGATTAAAGACTTACATGTAAAACCTGAAACTATAAATCTCCTGGAAGAAAACTTTGGGAAAAATTTTATGGCATTGTTATTGGCAATGATTTAGATATGAACCCCAAAGCACAAGCAATAAAATAAAATTAGACAAGTGGGAATATATCAAACTAAAAAGCTTCTAACAGTAAAGGAAATACTCAGTAGAGTAAAAAGACAGCCTATGCAATGGGTACAATATTGGAAAACCATATATCTGATAAGGGATTAATATAACTCCTATAACTTTACAGCAAGAACAAAACAAACAAAAAGCCCACACAACTAAACTAAAAAATAAAAGAAAGGCTTCAATAGACAATTCTCCAAAGACATACAAATTACCAACAGATAAATGAAAAAAAGTTCGACATCACTAATTACCAGTACAATTCAAACCACAATGAAATATTACTTTACAACTGTTGAAATGACTATTAGTCAAAATCAAAAGATAGCAAGTGTTGGTGAGGATGTGGAGAAATTGGAACACTTGTATGCTATTCATGGGAATATAAAAATGGTACAGCTACTATTAAAAACACTATGGTGGCTTCTCAAAATATTGTATAAAGGAATTACCATATGCTCCAACCATCTCATTTCTGGTTATATTGAAGTCAAGATCTTAAAGAGATATTAGTACTCTCTTCTTCATTGAACTATTATTTACTATTGCCAAGATAAAAAATCTAAGTGTCTATTGATAGATAAATGGATACAGAAAATGTGCCATGAGCATACAATAAAATATTATTCTTTTTTTTTTTTTTTTTGAGATGAAGTCTCGTTCAGCTCCCAGGCTGGAGTGCAGTGGTGCAATCTCAGCTCACAGCAACACCATCTCTCGGGTTCAGGCGATTCTCCTGTCTCAGCCTCCCGAGTAGCTGGGATTACAGGCACCTGCCATTATGCCTGGCTAATTTTTTTTTGTATTTTAGTGGAGATGGGTTTCACCATGTTGGCCAGGCTGGTCCTGACCTCCTGACCTCAGGTGATCCGCCTGCCTCGGCCTCCCAAAGTGCTGGGATTACAAGCATGAGCCACTGTGCCTGGCCTATTCATTCTTTAAAAAGGAAATTCTAGCACTTCATCTTATTTTAATTATTTACCTGATTAGGTCAGACCCACCTAGGATAATTTTCCTAATTTAAGCCAATTGAATAAAGATTTTAATTACATCTGCAAAATCTTTTCACAGCAATACATATATTAGTGTTTGAATAATTGGGAGAAGGTGTGTAAACCAGGGCCTAGAAATCTGAGGTGGAGGGCATCTTAGAATTCTGCCTACCTCAGGATTTCTTGAAAAGGTTTTTAGACATTAAGATGATTAATTATTTTTCACCTGCTTAAATTGTCTTTCTCAGCCAAATTTACACACTAAGGCTTATGCTTTTATTCACAAAGAGAATTTACTTCCAGATGGTACCAGAGAGCCATTTTAGATTATAATTCAATTTTAGATTAATAGCCATTGTGACTGGTGTGAGATGGTATCTCATTGTGGTTTTGATTTGCATTTTTTTGATGATTAGTGATGATAATCACTTTTTCATGTTTGCTGGCCACTTATATATCTCCTTTTGACAAGTGTCTGTTCGTGTCCTTTGCCAACTTTTTAACGGGGTTATTTGGTTTTTGTTTGGTGGTTTGTTTAAGTGTCTTTTAGATTCTTAATATTAGACCTCTGTCTAATATTGCACAGATTGCAAATATTTACTGCCATTCTGTAAGGTTGTCTATTTACTTTTGATAAGTTCTTTTGCTGTGCAGAACCGCTTTAGTTTAATTAGGTCCCACTTGTAAATTTTTATTTCTGTTGCAATTGTTTTGGGGGACTTAGCCAAAAATTCCTTGCCAAGGTTGACGTTGAGAAGGGTATTTCCTAGGTTTTCTTCTTGGATTTTTATATTTTGAGGTCTTACATTTAAATATTTAATTTGTATATGGTGAAAGGTGGGGGTCCAGTTTCATTATTCTTCATATGGTTAGCTAGTTATCCCAGCACCACTTAATGACTAAGGAGTCCTTTCCCCACTGCTTGTATTTGTCGGCCATGTTGAAGATCAGATGGTTGCAGGTGTGCGACTTTATTTCTGAATTTTTGATTCTGTTCCATTGGTCTATGTGTCTGTTGTACTAGTAAAATGCTGTTTTCGTCACTGTAGCCATTTAGTACAGTGAGAAGTTGGTAGTCTGATGCTTCTGGCTTTGTTCGTTTTGCTTAGAATTGCTTTGGCTATTCAGGTTCTTTTTTGGTTCCATATGCATTTTAGAATATTTTTTTTTCTAATTCTGTAAAAAATGACTTTGATGGTTTGAGAGAAATAGTGTTAAATTTGTAAATTGCTTTTGGCAGTATGGTCATTTTAACAATATTGATTCTTCTAATCCATAAGCATGGAATGATTTTCCATTTATTTGTGTTGTACCTGATTTCTTTCAGCAGTGTTTTGTGGTTCTCATTGTTCAGATCTTTCATCTTCTTTGTGAGCTGTATTCCTTGGTATTTTATTTTCTTTGTGGCTATTTTAAATGGGACTGCATTCTTCATTTGGCTCTCAACTTGAGCATTATTAGTGTAAAAATGCTACTAATTTTGTACATTTCTTCTGTAACCTGAAACTTTGCTTATCAGTTCTTGAAGACTTTTGGTGGTGTCTTTCAGATTTTCAAGGCACAGAATCATATCATCTGTGAGGAGAGATACTTTAACCCATTTTCCTATTTAGAATCTTTTTATCTCTTTTGCTCGCCTGATAACTCTGTCCACCCTTTCAGTATTATGTTGAATAAAAGTGGTGAGAGTGGGAATTCTTGTCTTCTTCTATCTCTCAAAGGAAGTGCTTCTAGTTTTTGCCCATTCAATATGACATAGTTGTGAGTTTGTCATAGATGGCTCCTATAGTTTGAAATATGTTCCTCTGATTTAGTTTCTTGTTTTTATCATGAAGGGCTATTGAATTTTATCAAGCTTTTTCTGTGTCAATTGTAATGATCATGTGGTTTTTGGTTTTAATTCTGTTTATGTGGTGAATCACATTTATTGATTTGTGTATGTCGAACCAACTTTGCATCCCAGTAATGAAGCCTACTTGAACATGGTGAATTAACTTTTTGATATGCTGTTGAATTAGATTTGCTAGTATTTTCTTGAGGATGTTTGCATCTATGTTCCTCAGGGATATTGGCCTGTAGTTTTCTTTTTTCATTGTGTCTTTGCCATGTTTTGGTATCAGGGTGATGTGGCTTCATAGAATGAAGAGGAGGAGGAGTCCCTCCTCTTCGATTGTTTGAAATAATTTTAGTGGAAATTGTACCAGCTCTTCTTTGTACATAGGTAGAATTCAGCTGTGAATCCATTCAGTTTGAGACTTTTTTTAACTGGTAGGTTTTTATTGCTGATTCAATTTCAGAACTCAACATTGGTCTGTTCATTGTTTCTGCATTTACATGTTCATCATAGCACTATTTATAATAGCAAAGATATGGAATCAAGCTAGGTGCCCATCAGTGGTGGATTAGATGAAGAAAATGTGGTACATATACACCATGGAATGCTATGCAGCCATAAAAAAGAATGAAGTCACATCTTTTGTAGCAATATGAGTACAGCTGGAGGCCACTATTAGTGAGTTAATGCAGGAACAGAAAACCAAATACTGCAGGTTCATACATCAAACACTGCATGTTCTCACTTATAAGTGTGAGCTAAACATTATGTACTCATGGACATGAAGATGGCAACAATAGACACTGGAAAATACTAGAGTGGTGAGAGAGAGGAAATGGGGCAAGTGTTGAAAAATGAACTGTACAGATACCAAGCTCTGTACTTGAGTGACAAGATTATTCATACCCCAATCATAAAAAAAGAAAAAAGAAATGTTAACATTACACTTGTTAATGGATATTCAGTCTTAGATAACATTATGAGGTTGATGTCCACTATTATAGACTGAATATTTGTGTCTTCCTCAAGATCATAGGTTGAGATCCTAACCTCCAGTGTTACTAAATTTGGAGAGGGGGGCCTTAGGAGAAACAATTAGGGGTAAATGAGGTCATAAGGATGGGAGTTTGTTCCCTAAGGATTAATGACCTTGTGAGAAGAGATACCCAAGAACTCACTTTCTCTCTCTGTTCAAATGAACCAAGAAAAAGCTCATGTGAGGACACAGAAAGAAGGGATTCAGCAAGAAGATGGCCATGTACAAGCTAGAGAAAGAGCCCTTGCCAGAAACCAAATCAGCTAAACCGTGATCTTGAACTTCTAGCCTCCAGGGATGTGAGAAAATAAATTTCTGTTGTTTAATCAAAAAGAAAAAAGTGATATTCATTAAACTAATATGGAAATATAAAATTATGTACTATGTATGTTGCAAAACAGAATTTTGTTTATCATGCTAAGCAATTTAGAGAAAAATATTGCACCTTCATTCATTTAAAAAACTAATAATAAAAATAAAACATATCTTTTTAGAAAAAAAAAAGAAAATGTAGTACATATAGCTCATGGAATACTATGCAGCCAGAAAAAATGAAGTAATGTTCTTTGCAGCAAGATGGACGCAGATAGAGGTTATTATTCTCAGTGAATTAATGCAGGAACAGGAAACCAAATGCTGCATGTTCTCACTTTTAAGTGGGAGATAAACGTTGAACACACAGAGACATAAACATGGCAACAATAGATACTGTAGACTACTAGAAAGGGGAGGGAAGGAGATAGGCATTGCTTAAAAGCCTACCTATTGGGTACTATGTTCACTACCTTGGTTATAGGATCCATACCCCAAACCTCAGCATTACACAAAATACCCATGTAACAAACCTGCACCTTTACCCGTTGTACCCTACGTATCTTTTTTTTTTTTTCCTTTTTGTTTTTGAGACAGGTTTTCACTCTGTCACACAGGCTGGAACACTGTGGCATAATCATAGCTCACTGCAATCTCAAACTCCTGGGCTCAAGTGATCCTCCCACCTCAGCCTCCTGAGTAGCTGGGACTACATGCACACACCACTGTGCCTGGCTAATTTTTTAATTTTTTGTAGAGATGAGGGTTTTACTTCATTGTCCAGGCTGGTCTCTAACTCCTGGGCCCAAAGTGATACTCTTGCCTCAGCCTCCCAAAGTAGTAGGATTACAGGTGTGAGCCACTCTGCCTGGCTACGCCATATCTAAAATTAAAGTTGAAAATGTTTAAAAAATAACAAAATAGTTCACACCAGGTATAAAGGGCTAAATAGGCTTCCTCAAAGTCAACTTCAACTCACCCTCTCAAATTGTATCTGGAATTGTTAATTAGAAATTTCTGAATGTAGCTTTACATATCCGAGCCTTAATGGGTCATTTCACTCACAAAGGAGGAGTAGGTATTATTAGTAAAAAACAGAAGGAAAGGAATAATCCATCTTTTGGAGTTGTGATAATGAAAAAACCACAATGACATCATTTTAAGTCCCAAAGCTTAGACACTGGTAGGTCTGATACAAAGAAAATGGCAGAGTAGCCAGAAGCTTACCAGAGACAATCAGAGAAAAAGACAGCAAATAAAAGCCCTTCTATGATGTGGACAATTCTAGAAGAGGCCTGTGCCTGTGTAATAGGCTTACCCAGACAGAAGCATGAAATCTACATGTGGGCGTATATTTAAAAACATCTCCCAAGACTCACACAAATCAACATGTCTGAAGCTTCACTGGCAAATGGGCGTAAACACAACCTCTGACTGAACATTGACAGAATAATAAGCTACTCTGACCCAGAGGTGACTCCTAACCCATATTCTAAATAATATCATAGTCATTCCTGGCATTCTCAAAAAACATGTGCTTGCCCAAGACTGCACACTCTCAGGAGTGGCCAGAAAGAGACCCTCTAAGCTATTGTTCCTGGTTGAATATGCAGAGACATGTAAAATCCCTGAACTGTGCTAGCAATTTCCAAACCACAAACACACATTAATGGTAAAGAGTAAAAATCTAACTGGTTATAGAGATTTACATATAACATTTGACAAATTAGTGGCTATACTGACCAGGGTGGCCAGGCTTAAGGAAAAAACAAGGGGGAATATGTGAGCGATGACATCAGAATCTTTCCCCTATAAGGGAAACATATGGCATAGAACTATTTCAGTCAAGCAACTAAGCAAATTTTTAAAAGACCAGATAAGCAATACAACTCCAGGAATTATCAGTATCCAGGGTTGGTAAAATAGATTATCTGAAATGTTCAGTTTTCAACAATATAATGGGACATACCAAGAAATAGGAAAGTGTGACTTATAAATAAGGAAAAAATTGGCTATAGAATATGTCTTTAAAGTGTCCCTGATAGTGGACTTAGTAGACAAAAACTTCAAAGCAGCAATTCCAAATACTTTCAAAGAACAGAAAGAAATCAAGCTTAAATAACTAAAAGAAGGTATGCTGACAATATTTTATCAAGTATAGAATACTAATAGGGAGATAGATATTATTAAAAAATAACCAAATTAAAATTCTATAGTTTAAAAGTAAAATAACTAAACTGAAAAATTCATTAGAAGAGTAGAAATGAGCTAGCAGAAGAAAAGAATAGTGAACTTGAAGACAGATCAATAGAAATCAGGCAATCTGAAACAGAGAGAATAAAGAATAAATAAAAATTAACAGAGTCTCAGAGAAATGTAGGACACCATTAAACACACCAACATACATTTCATGGGACTAGCAATGGAGAAGAAAGCAAGGGATAAAATAAATAAGCAAGGAAATAAAAGTTGAAGACTTATTAAATTTGATGAAATATATTCACGTACACAGCCAAGAACCTCAGCAAACTCCAAGCACAATAAGTACAAAGAGAAAAACACCTAGACATATCACAGTCAAAATGCTGAAAGACAAAGAGGAAATCTTGAAAGGTGCAAGAGTAAAAGGAATCATTACATCAAGCTGGCAGCTTATCAGAAAGAAGGGCCCAGAAGGTAGTGGGATGACATACTCAAAAAGCTAAAAGTAAAAACAGTGAAAAATAAATTTATATCTAGCAAGACTATCTTTCAAAAATGAGGGTAAGATAAGACATTCCCAGGGAAACAAAAATTGAGAGAATTTGTTGCCAGTAAACTGCCTTAAAATAAATAGTAAAGGAACTTCTTCAGGTTGAAAGCAAATGACAATAGACAGTAATTCAAAGCTACAAGAAAAACAAAGAATGCCCATAAAGGTAATTATGTAGCTAATTGAAAAATATAGCATAATTGCATGCTCTTGTCTTTTCTTCTTTTGACTGATTCAAAAAGCAATTGCATAATACAATTTGGCATGTAACACAAAGAAATGTCATGTATTTGACAATCACCGTTCAAAGGAACTGGGTGAAAACAAAGTTATATTGGAGTAAGGAAATGATACCAAGTGTTATCTCACACCACTAGATGGAATACAAAGAAACAGAAAGGGTAAATAAGAATGTTACTATAACGAGCTCTATACATATATATTTGCTTCTATTTCTTTAGTTCTTTAAAAAATTAAGATAATATAAAATAATAATTGTAACAATGTATTGTTCAGTTTGTAAGCTTTATAGAAGTAGTATGTATGACAGTAATAGCACAAAATATAGGGAGGAAATGTAGCTATATAGGAATAAAGTTTCTATATTTTATGGGTATTAAATCAGTATAAATCTAAATTAGACTTTCATTAAGTTAAGACATACATTGTAAGTCCTAGAAGAACCACTAATAAATATTACAAAATATAATTTAAAATTTACTAAAAATTAAAACGCCACATTAAACATAAGCTGCTTAGTATAAAAAAATCAATAGAAAAAGAAAAAAGACATGTGACACATAGAAAACAAAAGGCAAAATGGCAGATATAATTCTAAACATATCAATAATATTAAATGCATGTGGGTTATACAATCTCACCAAAAAACAAGAACTTTTAAATTGGATTTTAAAGACTGTGATCCAATAATACTTTGTCTGGAAGACACATAGTTTGAAAGTAATAGGATGGAAGAAGATATACCACACGACTATAAATGAAAGGAAAGCAGGAGTAGCTATTTGATGCTTTAAAAAATATCAAAAAAACTGACAAAATTTTAGCTGGACTAACCAAAATAATAAAAAACAAAGAGAAGTCTGAAATTACTAAAATCAAGAATGAAAAAGGAATGTTACTATTATTGTATTGAAATAAAAAGATTATAAGGGAATATTATTACAAACAACTGTAAACCAACAAGATGAGTTGCATGAAATGAATTAATTTCTTGGAAGACACAAAGTACTGACTCTTACTCTAGAATAAATAGAAATTCCAGATAGGTCTATAATAAGCAAAAGATTGAATTGATCATTTTAAAACTTCCTGAAAGAAAAGCCAAGTACCATATGTTTTCCCTGGTGAAATCTATCAAACATTCAAAGAAAAACTACTATAAATACTTCACAAATTCTTTTAATAAAGAGAAGAGTTAGAAACAGTTTCCAACTCATCCTATGAGGGCAATATTACCCTGATACTAAAACTAGAAAAAAACTACAACCTAATATCGCCGATGAATATATTTGCAAAATTACTCATCAAAATACTAGCAAACCAAATCCAATAACATATTAAAAGGATTATACAACATGAACAAGTGGGATTTATCCTAGGAACACAGGTTGATTTAACATCCAAAATTAATCAATGTAATACACCATTTTGATAAAATGAAAGACAAAATATTATACAGTCATTTCGAAAACATTTGATGTACTACAACTACATTTCATGATAAAACACTCATTTTTACCTAGTAAAAACCATCTACAAAAAATCCACAGTTAACCTCATACTTAATAGTGAAAGAATGAATATTTTCACCCTGAGATCAAGAACCAGACACAGATGTTCAACTTCATCACCTTGATTTAACATTGTTTTGGAGTTTCCAGCCCAGGCAACTAGGCAAGAAGAGGGAATAAAAGACATCTAAATTGGAAAGAAGGAAGTAAAACTATCTCCATTTGCAGATCATGTTATTTTGCATACAGAAAATCATAAGGATTACAATAAAAACCTGTGAAGACTGAAAAATAAAAGATCAATTTCTAAAAATCAATTATTTCTATAGGTTAGCAATGAAAATTATGCATTTGAAATTAAGAAAACATTTCCAACCATAATGACATAAAAAAGAACAAAATATTTAAGTATAAGTTTAACAAAAAGGTGTATAAGATTTGTACCCTAGAAAATACACAACATTGCTTAAAGATATTAAAAAAAAACCTTAAATAAATAGAAAGTTGTCTCATGTTCATGGATTGAAAGACTAATAATGTTAGGATGGCCAATACTTCCTAAATTGGTGGAAATATTCAATGCAATCCCTGTCAAAATTCTTGCTGGCTTTTTAGAAGAAATTGACAAATTGAAGTTAAAATTCATGAGGAAATGCAAGAGACCCAGAATAGTCAAACGATCTTGGCTCATACTTCCTGATTTCAACCCTTACTGCAAAGCTACAGTAATCAAGACAGTGTGGTACTGGCATAATTACAAACATATGGTCAATTTATTTTTGACAAATGTACCAAGAAAATTAAATAGTGAAAAAATAGTCATTTCAACAAACACTGCTGGGGAAACTGAATGACCACATTCAAAGGAATAAAGTTGGAACCTTACCTCAAATCATATGCAAAACAAAAAAAAAACAAATAAAAACAAAGAAACAAACAAAAACATAAAAACTCAGAATGGATCATAGACTTAAATATAAGGGATTAAACTATAAATTCCTGGAAAAAAAATTTAGGAGTAAATCCTAATGATCATTGGTTAGGAGACTTTCTTAGACACTACATTGAAAACATAAGCAGGAAAAAAACAAAATAAACCATACTATTTTAAAACTTTTGTGCTTCAAATTATATCCTCAAGGAAAAAAAAACACAGAATGAGAGAACATATGTCTGATAAATAACTTGTATCCAGATATTTAAATGAATTTTACCATTCAATAAAGAAGACAGTAACTCAATTTTAAAATAGTCATAGGATTTGAATAGGTATTTTCTCTGAGAAGATATACATGTGACCAATAAGCATATGAAAAGTTGTTCCACATCATTAGTGAAAATCAAATCAAAACCACAATAAGATGCTATTTACACTTACTGGATGGCTATAATAAAACAAGATGACAACGGCAACTTTAGCAAAGATGTGGAGAAATTGGAACGCTTATATGCTGCTGGTGGGAATGTAAGATGGTGCAGTCACTATGAAAAACACTCTGGCAGTTTCTCAAAAGTTAAACATACTGTTATCATATGACCCACAATTCCATTCCAATGTATATATCCAAATGAAATGAAAATATATATCCATACAAAACCTTGTTTATGATTATTCATAACAATACTATTCATAGTGGCCCAAGAGTGAAAATAACCCAAATGTCTATCAACTGATGAATGTGTGTCAATACAATCTGGCATATCCATACAAGGGAATATTATTTGGCAATAAAAAGAAATGAAGTATTAATTCATGCTATGGCACAATTGCTCTTGAAAACATTATGCTAAGTTAAAGAATCTAGTCACAAAAGAACGTATTTGTACTAAATGGCCAGAATAATGAAATATATTAGTAAGTTGCTTAGGGTTGGTATAGAATAGGGATTGACTGCTAATGGGAACAGGGTTTTTTTTTTTTTTTAGGAGGTTGAAATATTCTAAAATTTAATTGTGCTGATGGCCGCACAGCAGTGAGTAGATTGAAAAATATTAGATGGTATACTTTAAATGAATAAGTTGTATGGCACGTGAATTATTTTCAATAAAGCTGTTTGAAAACAAAAACTACAAAAACAAATGATTCACAAGATCTGGGACTTTCAAAAGCTGAGCAAGACAATGTATTTAGGAGCATATGACAAAAGCTGGTACATCTTCGGCTTCTGGGGTCACAAGTTACAGAAAAAAAAAAAAAAAAACAGAACAAGTTTACCTTAGAAATATGCTGAAGGTGATTCTCCAGTTCAAATAAATGAGAGGACTAGGGGAATTCTTTCCTGTGCCACAGATTTCAAACATTTCTAAGCTTACCCTTATTAAATGACTGAATTAAAGCATAGGACTAAAATGCTTGCTCACAAGGAAGTGTGAAAGCACAGAGCTCAAAAAATAAATGGAATTAAGAGGGATTAAATTAAATTTAGAGGTGAGATAGGGAGGGAGTAAAACAGCATATGGTGACTGGAGCTGCTACCAGTGTAAATTTCTTGACTTTGCAAGAAGGCGGCAGTAGCTCAAATGGCAGCATGAAAAGACAGTTTGAGTAGGTGGCTTCCCCTTAACATGATAGGTGCTTATTGAAAAATATTAACCCCTTAATGAGAACTTTCACTCAATTGTGTTTCACACAAGTGTTTAACTGTGCACTGCAACTGACTGCCTGACAGCTCACTATGGCTAAAATAAAGATTTTCCCCATTTCCTCTTCCTTCAGATACTGTTGAGTTTCTGCTGTGGTCTATAGCAAAGGTTAACTCTGGCTGGACATTAAAATACCCTGGGCAAGATGTCCCTAAATAGGTGAAAGGATAAACTGTGGTTCATCCAGACACTGGAATATTATTCAGTAATAAGAAGAAATGAGCTTTCAAGCGATGAAAAGACATGAAGACACCTGAGATATATACTGCTAAGTGAAGGAAGCCAACCTGAAAAGGCTACATACAGAATGATTTCAACTAGGTAATTCATCTGGAAAAGGCAAAATTGTGAAGACAGAACAAAAGAAAACGTCAGTAGTTGCCAGCCAGGGGTTCCAGTGGAGGGAAAAAAGAATGAATTGTTGGAGCATAGGGGAATTTAAGGCCAGTGAAACTATTTTGTATCGTAGGTAATGGTGGATATATGTCATATATTTGTTAAGCTCCATAGAATGTACAACACAGAGTGAATGTAAGTGTCACCTATAGACTTTAGTTAATAATTATTCATCAAAATTGTGTCATCAGTGTAGCAAAGGTACCACACTGGTGCAATATGGGAACTCCCCGTACTTTCCACTCAACTTCCTGTAAACTTAGAACTGCCTTTTTTAAGGCTACTAAAAAATAATAAAAAAACCCTCGGGAGATTGAAAAATTACATCTTTACAAGTTCCTCATTCAAAGATGCTGATTTAACTGTTATTGGGTAAGATAGTAGTATTTTTTAAGAGTAGATAAGACAATCATAGTACATATTTAGGAATGAGAACTACTGGTTAATGACAACACTAAGTATGTTATTGTAAAAATTTTTATGAAGAAATGTCTAGGTTTTGGGATTTGGCTGGTTATCTAAATTTGTCAGAAATGGTCCAGGGCTATGAAACTACGATATATTTTATTAATTATTTGATTTTTTATGACATGAATTTTTTTTTTATGAGATGGAGTCTCACTCTGTCACCTAGGCTGGAGTGCAGTGGCATAATCTCAGCTCACTGCAACCTCTGCCTCCCGGGTTCAAGTGATTTTCCTGCCTCAGTCTTCTGACTAGCTGGGATTACAGGCGCACGCCCCCATGCCCAGCTAATTTTTTTATTTTTAGTAGAGACAAGATTTCCCCATGTTGGCCAGGCTAGTCTTGAACTCCTAATCTCAGGTGATCCACCTGCCTCAGCCTCCCACAGTGCTGGGATTACAGACATGAGCCTCTGTACCCTGCCAGAAATCTTTGATTTTATTTTTAATGAGATACATGAGAGACTTTGGCTAAATTCAACTTTATTAGTGCTATGGCATTCATAGCTTTTATAGCAGGTGAAACATACTATAGCTTCAATTATCAAGACTTCTTGCAGAGATTAAATGGAATAAGAAATTGAGAAGAACTTTAAATTCTTTAGGCTTCAAATTCTTTTACTTAAATAAAATATTTATATCTTAAATGTAAAATTTCTTTGAACATTTTTAAATCTTTCTGTGAAATTCATAATGGAAGGGGATTCATATCAAATATGGAGTATATTTTAGCTGTTATTTTATTATTGGTATATCATAGTTATTTAATCTTATTGCAGAAAATTTGATGAGATATAATGAAATATAGGTTGACATAATTTTAGCTGGGAAATAGTAAAGGGTATATAATTTGGACTGAGAAAACCTTAGAGATAGTTTTTTGTTTTTTTGTTTTTTTGGTTTTTTTTGATGGGCTGTGGAGCTTTTTGTGGGATATTCCTTATGAATTAGAGGATCACAGATAATCCAGGGAGAAGTCATTGGTATTTTGATTGGAGCCCCTTGGGTATGGAAGCAAACTAGTCCTGACAAAAATGCTAACATGCTTACCTGAGAGGGACAATCATAACCCAAGATGACCTTACATAAGATGTTCAAATCCAGTAGGTAAGAGTGCAAAAGGCTTGAAAGATTGATGATAGCTACTTCTTTCTCTAGTAAGTCTTCCCTAGAGAGGATATTCTCATGACAGGCTGCACAATAGAAACACTTGGGAAGTTTTCCAAAGTCCTGATGTCCAGGTGACAAGTAAAGTAATTACATAAGAATATCTTGGAGGAGACCTAGTGTTAAAAAGAGAGGTAGCACTTATTATTGGTGATTTGGAAGAACACACTGCATATGTATAGATCACCTATTTCTTTCTTCTCTCACTTTGAAATTGGCCTGACTGCAGAGAGATGCATTATCTTTGCCTCTATACTGTGATTTTTACTGGGCTTGTGACTGGGTAGGTAAATCTGACAAATCTGGGGTGAATTATTAGCAGTTTGCCCTTCTCCAACTTAGCTTTTATCCCCAATTAAAGCTGACAGCTTGATCTCTGTCATGCTTCCAAATATATCTCTCAATTTGTTCCAAAATAAGGACCTAATTTACTAGCCCATTATGTCTGTGAAGCACTTATGAACCAGAGAAATTTCAAGGAACCCAGTTGCTGGAAATACATCTGGCTTCTAATAAGGTTCTAATCTCCTGTTCTCTCTCACTCTTTCTCTGGGGCTGGAGGCTGCATGTTCAGCTTTAAAATTCTCTTTTTCTCCAGATACATCTGTCTTTGAGTCCCTTGATGACTCATGGTGAATCTAGGTTTCTATGACACTAGTTCTAACAGCAGTTGAACAATACCTTATAACTCCAAGAACCAATGCCAGCAAGTTGTGTCCCTGAATCTCAAAATATAAATTTCCAAGATGGAAAATAAGATTATCTTATCTTGAAATATATGCTCACTTCTCTTCTCATCAACTGTGCTAGCTGGAAAGTCACAAGTTGCACAGAAGGCTGCCCACTCCTTCATCAGTCTGGGTCTGAGGATGCTTCCCAGAAAGGTGTTGGCTGGAAGGGTATCCCACAATATAGCTACTGAATCACCAGCTCTGTTCTGTTTTTATATTTATTCCAAGTCTCCTATGTAACTTTCAAAAAGTTCTTGAAAATTTTTATCCCTTAATTGTAAAAATTACCAAAACTGCCATTGTGAGAATGAGATAATTAGATGCACAATTTAGAGAACTTTAGAAAAAATTGAATTTATGATATTTTTAGGTAGTTCAAATGTATTTCTTAAACTGCAGGTTAAATAAGAGTTATTGTTTAAACTTCAGAAGTTGTTACTATTCGTTAAGGATAAAATGATTATTGGAGATTATCTTACCTGGGGAAAGAGAATGATCGCAATCATTTTACTTCTAATGTTTCTTTTTTAGGCGTTAATTATACCTCTACAACATTTTTTAAAAGAACTTCTTCAAAGTGTTTAAACCCTATTATTGAATGTTTAATTTTACTTAAAAATAGTCTCAACTGAATTTTACCTCACTAGTGAACTATCTAAAAATTAATTTTTACTTTTCAAGAAAAGTGTTGAAATGTAGCTTGTTAAGGAAATACTGTTTCATTTTTAAAAATATGTTCTCTTGTACTTTCGTTGTTTAGATTCCTTTCATTTAGTTTTACTTCAATGTTGTAGGAATTGAAATTTCCTAGGGAGACGAAAGTGTCCATTTTGATTTTCCCTGCTATTAACCAATTATTCATTGGAGGCAGCACTAGTTTTAAGTTGCAGTAGCATTAGTCAGAGTTTTTAGAAGACCTGTATTTGATTCCATCTTTCTAACTAATGAATTGTATGACCTTGGGCTGGTGACAATATTTCTGAACTTCAGTTTTCTCATCTTTGAAAGAACAGAGTTAGAATATATTTTCTTTAATTCCTCTTCTAGCTCTGATGTATTATTCCATGAATGGCTCCATAGAGCAGAATTCTTGGCTCATGGTTATTATGGTAAACTATTACAAGGCCATAGAATTGCATTTATAGATTTCTATGAAACACCACCAGAGATTCTGCCCTAAGAGCTTAACAGAGGATCCTAAAAGGTGCCGATATTTCTTGATTTATTCATGTACATTAGCATTTTCTCCTGATCCAAATGGGCAATCAGTTTTCCTGAGGAATTAAGGCGTCATGATGGTAAAGGTAGAGAGTGATGTGGACCAAGAAACAGAGAATATGTGATTTAAAACTTACGTAAATAGTAAGGTATTTCCTGAGGAACCTGAAAAGTTTTACAAAATTTAGGAAATCTTTATGCATGAGGTTCATTCCAGGTTTTATTTCTTGGTCTTGTTATCACATATGATTGCTCTGTGTAATGGGGATACAATAGAAGAAGGACCCACAGGACAGGGCTGGACTAAGCTGGTGGAATGTCATTCCCATTGTGTTCTGTTGATCAAAGTAAGCCACAAGACCAAGCCTTGTGAGGAAATAGGCTCTGTCTTTTGATGGGAGATTCTGCAAAGTCTTAAAATCATTTCTGAAATCTATCACATCCTCAGTTTCTGATAAAATTGACAAATGATTTTTGCAGAGTTTCCACAAACATTCAGTAAAATAGAGTGCTTGTTTCAGTACCTGGTATAGAATGTCCACTCAATAGGTGAAATCTCTTTATCAGCTACACAGTTATTATTAGAATATCATGTCTGGGTTTTGGTCATCAGAATGACTAAATCTTGTTACTTCTACTCCTATCTCAAAAAAAAATGCATCCCTTCTTTTCTGCTTCTGCCACTACTGCCTCAATTGTGACCCTCCTCACTTCTTACCATGATTATTGAAATAAATAGACTCCCAACTGGTCTCCTTGAGTAATAAACAATTGATTACCTGTCTCTACTGGGGAACTGTAAACTCCATGAGGACAGGGACCCTGACTTTATTGCTTATTGCTGCATTTTCCTTTCCTGCACATTTCTTATAGTAAATGCTAATAAATATTCGTTGAATGTACGAATAGATTAAACTGCATATAAAGAAAATTTTATAACATGCAAATCTTGTTACTCTACTTCTTTACATTTCGCCAATGACTCCGCATAGTGCCCAAGATGAAATTTAAGCTTCTCAGCTTAACCTACAAGGCTGTCAATGATCTGACCCCTTCCTTGTTAACTTCCTCTCTCACTCTTCTTATACATGTAACCTATATTCCAGTAGTTGCCTGAAACTATCATTCAGAAATGGTATCCTCTTCCCAAGAATGGCCTGAGCTCCCTTCTTCATGTGGTTTAACTCCTATATGTTTTAAGACTTTGGCGAAAAATTTCCTCCTCTGCGACACTCACCTTGATTTTTCTGAATTTGGCCAGACATTACTCCCCTTGTCTCTTAGCGCTCTATGCATAACTTTGTCACAACAATTTTCAACCTTCCAAAGTAGGTGCCTCCTCCTCCACATGACCAGCAAGCACAGGCATGTAGTAGAAGCTTTGTAATTTTTATGTGAATGAAGGCAGCATAACAGGAGTGGGGAAAGGTAGCTTTAAAAATTCATTGCCAGAGCCAGGTGCGGTGGATCACGCCTGTAATCCCAGCACTTTGGGAGGCCAGGGTGGGTGGATAATTTGAGGCCAGGAGTTTGAGACCAGTCTGGCCAACATGGTGAAAACTCGTCTCTACAAAAAATACAAAATTTAGCTGGGCATGGTGGCGGGTGCCTGTAATCCCAGCTACTTGGGAGGCCGAGGCAGGATAATCGCTTGGAACCCTGGGAGGCAGAGGTTGCAGTGGGCCGAGATTGCACCACTGCACTCCAGCCTGGGTGACAGAGAGACTCTGTCTCAAAAAATATATATATATATATTGCCAGAAGTTTGATGGAGTAACACACACCCCGTTTAAGCACTTAAGCCCAGGTATGTTTATTTCTTCCATGATTAAAGTCTCGCTAGAGTGTTCGTCCACTAAATAGACTAAATTGCATTTCTTTGTTCTTAAAATAATTCTCAGTAGTGAGCTTGGTGTTATTGTATTCCCAAATGACTATTGTCCTAACCTTTATTTGCATTGAAGCTTGACTTCATTTCTCTTTGATTGCTTTTGTTGATTGAGCAAGTGGCTTATATTTTATTTCTGAAAAATCTCAAAAGATTCAGACTAGTCCAAGTAAAGCCATGTTTGTAAAATGCTGAACTATTCATTTGGCGGTGACTAAAGTATTTTGGCATCTTGAGCACAGAGCTAGTCTCAGCTTCTTCGACAATAATAATGATATTGTGCTAGTATAATTGCCTTCAGGGAAGAAGAGAAATCCAACATTGATTTGACAAGACTGATGTTTAAGTGGATCCTACTGCATCTGCCTTTGAGTAGAAAGAGAAAATTGATAGTTAGACAAAGCACCACGTGAATCCTGTGCCTACCATTGATGCATAAGTTAAAGTAGCCCCAGGCAACTTTTTTAGTTACTCTTCTTTGATTTACTATTGCTCTTATAATAGAACAGGAATGCATTCTAAACAATTTTAGGTCACCTAGTGCTTTTCATTATTTCCCAACTATAGCCCAGTTCTCTAAGTTTTTAAATATTTAAAGGAAGTGACAAGACATAATTTGGTAAAGAAAAATACAGGAGAACATCACAAGCTACAATCTGAATAACCACAATTTCCTTTTTCCTAAGAATAAACTGGAGTAACCCTTCCATAAATATATTTGATAATTTCAGAGGATGGGTGGATTTCTCTTTGGAAAAAAAATGTATCCTTTACTTTTCATTGTAATGTTGCCTAAGGTTGAGCATGTGCCTTCATTACGTATCAATTAATTCCTTTCCTGACGGCACTAAATAATAAATGACACACTTACAATACGATACAAAGAGTGAATTGGAGTTTGCTTTATGAAAGCCAACATCCCCTTTATCCTGCTAAGAAGGCTGAAGCCAAGGGAACGCAGGTGACTAGGACAAGGTTATTCAGCTGTCTAATAGAAAAAACTAAACCAGCGACTAAGACTTCAGTCTCTTTCCTTTATATTCTTTCTCCTGAGCCTCTAATTTTCATATTATTTTGTTTCTTAGCCTTTCCCTTCTGAATACTTATATGTAACAAATTGTTTCACAGGTAGCTATTCAGCAGGTTCTCAAATAACATTGTTTCACTGAAGATTGTTTGGTGGCAATGTTGAGAAAAAGACCTATTCCAGCTGGAGCCAAGGTTTGTATGGAATTTGCTAGCTTCTCCGCATATCTGTGTGGGTTTTCTCTGGGTACACCTGTTTCCTCCCACATCCCTAGGATGTACACATCAGTGAATTGGAGTGTCTAAGTGGTCCCGGTCTGAGTGCTTGTGGGTGTGCCTGTGAGCACACCCTGCAATGGAATGGCATCTGGTCCGGCAGGGGGCAGGGAGGTTGTTCCCCGCCTGCTCCCTAAACTTTGGGGATAGGCTGTGGCCATCCTCAACTCTGAACTGGAATAATTAAGGAAATAATTATCTTACCTGTTTTCATGAATCTTTCTTAAATGTTTACATTTACTTTTATTTCAGTGTTTACTATTAGAAGTGTTTGGGGTATTTATTTTGAAGTTTGATGATGCTTTTGTGACCAGAAATATGCCATAGAAACTTAACTCTGTTTTGTATCAATTAGCCTATGTAGAATTGATTTTGATATATGTCATTTTGCTTAAAGTCACAATTCCCAAGAAACTATTAAGGACATTGAGGAAGGACTTAACTGTACATTTTAAAAGGAGTGAGATTTTTAACTTAAAGAAATTGGTTTTGAGAAGGATTTGTTTATGGATGCAAGAAAATTATTATCCTGTACAAATCATAAAGCTCTCTTTTTTATATAAGATTTTACATTAACAAAAAAATTAATATTTAATTACAATTGCTATGAAGATTACAAGTCTTATCCAGGATTTTTTGGAATACATGCTACATGTATATATTCAAGGTAAAATATATCATTTACATTTAATCCAAATTAAATTTAATTTTTACTGGATGTTCTAAGAATTGCTTGTGTATATTCTAAAACATTGTCTGGGCCTGTATACATAATACTTGTTGTACTCAGTCTTTCATATAAATCTACCTACAAAAACATGGGTATATTTATGAGAAGTCCAACTTTTTGTTTCAGACTAGATTAGCACTCACGCACCCGAGATGCAAATATGTCTGGATAATATTGAAAAAATGGCTGGGTTCCTTTAAACTAAATCCTTTGTACACATGTCAAGGTGCCATAACATTTATGTATTCCATGTAGTTTGCTGTTTTGTAAATATATGAAAATAATTTGTAAGGATTTTTTACAAACGTATGGTCTGTATGAGCAAGAATACAGTTATTCCTGTACATGCCAAGATAAAAATGGCATATATATATTTATGTTTATTTATTTTAAAATATCATTTAATATTGCCTAATTTTCCTTCACTTTATTATGTGTATCTATTTCTTGTAAGATTTGATTGTCAGAGAGTGGTTTCTCATTTTTAAAGCATTTCATAGATCTTGCAAATTAGACTTTTCTAACAACACTGTGGACCATCCGCAGGGGCTCATGCCTTTAATCCCAGCACTTAGGGAGGCAAAGGTGGGAGGATGACTTGAGCCCAGGAGGTCAAGGCTACAGTGAGCCATAAGCATACCCTGCACTCCAACCTGGGTGATAGAGTGAGACTTTGTCTCAAAAAAAATTTTTTTTTTAATTTTTAAAAATTAGCCAGGCACAGTGGCTCATGCCTGTAATCCTAGCATTTTGGGAGGCCAAGGTGGGCGGATTGCCTGAACTTAGGAGTTGGAGACCAGCCTGGGCAACATGGCTAAACCCCGTCACTAGTAAAAATACAAACAATTATCTGGGCATGGTGGTGCAGGCCTGTAATCCCTGCTGCTCAGGAGACTGAGGCAGGAGAATCACTTGAACCCCGGAGGTGGAGGTTGTGCTGAGCCAATATTGCGCCACTTCACTCCAGCTTGGGTAAAAGAGTGAAACTCCATCTAAAAAGTAATAATAATAATAAAATAATAACACTACTAGGAAAAGATTATATAGTTTTTATTAAGGAAGAAATATAAATTCAGAATTGTTTTTTCATGTGTTTTCCCAGCTAGTTTTCTTGTCAAAATAGGCAGGACTAGATCTCAGATTTCTTGAGTTCTTATTTTACGGCAGGTCATATTAAAACCTTATCTCTTTCTCTAGTGAAAACAGAGGACTGAATTTGGATTAATTCTAATAACTACACACTCTAAAGTTAACAGGTTATTAAGAATAAAATGATTACTGACTGAGTTTATTTTGCAGTGTGCGTGTGTGTGTGTGTGTGTGTGTGTGTATGTGTGTGTATGTGCTGGTTTGGGAAATGAGGATGGCAGTGGGGATGGTGAGAATGATGAGAATGATTATGAAAATATTTTGTGAAATTGACATTAGACTGACTTTGGGTGAAAAGGAGAGAGGTAAACCAAGAAACGAAGTGTGAACAAGTGGCAAAAGAAAACACTGAGGAAGAATCCCCCTTAAAAGAAAATCCCTTAATCTGTCAAATATGCTTTTGGTTGCAGTCACCAGCTCAATCTGGCTTAAGCAAAAAGAACTATCGCAAGGGCAAAAAAACAAACACCGCATGTTCTCACTCATAGGTGGGAATTGAACAATGAGAACACACGGACACAGGAAGGGGAACATCACACACCGGGGCCTGTTGTGGAGTGGGGGAAGGGGGCAGGGATAGCATTAGGAGATACAGCTAATGTAAATGACGAGTTATACGCATGTAATAAACCTGCACATTGTGCACATGTACCCTGAAACTGAAAGTATAATAATAAAAAAAAGAATTCTTATTTAAAAACATCATAGAGTAGATCTAGTTTCAGGCCAGCTAAACCCATGATTTTGACACTTCTGATGTCCAAATTTTTTTCTCTTCATCTCTCAGCTCTTTTATCTGTAATATTTTACAAGCTTGTAATTTAGGAGTCAGATCTGTATAAGGAGTACAGATTTAGGAGTCATCACCAGGTAACTGTTAATTGTTTTCTTGGGAAAAGATGAAATCATTCATGAGAGGGTCCAAGAGAGAAGAGAAGAGGACCTTGAAGAGAATCCCAAAAAACACCAGCGTTTAGGAGGAAGAGAAGCCTAACAAGAACAGAAAGAACTACCGGAAAAGGAAGAGAACGAGGAGCCCAGAGGCCATAGGGAAAGCTGAGAGTGCCATAGATATGCACCGTCTGGCTATCTGACTTATAGCAATTGCCTCATTTCCAGGAATAGTCTCTGTACTCAGGAATGGCCATTTGGACCATATGATGCTGACTTCTGGCCACAGCTGCATGTTTTTACGTGGCTCCAATTGAGTCAGGCTGGCCCCATCAGATTCCCATTTCTTTTTTGTTGTTGCTGTTGTTTGTTTATTTATTTATTTTGAGGCAGAGTCTCGCTCTGCCGCCCAGGCTGGAGTGCAGTGGCGCAATCTCGGCTCACTGCAAGCTCTGCCTCCCGGGTTCATGCCATTCTCCTGCCTCAGCCTCCTGAGTAGCTGGGACCACAGGCGCCCGCCACCACGCCCGGCTAATTTTTTGTATTTTTAGTAGAGACGGGGTTTCACCGTGTTAGCCAGGATACTCTTGATCTCCTGACCTTGTGATCCACCCACCTCAGCCTCCCAAAGTGCTGGGATTACACGCCTGGGCCACCGCTCCCAGCCCAGATTCCCATTTCTAAGACATTAAAATTTAGAACTGAGAGACACAGAAACCATATATGACAGGCTTAGTTAAAACAAACAAAACATGCTAAATAGAAATAAAATCATAGACAATTCAGGAAGTAAAGACAATTAGAGTCATAACAGCAGAAGAGAAAGACAGTATCTGTTGGTGAATGGTAAGGAAGGGAATGGAACGCTTTTGCTTTACTTTGCATTGATTTAAAGTCTTAATGATTTGAGTATCTATTAATGTATTTGCCTCCCCATTCTTGTAAGATGAACTGTCTTCCTAATTCACAGAGAAAATGAAATTCATGAAGCAGAAAATTCCTCAATTCCTTGCCACCAATACGAGTGCTTTTCCTTCTTTGCATTGTTTCACAATGGAAAAAAAAAGGAACTCTCTGGTAAATTTCTCCACCATAATGTTATAAATACGTTCCAACAATTAAATAACCTAATATGTGGGGTTACTTTATTGCAAAACTAGTGAGATGCAGTCTGAGTCTTCAGCTACTGATACTGAATTCCAGGGGTCTGTCTGCAAGGTCCCAATCCATCTTGTTCTTGCTTCAGTTTGGCACCGTCTAGTAGTGGCTCTTCACCCTGGTGTAAATATGTTCGAAAATGATTCTAGGAACTAAAACTGGCTGTTCTAGGACAGCACTTGTAATTCCAAGGCTGCTCCTAGTTATTTTGCCCTTCACCTACTGGGACTAGTAAATACTAATAACATAAAAATCTTTTCCACTGTCTGCAGTTTTCTTGCCTGTTTACAACCCCCTTCTATTTTATTCCCTTCCTCCTAGAAAATGAAAGCTTTAATCTGTTCCAGTTTGAGAATGGGAGCTGGAATGGAAGCCAGGGTCTGATTGCCCTGTGTGTTACACTGTATGTCAAATTTCTCCTATCTTCTCAAACGTGTTCCTTAGGATTGCCATATCTTCAATGCAAATTTAGCACAGTGCTGAGTACATTGTAGGATGTCAATTCAATTTTGTAAATTATGTGAATGGATGGATACATAAATGAATAGATGGATAATCTGTACAAATTGGAAGAGGCCATTATCCAGAGTACAAGAGGACAGATAACTTTTAGGGAAGAGGAACTTCTTTTTCTATTGAAACATTTCTATTCTTCAGGGAAGGAAACAATATGCCTTCGCATGGATTGTAATATATGTCACATACTACAAAGAAAAAAGAAAATCAGATAATAGGTATTTAGTGTTCTTTTTTAAAAAATATGTTTTTTGAGCAATTTTAGGTTCACAGTAATAATGAGGAGGAGGTACAGAAATTCTCCATCTGTTCTTGCCCACACTCAGGCAAAAATCTCCCCTACCATCAAAATCTCCCACCAGTGTGCTTTAATTGTTATAGTTGAGGAACATGCATTGTTAAGGTTCCTTTAAATTTTCAGAATGGCGTCCTGGGTGAATAAAGAATTATAATAGTTGAGAATATGTTTAAATGTTTACTTCCAATTTTCATTTCCATGTGAATTAATTGAAGTGGTTTGATACAATTTTCTTATTTTGGAACAACCAGCATTATTAAAGTAAGTTATCATGGATTGAACAGCTGCAAGTTTTAAATTGAGCATGACTATTAAAGCAATGTATCTTAGGCTTAAAAACATAGTGCTTTATTTACATTGCTATTATTTCAAATGGGGCCCTGTTTGCTCAAAACCTTTAGGATTTTTTTTTTAAGTGTTAGTCTTTGACTTCTGCTTCTTTCTTTCTTAAAACAAGCAGAGAAAAACAAACAGAGAACAATTCCTATTTTCTGATTCTTTTGGAAACCCAGAAGCAACTCTCTAGAATTGGCATTTTATTATATGTCTGGTAGATTACCTAGTTCACCCCAAGTTTTTTCATGCTGTCTGCTTTTATCCCCTGTTATTCTTAAAACGTCCTGGAATCCTATTTCTGTTTGATACGTTATTTTTAATGAATGGGAAAAAAAAAAGAAAAACTCCTTGAAATGTGTTTTCAGATTGTCAAGGATTGGAGATACTTTGATATTTAGGGAAATTGATGAAAAGAAGTTTAGCTTTGTTATGTTAATTGTACTTGGCCTCTATATTTATATATGAAGACAAAGTTATCCTAGGTAATATTGTTTTGTTTACCTTTATCTTTCTTAGAGGAAAAAGATGGAGAGAAGGAAAGAAGCTTGCAATTTTAAAAAATTTAATAATATTGGAGCCTCTCTAGAGGCTCAAGTGATCCTCCAACCTTTGCCTCCCTAAGTGCTGGGATTAAAGGCATGAGCCACTGCAGCTGGTCCACAGCATTGTTAGGAAAGTCTAATCTGCAAGATCTTTGAAATACTTCAAAATGAGTAACTGCTCTTGGCAATAAGACCTTAAAAGAGGTAGATATATATGATAAATTGAAGGAAATTAGGCAATATTAAATGAATGTTATTAAGTTTTAATATTAAGTTTTAATGTGATTTAATATTTAATATGATTTGTGGAGATTTTCTTATTGTTCTAAAATTAGATTAGGCTACTATGATGACATCTAGTGCTATTTGTCAGTATTTCTGGTTCTCCTTTTTCTGGATACAAGGAAGAATTGCATCTTTCAGCTTTTTTGAAGATAGGCATGGCCATGTCACTTTCTTTGGCAAATAAAGTGTGAGCAGAAATGGCATGTATCACCTTTGAGTGGTAGTCTTTGAGGAATGAAACATAATCTGTCATGTTCTTTTCTTCCTGTAGTGGCAATAATTCAGGAAGTGGAATCTCTAGCAGCCTACAACCCTAAAAGAGGTTAAAGTACAGAAAAACTGCTTGCTGACCCAAGATGAATGTGTAGCATGAGTGAAAAATAAACCTTTGCTTTAAATTACTCGGATTTGGGCTTCATGTAAAAATTAGTCGATTTTCACATACACAGGAATTAGCACAAGGAAGTAGACATCCTCCATAAAAACTAAAAAGTAATATATGATGTTCACTTATGAGCTGGTGGCTGGATAAAAGGCAATACATTTTATATGGTAACTGTGATAGCTAATACTGAGTGTCAACTTGATTGGATTGAAGGATGCAAAGTATTGATCCTGGGTGTGTCTGCGAGGGTATTGCCAAAGGAGATTAGCATTTGAGTCAGTGGGCTGGGAAAGACAAGCCTATCCTTAATCTGGGTGGGCACCATCTAATCAGCTGCTAGAATGACTAGAATATAAAGCAGGCAGAAAAAATGTGAAAAGATTAGATAGGCTTAGCCTCCCAGCCTACATCTTTCTACTGTGCTAAGTGCATTCTGCCCTCGAACAGCCTAATCCAAGTTCTTCAGTTTTGGGACTCAGACTAGCTCTCTTTGCTCCTCAGCTTGCAGACGACCTATTGTGAGAACATATGATTGTGTGAGTTAATACTGAATAAACTCCCCTTTGTATATATATATATCTATCCTGTTAGTTCTATTTCTCTAGAGAACCCTAACTAATACAGATTTTGGTACCAGGAGTGGTTCTAGAGGAATAGATTATTAAGGATGGAGTTCCTTTGTTGGCTTTGGGTTTTCTGGAGTTGGCTGCTAAATATGATTAGACCCCAAAATGCTAAGGACTGTGGAGAGTGTGACCCATGAGTTGGTACAGTACACTCAAAAAGAGCTCCATCAGTTTTCTAATTTATATAAGCAGAAATCTGGAGAACAGGCATGTGGATATATATTAAGGGTGTGGGATAATGGTGGAAGGAAGATAGAGTTAGATCAGGCTGAATTTATTGATTTGGGCCCACTAAGTAGGGACTCTGTGTTTAATGTTGCAGCTCGGGGAATTAAAAAAAAAGTTTCTAATAGTTTATTTGCTTGGTTAGCTGAAATATGGATTGAAAGATGGCCCACTGTGAGTGAGCTGGAAATGCCTAATCTCCCTTGGTTTAATGTAGAGGAAGAGATCCAAAGGCTTAGGGAGATTGGGATGGTGGAGTGGATTAGTCACTTTAGACTTACTCATCCCAGTTGGGAGGGTCTAGAAGATATACTCTTGACCAATGCCTTGCAAAATAGAGGACAGCACCTGCATCTTTGAAGAGCTTTGTAATAGCTCTTATCTGTATATCAGATCTAACAGTGAGAACCACAGTCAATCAACTACAAAATTTAAGTACAATGGGAATAATTGGATCCTGAGATGTCAGGGGCCAAGTTGCAGCACTCCACTGTCAAAGGCAAGGTGGACATAGCTACCATAATGGACAGCAGAGGCAAAGTGGCACCAGCATAGTCTGACTAGTGTAGAGCTCTGGCATTGGCTAATTAATCACGGTGTTCCTAGAAGAGAAATGGATAGGGAGCCCACTGCATTACAACTTAATATATATAAGCAGAAAATTTCCAGGTCAAATGGACAAAAGACTAATCTGAATTATAAAAACAGAGGAAGCCGTGTCCTTTGAGGAAGGACCCCACTACACTACCTACAATTTATGCTGCTAATCTTTGTCTCACCCTTCCCCAAAGAGACCTATGCCCTTTTACTAGGGTAACTGTCCACTGGGGAAAGGGAAATAATCAGACATTTTGGGGACTGCTGGATACTAGCCCTGAGTTGATGTTAATTCCAGGGGATCCAAAATGTCATTGTGTTCTTCCAGCTAAACTAGGTTATGGAGGTGGTATGGTTTGACTGTGTCCTCACCCAAATCTCATCTTGAATTCCCATATGTTGTAGGAGAGACCTGGTTGGAGATAATTGAATCATGGGGGCAGGTCTTTCCCATGCTATTCTCGTGATAGTAAATAAGTCTCAAGAAATCTGATGGTTCTGTAAGCGGGAGTTTCCCTGCGCAAGATCTCTCTTTGCCTGCTGACATTCATGTAAGACCTGACTTACTCCTCCTTGCTTTCTGCCATGATTGTGAAGCTTCCCCTGTCACGTGTAACTGTAAGGATCCATTAAACTCTTTTTCCTGTGTAAGTTACCCAGGCTTGGGTATGTCTTTATCAGCAGTGTGCAAATGGACTAATACAGTAAATTGGTACCAGTAGAGTGGGGTGTTGCTGAAAAGATACCTGAAAATGTGGAAGTGACTTTGGAACTGGGTAACAAGTAGAGATTGGAACAGTTTGGAGGAATGAGAAGGAGACAAGAAAATGTGGGAAACTGTGGAACTTCCTAGAGATTTGTTAAATGGCTTTGCCCAAAATGCTGATAGCAATATGCACAATTAAGTCCAGGCTGAGATGGTCTCAGATGAAAATGAGGAACTTGTTGGGAACTGGAGTAAAGGTGACTCTTATTATGTTTTAGCAAAGAGACCGGCAGCATTTTGCCACAGTCCTGGAGACTTGTGGAATTTTGAACTTGAGAGAGGTGATTTAGGGTATCTGGCAGAAGAAATTTCTAAGTAGCAAAGCATTCAAGAGGTGACTTGGGTGCTATTAATGGCATTCAGTTTTATAAGGAAAGCAGAGCATAAAAGTTTGAAAAATTTGCAGCCCGACAATGTGATAGAAAATAAAATCCCATTTTCTGAGTAGAAATTCAAACCAGCTGCAGAAATTTGCATAAATAATGAGAAGCTGAATGTTCCTCACCAAGACAATGGGGGAAATGGCTCCAGGGCATGCCAGAGGTCTTCACAGAAGCCCCTCTCATCACAGGCCCAAAGCCCTAGGAGAAAAAAGTGGTTTCATGGGCCAGACCCAGGGTCCTTCTGCTGTGTGCAGGCTAGGGATTTGGTGCTCTGCATCCCATCTGCTCTAGCCATGGCTGAAAGGGGCCAGTGAAGAGCTTGGGCCATGGCTTCAGAGGGTGCAAGCCTCAAGGGTTGGCAGCTTCCATGTGGTGTTGAGTGTGCCAGTGCAAACAGACAAGAATTGAGGGTTGGAAACCTGAACCTAGATTTCAGAGGATGTATGGAAATGCTTGGATGGCCAGGCAGAAGTCTGCTGCAGGGGTGGGGCTCTCATGGAGAATCTCTGTTAGGGCAATGTGGAAGGGAAATGTGGGGTCAGAGTCCCCACATGGATTTCCTACTGGTGCACTGCCTAATGAAGCTATGAGAAGAGGGCCACTGTCCTCCAGACCCTAGAATGGTAGATCAACTGACAGCTTGCACAGCACAACTGGAAAAGCTGCAGACACTCAACACCAGCCTGTGAAAGCAGCTGGGAGGGAGGCTGTACCCTGCAAAGCCACAGGGATGGAGCTGCCTAAGACCATAGGAACCCACCTCTTGCATTAGCATGACCTGGATGTGAGACATGGAGTCAAAGGAGATCATTTTGGAGCTCAGACTTGCATAGGGCCTGTAGCCTCTTTGTTTTGGCTAATTTCTCCCGTTTGAAATGGTTGGATTTACCCAATGCCTGTACCCCCACCGTATCTAGGAAGTAATTAACTTGCTTTTGATTTTACAGGCTCATAGGCAGAAGGGACTTGCCTTGTCTTGAATGAGATTTGGGACTGTGGGCTTTTGAGTTAATTCTGAAATGAGTTAATACTTTATGGGACTGTTGGGAAGGCATGATTGGTTTTGAAAGGTTAGGACATGAGATTTGGGAGTGGCCAAGGGTGGAATGATATGGTTTGACTGTGTCCCCACCCAAATATCATCTTGAATTACAATGTGTTATGGAAGGTACCTGGTGGGAGGTTATTAAATCATGGGGACAGGTCTTTCTCGTGCTGTTCTTGTGATAGTGAATAGGTCTCAGGAGATCTGATGGTTCTCTAAGCAGTAGTTTCCCTATACAAGCTCTCTCTTTGGTTGCTGCCATGCATGCAGGTCATGACTTGCTCCACCTTGCCTTCTGCCATGATTGTGAGGCTTCCCCAGTCATGTAGAATTGTAAGTCCATTAAACCTTTTTTTCCTGTATAAATTACTCAGTCTTGGCTATGTCTTTATCAGCAATGTGAAAACAGACTGATACAGAAGGTCAGGTAATTAATGGAGCTTTAGCTCAGGTCCAACTTACAGTGAGTCCAGTGGGTCCCCAGACTCATCCTGTGGTCATTTCCCTAGTGCCAGAATGCAAAATTGGCATAGATATGCTTAGCAGCTGGCAGAACCACCACACTGGCTCCCTGACTGGTAGGGTGATGGCTATTATGCTAGGAAAGGCCAAATGGAAGACATTAGAGCTGCCTCTACCTCAAAAAATAGTAAATAAAAAAAGATATCACATCCCTGGAGGGATTGCAGAGATTAGTGCCACCATCAAGTAATTGAAAGGCACAGAAGTGGTGATTCCCACTACATCTCTATTCAACTTTCCCATTTGGCCTGTGCAGAAGATGGATGAACTTTGGAGAATGACAGTGGATTACTGTGAGCTTAACTAAATGGTGACTCCAATTGTAGCTGCTGTACCAGATATGGTTTTATTGCTTGAGCAAATTAACACATCTCCTGGTACCTGGTATACAGCCATTGACTTGGCAAATGCCTTTTTCTCCTTGCCTTTTCATAAGGCCTACCAGAGCAATTTGCCTTTACCTGTAAGGCCAGTAATATACCTTTATTATCCTACCACATGGGTGTATCAACTCTCTGGCTTCGTGTCATAATCTTATTTGGAGAGACTTTGATTGCTTTTTGCTTTTGCAAGATGTCCCACTGGTTCATTACATTGATGTCATGATGCTGATTGGATCCAGTGATCAAGGAGTGCAAACACACTGGACTTATTGGTGAGACGTTTGTGTGTCAGAAGATGGGAAATAAATTCGACTAAAATACAGGGACATTCTAACTCATTAACATTTCTAGGGGTCCAGTGGTGTGGGACCTGTCAAGATATTCCTTCTAAGGTGCAGGGTAAATTGCTGCATTTGGCCCTTCCTACAACCAAGAAAGAGGCACAGCGCCTAGTGGGCCTATTTGGATTTAGGAGAACACACATTCCTCATTTGGGAGTGTTACTGTGGCCTATTTATTGAGTGATCCAAAAGGCTGCAAAGATGGCTTTGCAACAGGTCCAGGCTGCTGTGCAAGCTGCTCTGCCACTTAGGTCATATGACCCAGAAGATCCAATAGTGAGTGAGGTGTCAGTGGCACACAGGAATGCTGTTTGGAGCCTTTGGAAGGCCCCCATAGGTGAATCACAGTGAAGGCCTCTAGGGTTTTGGAGCAAAGCCATGCCATCTTCTGCAGATAACTACTCTCTTTTTGAGAGACAGCTCTTGGCCTGTTTTTGGGTTTTGGTGGAAACTGAACATTTGATTATGGGTCATCAAGTCACCATGTGACCTGAACTGCCTATCATGAACTGGGTGCTTTCTGAACCATCTAGCCATAAAGTGGGTCATGCACAGCAGGATTCCATCATCAAATGGAAGTGGTATATATGTGATCAGGCTCGAGTAGGTCCTGAAGGCACAAGTAACGTACATGAGGAAGTGGCTCAAATGCTCTACTCCTGCCACTCTGCCTTGTCTCTCCCAGCCTGCACCAATCACCTCATGGGGATTTCCTTATGATCAGTTGACAGAGGAAGAGGAGACTAGGCCTGGTTCACAGATGGTTCTGCACGATATGCTGCTACCACCCAAAAGTGGACAGCTGCAGCATTACAACCCCTTTCTAGGACATCCCTAAAGGACAGTTGTCAAGGGAAATCTTCCTGTGAGCAAAACTTTGAGCAGTGCACCTGGTTGTGCACTTTTCATGGAAGGGAAATGGTTAGATATGTGATTACATAAAGATTCATGAGCTGTAGCCAATGGTTTGGCTGGATACTAAGGGACTTGGAAGAATCATGATTGAAAAATTAGGGGCAAAGACTTTTGGGGAAGAGGGATGTGGATGAACCTGTCTGAGTGGTCAAAAACTGTGAAAATATTTGTATCCCATGTGACTGCTCCCCAATGGGTGACCTCAGCAGAGGAAGATTTTAATAATCAACTGAATAGGATGATGCATTCTCTGGACACCACTCAGCCTCTTTCCAGCCACTCCTGTCATAGCCCAATGGGTCCATGAATAAAATGGCCATGGTGGCAGGGATGGAGGTTATGCGTGGGCTCAGCAACATGAACTTACACTCACCAAGGCTTACCTGGCTACTGCCACTGCTGAATGCCCAATTTGCCAGCAGCAGAGACCAACACTGAGCCCTCGATTATAGCATCATTTCTCAGGGTGATCAGCCAGCTACCTGGTGGCTGGTTGATTATATTGGACCTCTTCCATCATGGAAATGGCAGAGGTTTGTCCTCACTGGAATAGACACTTACTCCAGTTATGGGTTTACCTGTCCTGCACACAATACTTTTGTTGATATTACCATCTGTAGACTCATGGAATGACTTATCCTCTGTCATGGTATTCCAAACAGCATTGCCTCTGACCAAAGCACTCACTTTACAGCTAAAGAAGTGCAGCAGTGGGCTCATGCTCATGGAATTCACTGATCTTTCCATGTCCCCCATCATCCTGAAGCAGTTGGGTTAATAGAATGGTGGAATGGCCTTTTGAAGTCACAATTACAACGCCATCTTGGTGACAATACTTTGTAGGGCTGGGGCAAAGTTCTCCAGAAGGCCGTGTTATGCTCTGAATCGGCGTCCAATATATGGTACTGTTTCTCCCATAGCCAGGATTCAAGGATCCAGGAATCAAGGAGTGGAAATGGAAGTGGCACCACTCACCATCACCCCTAGTGATCCACTAGCAAAATTTTTGCTTCTTGGTCTCATGACATTACGTTCTGCTGGCCTACAGGTCTTAGTTCCAGAGGGAGGAACACTGCCACCAGGAGACACAACAACTATTCCATTAAGCAGGAAGTTAAGATTGCCACCTGGACACTTTGGGCTCTTCCTACCTTTAAGTCAACAGGCTCAGATGGGAGTTACAGCTTTGGCTGTGGTGATTGACCTGGACTATCAAGATGAAATCAGCCTACCACTCCACAACGGAGATAAGGAAGAATATGCATGGGGTACAGGAGATCCATTAGAGCGTCTCTTAGTATTACCATGCCCTGTGATTGAGGTCAATGGGAAACTACAATAGCACCATCTAGGCAGGACTACAAATGGCCCAGACCCTTTAGGAATGAAGGTTTGGGTCGGTCCACCAGGAAAAAAACCATGACCTGCTGAGGTGCTTGTGAAGGCAAAGGGAATACAGAATGGGTAGTAGAAGAAGGTAGTCATCAACACCAACTATGACCACATGTCCTGTTGCAGAAATGAGGACTGTGATTATCATGACTATTTCCTCCTACTTTTGTTAAATACATGTTTGTGCATGTATACACTTGTGCGAAGAAAATATCTTCATTTTATTTCCTTTTTCCTTTATCATGTGACATAATATTTATTGATTTCATATCAGCATTTAAGTATTGTTAACTTTTTGTAATAGTATTTGGGCTGGAACCGGGGCATTTCTGGTTGTATGAAGGATAGTTGTATTATGTTAGGTGTAATTATGACCTTAATTTTGTCTTTATTTGAAGATTATGTATGATGTCGAGACGTGAATGGGTTCAAGTTGACAATGGGTGGACCTGTGATAGTTAATACTGAGTGTCAACTTGATTGCATTGAAGGATGCAAAGTATTGATCCTGGGTGTGTCTGTGAGGGTGTTGCCAAAGGAGATTAACATTTGGGTCAGTGGGCTGGGAAAGGCAGGCCCACTCTTAATTTGGGTGGGTACCATCTAATCAGCTGCCAACATGGCTAGATATAAAGCAGGCAGAAAAATGTGAAAAGACTAGACTGGTCTAGTCTCACAGCCTACATCTTTCTCCTGTGCTGGATGCTTCCTGCCCTTGAATATCAGACTCCAAGTTCTTCAGTTTTGGGACTCACACTGGCTCTCCTTGCTCTCAGTTTGCAGATAGCCTATCATGTGAGTTAATACTTAATAAACTCATACACACACACACACACACACACACACACATATATATATACACCCTATTAGTTTTGTCCCTGTAGAGAACCCTGACTAATAAAGTAACAATCAATGTTATGTTATGTTTGTTACATTATGGGAAAAAATATTTGGCAAACCTGTCTTCAAAGGTAACATGAGAGGCAGATCATGTACACAATGAACTCTTAGCTTTAGGGGATGAAGTTGGAAGACAGGCTACTAATGTGTGTGTTGGTCGTTGACTGCATTTGATCAGTTGTTGTAGGAAGCAATGACATTAAAAAAGGATTTGCTGGGTTTGCAAGGAAGAGTTAATAGCACTAGAAACTGCAGAAACTTAAGGCCATGAAATCTTGGCAGAGACAACTAATTTTATACCCAAAAGAGTGGAGATAACAATGAAAAACACTTTGAACAACAACAACAACAAAAAAACTAATTAAAATTCAGTCTTATCAGTCTTATCTCTACACATCTATTAGAATGGCTAAAATCCAAAACACTCACAATATCAAACGCTGGTGAGGATGTGGAGCAATAGGATTTTTTTTTGTTTTTGAGATGGAGTTTCACTCTTGTTGCCCAGGCTGGAGTGCAATGGTACGATCTCGGCTCACTGTAGTCTCTGCCTCCCAGGTTCAAGGGTTCTCCTGCGTTAGCCTACCAAGGAGCTGGGATTACAGGTGCCTGCCACCATGCGTGGCTACTTTTGTATTTTGAGTAGAGACGGAGTTTCTCCATGTTGGTCAGGCTGGTCTTGAACTCCTGACCTCAGGTGATCTGCCCGCCTCGGCCTCCCAAAGTGCTGGGATTATAGGCGTGAGCCACCGTGCCTGACCAGCAATAGGATCTTATTCACTGCTGTTAGGAATGCAAAATGTACATCCACTTTGGAATACAATTTGGCAGTTTCTTAGAAAACTAAATTTAGCCTTAATGTATAATTCAGCAATTCCACTTCTATGTATTTACCCAAATGATTTCAAAATTTGTGTCCACACAAAAACCTGCACAAGAATGTTTATAGCAATTTTCTATGTAATTGACAGAAATTGGAAGTAATGAAGATGTTTTTCACTAGATGACTGGATAAACAAACTGTTGTACATTCCTACTATGAAATATTACACAGTGATAAAAAGAAATAAATTATCAAGCCATGAAAAGATGAAGACACCTTAAATGTATTTTGTTAAGTGAAAGACACCAATCTAAAAACGCTGCATACTGTATATTTCAGTTATATGACACTCTAGAAAAGGCAAAACTATGGAGACAGTAAAAAGATCAGTCGTTGTTGGAGGTTCAGCGAACAGACACTCGCACAAACACACACACACACCCTTGACAGTGTTTTAGCCATTAAGATTTTGAACATGTATGAATAATAATTTCAGTTTTGACTGGAATTTTCTCTGGCTATTTGAGTAGCCTTGAAGAGGATGAGGCTCTGTAATTGGCTTTTTGCTTATTCTCAGGAAGGCCAAGGAAGTACTAGTTAAAATGAGAATGAGAATCTAAGACTGTTGTACAAATAATTTGCATAATTATGATTGCTAGTTTCATGTACATTTTGGGAATCTTGAGGTATACATTTCCCTTCTTATTACTGTACTGTTTTTTAAAACAAATATTTACTCCTTGGAGTTTTTGTGTATGTGAGTATATGTATATGTATGTGTGTGTGGAGGGGGAGTAATGTGTTTATGTGTATTTGATCCAGAGTGCACGATGGTAAAAATTATGAAAAGTCTGTGCCAAGCAAATCACACTGAAGAGAGACCTGAAAGAAAACTGGACTGATTGCTTAAGTACACGTAGGTATTGCAGTATGGTTAGAAGAAACCATACTTTGAAGTCAGGCAGACTGAGGTCTAATTTAGGTTTTGCTACCATGCGCCCCTAAAGTTTTGTTAACTTTAAGTCTTGATTTACTAATCTGCAACGTTGGATTAGTAATTTATAGCTCATAGTATTACTGTGATAATTAAAAGATGATGCCTGCAAAAGGCTTGGCTCATACTAGAAGCTCAGAAGTAGGAACCATTGAAAGTGCTTGAAAAAACAGTGGAGCAAGTGGTGATTATTCATAAATCTAACAGATAGATGATACATAACAAACAGTAACAAAAAAGGGAGTGCACATTGACAAGTGAGGCCAGATTACTATGATCCAGGAATGTTGGCAAAATCCAAGTGGAAGATGAAAGATTTGATCTCTGTTCTCAAAGAGGAAAATGGCTTAGATATGAGAATGTAGAATCAGAACACAGTAGAGGAGTAGGTGACTGATATTTGTTGAGTGATGCCATGTTTCAGGCACTATCAGCAAGTATCAACATATTTTGATAGAGTCTGATATAATGTTTGCAAGCAAACAGATGGATAGATGGATTATATTGCTTTATCAACAATAAAATCTGGTTATTTTCATTTTAATAAATTTATATTTGTTTAGATAATTAGCACTCTTTTTGTTCTGGATATTGTATGTTCTATAACATTACAATATAATTTTATCATTATATGCTGTATAATATTGAGGAATGCCAGTTTGCATGGGGATCATTGATAATGAGCAATTTCTGTTTTGTCTGTCAAACATTTACTGGAATATTACCAAAGTCAGTATAAGTAATTATTATAATTTATTCTTACAGTGCTTGAACACATTATACGTGGCTTTCATTTCTATATTCTTTAATGAGACATCTTCAAAAGGCGAGTACATATAGATTGAGAAAAGTTATTGATTTTCCACATCACGAGTTTTTTTTTTTTTCAATTTTGTATACATAGTTGCTTAATACTATGAATGGCGCTATAAAAATACTGGAGTCTCTTTTTTCATCCTCTTGAAGGAAGATTTTTGTAACTGTCAAATTAATTTTCTATAAGATTCGTGTGACATACTGTGTTTCACATGAGGCTTATATAAAATTGGTTTAGATCATCAATGGTTTTTCTCTAATTGGCTTAGCCTATTATTTTTACATGAGGTTATTTGGTTGTTTAAGTTTGTAGTTAAAAGCTGTATCTGTTTATTATTAGATTTTCCCGGCAGTTGGCCAACTGTCTCATATCATACATATTAACATTTTAAATTAGTCACAATATTTACTGTTCATTAAGTGTCTTATGTAAAAAAATAGAAAATATATCCACTGCATATGTTTATAATATAGGCACATGTAAAGAAGAAAATGAGTTACTCATAATTAAATGATAGGGATAACTACCATTAACCTTTACATGCATTTTGAAAGTTAGATAGAAAAGAGATAAATAGATGAAAAAATTATACTAAGAAGTTTACTTTTCTTGGTGAAATCACATTCAGACACACTTACTGGTGTAGGCATTAAAAGGTTAGCCTTGCAACAGGATTTATCATCTAAATAGGATCATCCCCCAAAATTGCAGTCAAGAAAGCAGTAGACATACAGCTTTAAGAAAACATAAATGATCAAAACTGAATCTAATCTTATGTCTCCAAGAAGCGATGGATGTGTGAATATTCCAGTTTTAGTGGCAGATATATAATTTTCTAAATCCTATAATATTCAAATTCTCAGATAATACAGTTAGTAATCTGGCTTTTAATGGTATTAATATGTGATCTTTGAATCGCCAAGGTTGATAGGAATGAATGGCTCATCCAATAATATTTGGACTATTAAATAATTTCTTTCTAAAAATATGCTCCTACAAATGTGGAGATGTGCAGGTACTACCACATGGAGGTAAGACACAAAGAGAACATGTAATACAGAAGCCATGTAGGGTGGATAGCTATGAGCCTCCTTTTCTGCTCTCTGCTCTAAGCAGAGCCAGTACACTTTTTTCTGCCATGATTTCATGTGTATTACTGTATTACATTGTTTTGAAGAATGGGCTTTTTTGCCAGCAACAAATATTTGAAAATTTTTGCATACATAGTTTGAATAGCTCTTACCAGTTCCTAAGTTGTGAAGATTTATTTTTGTTGCTGTTGTTCCAGTTCTTTTATAGAAATTTTGTGGTAAATGTCAATTCAATCTCTTTTCCAGTAAATATACTTCTAAACTCAAATTGGTATATTTTTAACATGGTATATGGATGAGATAATGAGCCATGGAAGATGAAAACATGTATATACTCTTCCCGTCTATTATTTGGGGGAAAACTCACACCACTATAAATTAGTGATAATAACATATTCATCTAGGGCTTCAAGGCATTCACATAGTATTTTAGGCATGGGAAAAGGGTGATCCTTTTCCTCCTCATGGAAAAAGTTCACAGTCAACACTCCTATAACAAAAAAACAGGTCAACAAGAGAAAAGCATGATGTGTATATATATATACATATATATAGATGTGTATATATATGTATATATATATACACACACACACACGTATATGGCTCTCATAATTTTTATCTGTGATTTTCCCTTTTTTTTGTCTGAAAGCATTTCAAGTTTGTTCTGAATTATCTTTTTTCAATAATAATTCCTTTCTGTTTATGTAATTTAGACCTAAACACTTCTATTCTATTTTAACTACTTCCATTTTCTGGTCTGACATATTAAGAACTTAGATGTCATTGCTTCCATCTTCACAACTAGAAAAACGCTAAAACCATTAAATTTCTTAGAACCATTAGAGAACAGAGGTCACAGGGCAAACCACTGCCCCCACAACTGGAGAGACACACAAGAACAGAAAATCCCAGTTTACTGAGATTAGAAGCTACTGCTTGAGCTGGCAACTGGTAGGAAAACTTAAAGGGTATTGAAGACATGCTGGACACAACATGGACCAGCTTGAGAGACAAAAACTCCTTAAAGAGGGCTCACATTTTCATGAGTTTTACCTCCAGGAGTTTCATCAAGTTCTCTTACGATGAAGAGAATAATCTCCTCATGCTTCTCTGGCAGGGAGAGGAGAAAAGTAATCATTTTTAAATATTCCCAGAGCACTCTGTTCTTAACAAAGGCTTGCCTTCAAGGGAAACTATTTTACCAGAGCCTAACCTATTTGGCACATAATGGAGCATAACTGACCTGGGAGAAGGGAAATATCCAACTTTAGCCCTGTCTAGTCTTCCTGTCTCACCTAAAAGGGCTGAAGATAGCTGAGAAGCACTTATGAAGGTCACATCCCTAGGCTGGAAGCTCACTGAAAGACTGAGAGACTAATCGTGGCATCATAAAATGCTTCCCTTTTTCCACACTTTACCACCAAATCAGTCAGGCTTCTGCATGATAACGGGATTACAGTGGAAAGAACTGCCAGCCTCAAATGCTATTTAAAAAGGAGCCCTGAGAATGATGGTTTCCAGCTTCATCCATGTCCCTACAAAGGACATGAACTCATTCTTTTTTATGGCTGCATAGTATTCCATGGTGTATATGTGCCACATTTTCTTAATCCAGTCTATCATTGATGGACATTTGGGTTGGTTCCAAGTCTTTGCTATTGTGAATAGTGCTGCAATATCATTCTTAGCAAACTATCACAAGGACAGAAAACCAAACACTGCATGTTCTCACTCATAGGTGGGAACTGAACAGTGAGAACACTTGGATACAGGAAGGGGAACATCATACACTGGGGCCTGTTGTGGGGTGGGGGGAGGGGGGATGGAAAGCATTAGGAGATATACCTAATGTAAATGATGAGTTAATGGGTGCAGCACACCAGCATGGCACATATATACATATGTAACAAAACTGCACGTTGTGCACATGTACCCTAGAACTTAAAGTATAATTAAAATAAAAAGAGCCCTTAGGAAACCCAAGGAAGCAGAAGAGAGGATAAATGTAGGAACTCTAGAGGAGACTTTGGCCTCTGACTCCAAAGTTATAGCAGAAAGCTTAGCTCTTACCCAGATCAACATAAAATCTCACACTAAGGCCAATTTATCTGAGTGTCTTTTCCACTAATATCATCTTTAGCTTTCAAGAACAAAAATTAACAGGAATGCTAAAAAGCAAAAACACAATCTGGAGAAGCAAAGCATGCATCATAACCAGACTCAAATATGGCAGAGATTTTGGAATTACTAAGCCAGGAATTTAAAATAGCTATTATTAGTAGAAAAATGTACAAATGATGAGGAATATAAGCAGCGAGATGGAAACAAAAATGAAGAATATCTTTGAAGGGCTTTTCAGTAGACTGAACTCATCTAAGAAAATAACTGGTGAGCTTGAATATAAGTCTATAGAAACTTCCCAAACCAAAAATCAGAAGGAAAATTAGATTAAGATTTGAAATAGAATATCTAAGAATTGTGGGACAATTACAAAAGAAAGTTACATATGCATAATGGAGAAACTAGAAAGAGAAGAAAGAAATGGAAGTAATATTTGAACCAATAATGACTGAGAATTTTAATTAATAGCACACACCAAATCACAGATCAAGAAAGATCAGAGAATACCAAGCAAAAAAGATACCTACCAATCTGTAGGTAGGCATATTCCATTCAAATTGCAGAAAATCAAAGACAGAAATATAATCTTGAAGGAATCCATAGGAGAAGATAAAATACCTTATCTATAAGGACTAAGAATAAGAATTACACTGGACTTTTCCTCAAAAGACATGCAAGTAAAAAGAATATGAATGACCACCAATATAGACTTATATATTCAGCAAAATTATCCTTCAAAAGTGAAGGAGAAATAACAACTTTCTCAAACAAACCAAAAATTGAAGCTATTTGGGGACTTTGTAAGGACTTTTGCTTTCCTCAGAAAGAAATCAGTAGCTATTGGAGGGTTCTGAACACAGGAGAGCTGCATGTGGAAGCATAATTGGCGGTGCGTCCTGCTTCCATAATGAGTAAGTTTGCCTGTCTAAACTTTACTTATGACATCATGTCTGTCTAAGTAAAATAAACTCTTTGCACTCTAGATAAAGCAACAAACAAAAATTGGGTCACCCTTTCTGGTTCTAATCCTCCAAATAAATATAATTTTTTTTTTGTATAAGTTACAAACTCCTTAGAAAAAACAATTTTATCCCTGACTTGCATTGCTAATGTCTGAATATATGTGATGATTTTCTTATCTAATCCCCACATGCTTGAAAACTGTTTTACTACCTTGAACAGATTAATTAATATAAATTTGGTAAACGTACTCATCCTGCATTTTTCATTAAATTTTTTTTTATTTGATTAAAATTGCATGATGAGGAGAAAGAAAAATTGATGGAACAATGTCCTTGAGTAAGTGGTGGAGCTTTACGATGTGTGCTGGTGCATAGTAACAACCAGCTTCCTGGGAAAAAGCCCTGATTTGTAGCATTTGCATATATTTGTGGTATAAACACTTCCTTCCAAATTTGTGTTGTTTTGTTTGATTTAACAATGATCATAACCAGGAAAGGTAAATGAATGTATCTACATAAAAGTTCTTATTTATCCAGAATGAATTCTTTCCCAGCATTTTTTAGGAACATGTAAACATCTGTCGTCAACATTACTGGTACAATACTCACCTCTGCTAAGATGAAGCAGTGTGCATGCTCGCATCTTCTTTTTTTTAAGTTCCAATAACTTTCCTCTCCATTCAAGTAGGAATAATATGATATAATATAATAATAAAGCTATTATATTCATAATAAAGGCTCTAAGAGAATTGAATGAAACAGCACCATTAAATTCAGAGTCATTTCCACTCCAGCAAATCAGAATCTAAATTGATTGAAACAAAGCATCACAAGCTAATCTGGGGATTCTTGACGTATCGGTCATTTCTAATGTGGTGCAAAATTTATTCAATCATCTTCCCTCAGTTTAAAATGAACATCATGTTTTATGTTTTGTACAACAGTAGTACAATTGTAATAAATTTAGATGCTTATTGAAACAATTTCTGATTCCTATTTTTATGAATAGAAATTTTAACTATTGGTGGTAACCAAATCTAATGCTTTATTTTATTTTTTTATATTCATTTATTGAACATATTATACTCTAGATGCTGTATGTGTCCCTGAGATAAAATGGTACACCACATAGATATAGTCTTAGCATTAGAATACACTGGGGATTACAGTCTTACTATTTCATAATAGGTTTTAAAAGAACACATAAAATGTATTGTTTATGTGTGTTTTAGGAAGATAAATAAAGAGAATGTTGGGTCATGTTACAGATTGAGCTTCCCAAGAATGATATTCTGAGGAAGGATTTGCATGTAAAGTTTATTAAAGAGTATTTTCATGCCTGAGGAAGAAGGCAAGAAAGTAAGACTGCTCAAAGTAAGATTTGCAGTCTCAACAAAGGCTTCAGTCAACCAGGAGAAATTTTAAAGTTGATATGACCCTTCAGGGTTTTCCTGAGTTGAAGCAAGGGAGTGAGGCTTTAATGGACCTGCACAGATCAGTCATTAAATGCATGGTGGTCTGGGAAGGGGCCATGACCGTGGGTGAGGAGACTCTCTTCAACCTAGGCGATTCTCAAAGCAGACTATGTGATGGTCAGTTTTATATATTACCTTGTCTGTGTTATAGTCTTGTTATGCAAACACTAACAAATGTGTTGCTGTGAAGGTGATTTCAGTTGTCCTTATGTAAGAAAGATTACCCTGGATACTCTGGTCGAGCCTGATTCAATAAATTGAAAGACTTTTAGAACAAAACTGAGGTTTCCCTGAGAAAAAAGACATTCCACCTGTGAATGGCAGCTTCAGATTATGCCCAGAAGATCTGGCCTGCCTTTCTTGATGGACCATCCTACAGATTTTAGACTTCCCTTGACAGCCCCCACAATTGTGTAAACTATTTTCTTGAGATAAATGTGTGTGTGTGTGTGTGTGCGTGTGTGTATCTGTGTGTGTATATCTGTGTGTGTATATATATGTATATATATGTGTATATATATGTATATATATGTGTATATATATGTGTGTATGTATATGTGTGTATACACACACACACACACACACATATACATACATAGTGCTGATTGTTTCTCTGGCTCAGTCCTGACTGATATAGGCTGACAACTGAGAATTATCTACTAACAAAACATACACACACACACACACACACACACATACACACACTACTGGCTCTGTTTCTCTGTTTGAATCCTGACTGATATAGGCTGACAACTGAGAATTATCTACTAACAAAATGCCCAGTAGCTAGTTGATTAATCCTTAAGCCCAGAAGGTGTATCTGTGTTAGATATCACAGGGTTGCCTACATGGTTCTTGTTCTCTATCTCTTGCATTCAAATTCATACTTTCTGTCACTTGCCAAAAGGATAAATATGGGGGAAGACTGAGAATAGCTATTATGCAATTATACTAGATAACAGTTTCATATCCAGGTTGCAGAAACCCAATTCAAACAAACTTCAACTCACATAAATTGAAAATCAGGTGAGTCAGGTATGGTGAACCTAGGGGCTCAAATAAAATGGTTTTTTAAAATTTTCATCCTTTACATTTCTCCTCTGCATCCATCTGTGTTAACAATATTCTCACGATTTGCTAGATCCTCCACTGCTCAGGCCTTCATCAGCCTCTCACTAGCAAGCTCAATGCAAACAGACAAAGAAAACCAATCTGTGCATCAAGCATCCTGAGGTAGAATTAAGTTTTATTTTTCATGCTTAGATGACAAGACTTAACTCTGAACCAGTCACTATGAACAAGGAAGACAGAATATACTGATTGGCTAACAAAACCTGAGTCATTTGCCTACCATTGAAGACGGAGGTTTTACATTTAAAGAAAGGGCAGCACCTGGAGCCTTGGTGGGCAGGTGATTGTAAGACAACTGCCTACAGCTGGAAGCAATCATTGTAAACTAGAACAACATCCTCTCCAGCACAAAAAGATGACAGGAAAGTGTGTCTGTCTCAGCCTGAACTCTAGAAGAAAAAAATAGGGCCTTTATTCATAATAAATACTATTCAAATTTAACTAACTCAAATCATCCTGGGTGAAACCAAGAAACTAATATTAAGAGTGGTCTTGGCCAGGCGCGGTGGCTCACGCCTGTAATCCCAGCACTTTGGGAGGCCGAGGCAGATCACAAAGTCAGGAGATCGAGACAATCCTGGCTAACACGGTGAAAACCCGTCTCTACTAAAAATACAAAAAAATTAGTCAGGCGTGGTGGCACACGACTGTAGTCCCAGCTACTTGGGAGGCTGAGGCAGGACAATGGCGTGAGCCCGGGAGACGGTGCTTGCAGTGAGCCGAGATTGTGCCACTGCACTCCAGCCTGGGTGACAGAGACTCCATCTCAAGAAGAAAAAAAAAGAGTGGTCTCAGGGCACCCAGACAAAGCAAAACCAAAATTTATCTGTGAGGCATTCAAGGTTGCTCAGTATTTCAAATATGAAGCCCAAATGAAGCGAACTCAGTCTTAAAAATTACAAAACTCAAGAGGAAACAACTACATATGAGTGAGAGTCAGTCAATACAACAAATAGAATTACACATGGGAAGTTCAAATAATAGAATTATCAGGTGTTTGTTATTAAATATGTGTAAAATAAAGACTAAAATAAAACGTTAAGGTCGGGAATAGTGGTTCACGCCTATCATCTCAGTACTTTGGGAGGCTGAGGTGGGAGGATTGCCTGAGCTAGGATTTCAAGACCAGCTTAGGCAACTTGGTGAAACCTCATCTCTACAAAACATACAAAAGTTAGCTGTGCATGGTGACATGAACCTGTGGTCCCAGCTACCTGGGAGGCTGAGGTGGGAGGATTGCTAGAGCCTTGGGAGGTCAATGCTGCAGTGAATAGAGATTGCACCACTGCACTCCAGCCTGGGCAACAGAATGAGCCTCTGTCCAAAAAGGAAAAAAACAATAACAATGTTTCATAAAAAAGATGTATTTTTAAAAGAAAAAAATAAAACATATAATTGAAGTTACAGTAATTGATATTCAAAGCTCAGTACATGGATTGAACAGTCTCAGTAGATGGATTGAACAGTCACAACAGTAGATGGATTGAACAGTCACAACACAAGATAGAATTAGTGAATTGAAAAATAGATTGGAGGAAATTACCTAAAATACAGAACTGAAAATTAGAGAATTTCTGAGAAATTAATATAAATAGATGTTTCAATGCATATTGAATAGAAATTACATAAATAGAAACTAAAAGGAATGAGAAGCAGTAAGATTTGGAGGGATAATTTCCTAGTATTTGTGAAAGACATAAATCCTCATATTCAGAAGCAAAATTCGTTCCTGAGGAGGAAAACTAAAAAATCAAAGTCATATCTAGACCCATTGTAGTAAAAATTGAGAGCATCAAAACCAAAGAGATCTTAAACTCAAAGGGAAATCAGATCAGTTACAAATGAAGGATAGCTTTTAGACAGTAAACTCTTCTTCTTAAAATCAAAAATCAAAAGAAAGTGTAAAAATTAGCTTTAATGTGCAGAGAGAAATACACCATCTACATAGAAGTATATTCAGTGGTGTGCTGGAACCAGCTTTCTGGCTTATAAAAACAAATTGTTAAATATTTAAAAATTTTGCAAGTAAGTCATCAAACCAGCTTCAAATGTGAGCCACAAAGTAGAAAAAAAAATTCCCAGGGACAAAAAGAACCAAATATATTCTCCGTAATATTAGCTAAGAATTTACCTGAATTGATCAAAGACTATTTCATATTCCAGAAACTCAACATAACTTAAGTAGAAAAAGCAAAAAGAAAAACACTTGCAGACACATCTGAGTGACAACTCAGAATGCTAAAGGCAAAGACAAAATTATAAATGCAGCTGGAGGGGAAAAGGAGAAAAAGGAGTGTTAATCAGTTTAAGACTTTTAACATCACAAATGGAAGCCATGAGACAGTGGAGTAATATCTTCAAAATTGATACTATTTAGAACTGTATGCTAGTTATATCTTTGCATTTTAGATAACCCTATTTTCAAAAATACTATTTTTAATTTGAACTAAGGGCTATATATTTTATACATTTAAAAAAATAGGAATAAATTATATGATTAGTTTTGGTGTCACACTAAGCTTAGGGTGGGGTTTGGATTTTTTAAAATGATTTATCTCTATAAAATATGCTGACTTATTTTTTAACTTCTCTTTTAATTTGATTACATATAATATATGTAAGTATATATGGCATACATAATATATAAGAATATGTTATAATTTATAAGCATGTATTATATATGCATAATATATAGAGTTTTACCTCTAAAGAAATCATTGAATAAAAATCCTGTAATTATGTTCTCAAAGTAAATATAATCTCAAGTTTTATGTAAGCTTTTTAGATTTTGCTACGAATATCCTAAAATGTACCACTACATAATATATTTTTTAGTATAAAGAAGTAAAGAAGGTATGAAATGAATGATAAAGAATTCAGTTCTTTTTTTTTGTTAAATCCTTATATCATCTGAAAATACAAAAGCAATCTGGGGTTGCTAGCTAAAAAAAAAGTATCGCATCAAATAAATTTGGCTTATTTGAATCCCTAACACTTTCTGGAATTCTTTCTATATCTACAGCCTTTAACCAATTGGTCAATCTGGTAATTGGAGAGATATATCCTACAGAGTAAATTCTGATGGGCATTATGAACACATTTTACCCTCTTCTCTCCATATCTCATTTTTGTCTTTAGCTCTGAATTGCACTTTTCATGATAAACTACTGCTTTTTAATGATCAATTATGTGCATTTCATGATTGGTTTTCACTAATCCTCTGGTTAAAATTGTATATGGAAGGAATTTCATGAGTAGAACTATGGTACTCAATTCATATTTATATTCCCCTTACTCTGAAAAATCTAGAACATGAAATCTTCAGTGTTTATTTGACCTTAATTACTTAAATATAACAAATATAACAAAATCAGTTTTTTGGAGATGAGGTAATCTACTATAAGTTTCAGTAGGACTTTGCCCAACCCTAGGCTTAACCTAACCTAAAAAAAGTTAATAGTGTATAATTTATTCATATTTTTAAAGAAAATCATAAAATGCTTAATTTTTAATTAAATTTAAAACATTATTTCCTGAATAGGTTTAGCTAAAATATAAAATTTTATTAGAAGCATTGTCTAATTTCACCAGATATAGAAAAGTGATAGCGTAAGGAAAGTATTGGAGTATCGAAGTATGTTTTACACAAGAAATGTTTGAAAATAAGTAAAGATATTTAATGTGGAAAAGAAAAAATTAAAAGACATAATAGCTGTCATCAAAGATTCGAGAGCGTTCATATGGAAGAGAAATTAGTATGGATTATAGCAGAAAATTTTTAATTACTTTATGGAAGAACCTTTTTAACAAACAGTCATTCAACATTGGAATCAGCTACCTAAAAATTAATATTTTAAATGATAGCTGAATATCTGAAGTTATGATATAAAAAATTAGATGAGGTATAGAATTAGAGATCAGCAAGCATATGTAGCAAGTATAGTAAATTTTTGGAGTGTTTGCTCTACTAGAAAAAATAGAAATGACACAGAAAAATAATGTGGGGCAAGATAAATTTGTTTTTTAAGATATAAAAAAATAGCAAGATTATATGTTAAGGAGAATGATAGTCTGGGAGGAAAGGGAAATACAGGAAATTGAGAAGGAGAAGGAGAGAGAGAGAGAACAATTGTAGGATAAAAAGTCTATACTATGAAGCCAGCATGGCAGTTTGTGCCTGTGCCTGTAGTCTCATCTACTACAGAGGCTGAGATGGGAGGATCACTTGAGCCCAGGAGTTTAAAGAAAAGAAAAAGAAGACAATAAAAATAAAAAGCAGATGGGATGCAGGACACAAGTGACAGATAAATCTTTGATAGAGGTGCAAGGAGTTCATTTCCTGTGATTGGCAGAGAATAGGAGTAGTTGCAGTAGATGGAGGTACACCATGGTGAAAGAACGAATGTGCTCTAATGGCATCCGAATATCTATCTACATCCTATTCCCTGAAAATTCTGAAAAAGCCTAATTTTAAAAAATTTTTTATTTCACAAAAGAGGAATAAAAAGGATCTGAAAACATGCCAATATTTACTGAATATATATTACATTCCAGATATTCATAAGAAACTTTACTTATGTTATTACATATTATCCTCACAAAGCCTCTAAAATAAAGGCATTATTGTATTGTTTAGGTACTAAATTAAAAGCCAGAGAGCTTAAAACCTTTGCCTACAATAACACACTCCGAGAAGTGACAAAGTAAGAATTTAGAATGAAAGTGTGACTGGCTTTAGATTCCATGTTCTCGCCGTAACTCATCATTGCCTGAATACTTGAAAATCACATGCAAGAAACCCCATTCAAACTGATCTTAATGAAAAATGAATACTAATATGTTTTTGAAATTTTTCCTAGGGCATAAGTTTTATGATAATGACTTGAAGCAATTATGATAAGTTCTCTATTTTTAGTTTTCAATAACTTGAGGCCACACTGGCATTCGGGAAGTATTTAACAGACAATTCCTAAGAGAAGGAATTTAGAAGCTAATATGTATTTTTACTGTTCAAAATTTGTCTTAATTTGCGAACTCCATCATTTTGTTGCACAATTTTGATGCCTAATAGTTATTTATAACTTTCGAAATTGCCAACACACCATATGTTTAATGTCAAATGGCACTAACTTCACAAAGTTTTGAATTTCAGGTAAAATAACTTGCATTTTAAAAACAGTGCAGGCCGGGCACAGTGGCTCATGCTTGTAATCCCATTACTTCAGGAGGCTGAGACAGGTGGATCGCTTATAGCCAGGAGTTCGAGACCAGCCTGGGCAATGTGGTTAAACCCTGTGTCTATTAAAAATACAAAAATTAGCTAGGCATGGTGGTACACCTGTAGTCCCAGCTACTCAGGAGGCTGAGGTGGGAGAATCATCTGAGCCCTTGAGGTTAACGCTGCAGTGAGCCGTGATCACATCACTGTACTCCAGCCTGGGTGACAGAGTAAGACACTGTCTCAGAAATGAAACAAAACAAATAAAACAACAACAACAAAAATTAACAGTGCTGTGTGAAAAATTAATTCTACATTGTGTAGAATTCTAGTAATTCTTTTTCTATTGGTCTACAATAAGAATATCAGTTGTGCATTCTGTCATTTTATTAGTACATGGTCATTTATAAACCAATAGCTAAGCTTTAACAAAAATTGATTAATATTTTTCTGCAAATTATCAATAATTTTCTTTTGTCCTCTTAAATGCATAACATATTCAACATCTGTGACCTTTCTTCTGTAATGTTAGCACATACATATTTGATATTATTTGTATATGGGAAATTCAAAAATACTTGAGAAATCGTTATACATTGAAGAAAAGAAATCTCTACTCTGCTTTGCCTAATTATTACTAACATTGATAAATCTCAGTAAAAAAATCAGAAATATATACATCATGAGAAGAGATTTTGCTATATGTAAAGTTAGCAGGTTGCAAAATAATTTAAAACAAATAACAGAAAGATGCTTACTAATATTATACATAACCCCAGACCCTCACTTTTTTTAGTAATCAAAACAAGTAACCAAGACAGAACGGGCCTTTGACAACGTTAAAAATGCTAAAGCTTCTCAAAAATAAAATTCATATATATATATATATATATACATAGTGATATATGAGACAAGTAGAGATGTTTTCAAAAACACAAGCTATAACAATTAGAAACATTTATATAAATTATTTTATGCTAAACATTCTAGATGACACATTATAGGAAGACTGGATTATGCTGATTTTTAGAAAAAAAGAATATTGATTTTTGTTCTGGCAAGCAGTTAGGTGGATCCTTTTCAGCTTATCAGGATTTTGTTTTTTACTGGGTAGTGTATTTCAGTTTTATTTTTACTCCTAGGGTGTAGTCTCACTCTTTGCATTGTCCCTACTCTTAAGATTTAGACTTTCAGGGGTCTAAATCTTTTCTGGGTGGTGGTGATGCTATGGAGAGCTCCTGATTCTATTTTGCTCAATAATATATCTCTACAACTTTCATTTCCAGCTATGATAGGCTAATTGGATTGGTACTGGACCTATTTAGAATAATAAATATTTCTAAAACTGGACAAAATACATGAGTAACAGTTTTCCTGAATTGAGGATCACATGTTAGAATTAAAGCTGCTAAAGTGGCTGAAAAGTCAAGGCTGATGATGATAATCGAGGATTCTATGTGGGGGTCACCGATGGGTCTTTCATCAATGGCTGGGCTACAAATACAACGGGTAAGACCTAGTGCTGCAGGGCTGAATTATGATGCCAGTTATTACACCACAATATTTCAGCTTGACCAGATTGAATCAATACAATTATTCTCAAACTATTAAAAAATAGGAGCAGTAGGAATTCTCTTTACTCATTCTACAAGGCCAGTATTACCTTGACAGCAAAACCAGACAAGAACACAACAACAAAAAGTAAAACTACAGGCCAATATTCTTGACGAACATACATGCAAAAATCCTCGGCAAAATACTAGTAAATCAAATTTAACAGCACATTAGAAGACTTAATTACCATGATCAAGCAGGATTTATCCCAGGGATGAAAGCGTGGTTAAATAAAAACAAATGTATAAATGTTAACCATGTTAGCAGAATGAAGGATAAAAATTATATAATCATCTTATTAGATGCAGAAAAGGCATTTGACAAAATTCAACATCCATTCATGATAAAAAAAATGTCAACAGATTTAGTATAGAAGAACTCTACCTGAATACAATAAAAATCATATACACATGACAAGCCAATAGGTAGCATTATACTTAAAGGTAAAAAGATGAAAACTTTTCTTCTGAGGTCAGGAACAAGGCATGGATGCCCACTCTCACCATTTCAATATACTACTGAAAGTCCTTGCCAGAGCAATTAGGCAAGAAAAAAATAAAAAGTATCCAAATAGAAAAGAAAGAAGTTCGATTGTCACTGTTTGCTGATGACATGACCTTATACATAGAAAACCCTAAAGACTCCAAAAAACTGTTAGAATTAATACATGAACACGGTAAGTTTGCAAGATACAATCAATATACACAAATCAGTTGTGTTTGTATACAGTAACAATGAATAATCTAGAAAATAAATCAAGAAAACAATCCCATTTACAATAGCTACAAAAGTTATAATACTTAGGGATAAATGTAACCAAGGAGATAAAAGAGCTGTACACAGAAAATTATGAAACTTTATAGTAGAATGATTTATAATCCTTTGGGTATACACTCAGTAATGGGATTGCTGGGTCAAATGGTATTTCTAGTTCTAGACCCTTGAGGGATCGCCACACTGTCTTCCACAATGGTTGAACTAATTTACACTCCCACCAACAGTGTAAAAGCATTCCTATTTCTCCACATCATCTCCAGCACCTGTTGTTTCCTGACTTTTTAATGGTCATCATTCTAACTGGCATGATGGCATCATTGTGGTTTTGATTTGCATTTCTCTAATGACCAGTAATGAGCTTTCTTCATATGTTTGTTGGCTGCATAAAAGTCTTCTTTTGAGAAGTGTCTGTTCATATCTGTTGCCCACTTTTTGATGGAGTGGTTTGCTTTTTTTCTTGTAAATGTGTTTAAGTCCTTTGTAGATTCTGGATATTAGTCTTTCGTCAGATGGATAGATAGCAAAAATTTTCTCTCATTCTGTAGGTTACCTGTTCACTCTGATAGTTTATTTTGCTGTGCAGAAGCTCTTTAGTTTAATTAGATCCCATTTGTCAATTTTGGCTTTTGTTGCCATTGCTTTTGGTGTTTTAGTCATGATGTCTTTGCCCATGCCTATGTCCCAAATGGTATTGCCTAGGTTTTCTTCTAGGGTTTTTATGGTTTTAGGTCTTACATTTAAGTCTTTAATCCATCTTGAGTTAATTTTGTATAAGGTGTAAGGAAGGGATCCAGTTTCAGTTTTCTGCATATGACTAGCCAGTTTTCCCAATACCACTTATTAAATAGAGAATCCTTCCCCCATTGCTTGTTTTCATCAGGTTTGTTGAAGATCAGACAGCTGTAGAGATGTGGTGTTATTTCTGAGGCCTCTGGTGTGTTCCATTTGTCTATAAAGACACATACACACATATGTTTATTGCAGCACTGTTCACAATACCAAAGACTTGGAACCAACCCCAATGCCCATCAATGATAGACTGGATAAAGAAAATGTAACACATCTACACCATGGAATACTATGCAGCCATAAAAAATGATGAGTTCATGTCCTTTGCAAAGACATGAATGAAGCTGGCAACCATCATTCTTAGCAAACTAACACAGCAACAGAAAACCAGATACCACATGTTCTCACTCACAAGTGAGAGCTGAACAATGAGAACACATGAATATGTGGGGTAGGGGGGTCATCACACACCAGGGCCTATCAGGGGGTTGGGGGTCTGGAGGAGCAATAGCATTAGGAGAAATACCTAATGTAGATGATGGGTTGATGGGTGCAGCAAACCACCATGGCACATGTATACCTATGTAACAAACCTGCATGTTCTGCACATGTACCCCAGAACTTAAAGTATATATATAAAAAAGAATAAGTTTAAAAGGTAAGAGAATAAGGTAAGTAAATTATGCAAAAAAATGAAAAAAAAGAAAATTACAAAACTTTGATGAAATTGAGAAAGATACTAATAAATGGAAAGCTATTTTGTGTTCATTCGTTGTAAGAGTTAAGATTGTTGGCCAGGCATGGTGGCTCACCCTTGTAATCCCAGCATTTTGGGAGGCTGAGGTGGGCGGATCACAAGGTCAGGAGATCGAGAACATGGTGAAACCCCATCTCTACTAAAAATACAAAAAAAAAAAAAAAATAGCCGGGCATGCTGGTGGGCGCCTGTAGTCCCAGCTACTCGGAGAGGCTGAGGCAGGGGAATGGCATGAACCCGGGAGGCAGAGCTTGCAGTGAGCTGAGATCGCGCCACTGCACTCCAGCCTGCGTGACAGAGCGAGACTCCATCTCCAAAAAAAAAAAAAAAAAAAAAAAAAAAGATTGTTAAAAGGTTCATACTACCAAAAGCAATCCACAGATTCAATGCAATCTCTGTTGAAATTCCAGTTTTTCACAAAAACAAACACAATTCAAAAATTCATATAGAACCAAAAAAATAACCAAGGCAATTTTGAGCAAAAAGGACAAAGCTGGAGGCATCATGCTAATTGACTTCAAACTTTATTACAAGGCTATAGTAATATTAAAAGCATGATGCTAGCATAAAAACAGACACAAAGACCAATGGAACAGAATAGAGGGCCCATTAAAATGCATGAATTTACAGTCAACTGAATTTTGACACACATAAAAAAATTTGGTAATGTTTCCAAGAACACGCAATAGGGAAGAACAGTTTCTTCAATAAATGATATTGGGACAACTTTATATTCACATACAGAAGAATAAAATTGAACTTTGATCTCACATCATATACAAAAATTAAATCAAAATAGATAAAAGACTTAAAAGATCTGAAACTGTGAAACTACTAGAAGAAAATGAATGGAAAATTATATGACCTTGATGTAGGCAATAATCTTTTGGATTTGTCCTCAAAAGCTAGGCAACAACAACAAAGAACTAGACAAATGGGATTATCTTAAATTAAAAGGTGACTGCACAGCAAAGAAAGTAATTAACAGATGTGATGGTTAATACTGTGTCAACCTGATTATATCAAAGGATTGATTCTGGATGTGTCTGTGAGAGTGTTGCCAAAAGAGATTAACATTTGAGTCAGTTGGGGGGAAAAGGCAGACCCACCCTTAATCTGTGTGGGCACAATCTAATCAGCTGCCAGCGTGGCTAGATTATAAGCAGGCAGAAAAATGTGAAAACAGAGACAGGCCTAGCCTCCCAGCCTATATCTTTCTCCCATGCTGGATGCTTCCTGCCCTTGAACATCACTGGACTCCAAATTCTTCAGTTTTGGGACTTGAACTAGCTCTCCTTGCTCCTCAGCCTACAGATGACCTATTGTGGGAACTTTTGATCATGTGAGTTAATACTTGATAAACTCCCCTTTATATATATGTAAAATATATATAAAAATATATAATATATAAAATATATATAAAAATATATAATATATAAAATATATATAAATATATAATATATAAATATATAAAAATATATAATATATAAAGATATAATATATATAAAAATATATAAATATATAATCTATATAAATATATATAATAAATATATAAAGGGGAGTTTATTATATAAAATATATATATACTTTTGATCATGTGAGTTCATACTTAATAAACTCCCCTTTATATATATATTTCATTAGTTCCGTCCATCTAGAGAGCCCTGACTAATACCACAGGGAAAAGAGGCAACCTATGCAATGGAAGAAAATATTTGTAAGCCATACCTCTGATAAAGGGTTAATATCCAAAATATATAAGGAACTCAAACAACTGAATAGTAAAAAACAATAATAACTCAGTTGAAAAATGGGCAAAGAACATGAATAACCGTTTCTCAAAAGAAGACATATAATGGCCAAGAGATATATTAAGAAAGGTTCAACATCAATTATTATTAGGGAAATGCAAATTGAAAACACAATGAGATATCACCTCAAGCCTCTTAGAATGGCTACTATAAAAAACATGAAAAATAAATGTTGTCAAGGATGTGGAGAAAAGGAAACCCTTATACATTGTTGGTGGGGATGTATATTAGTACAACCATTATGGTAAATGGTTTCTCAAAAAAATTAAAAATAGAGCTACCATATGACTTCTGAGTGTATATCCAAAAGATTTGAAATCAGCATGTGAGATGTATCTGTATTCCAATGTTTATTGCAGCATAATTCACAATAGCCAAGTTATGGATTCAACCTAAGTGTCTATAAGCTGATTTGAAAAAAAAAAAAGGAACAAATTGTGGTGTATATAGACAGTGGAATGCTACTGAGCCTTAAAATAAAAAGGAATCTTTGTGGCACATATACACCATGGAATACTATGCAGCCATAAAAAAGGATGAGTTCATGTCCTTTGCAGGGACATGGACAAAGCTGGAAACCACCATTCTCAGCAAACTAACACAGGAAGGGAAAACCAAATACCAAATGTTCTCACTCATTAAGTGGGAGTTGAACAACGAGAAAACATGGACACAGGGAGGGGAACATCACACACTGGGGCCTGTTGGGGGGTGGGGGCCTAGGGGAGGTGTGTCCAGAGTTGGTTCCTGCCAGTGAGTTTGTGGTCTCGCTGACTTCAAGAATGAAGCCATGGACCTTTGCAGTGAGTGTTACAGCTCTTAAAGATGGCATGGACCCAAAGAGTGAGCAGTAGCAAGGTTTATTGTGAAGGGCAAAAGAACAAAGCTTCCACAGCATGGATGGGGACACAAGCAGATTGCTGCTGCTGGCTGCAGTGGACAGCTTTTATTCCCTTATTTGTCAATGGTTCACTCTTCTGGACCTCAAGGATGCCTTCTTCTGCATTCCCCTGCACTCTGACTCCCAGTTTCTCTTTGCTTTTGAGGATCCCACAGACCACACATCCCAACTTACGTGGATGGTCTTGCCTCAAGGGTTTAGGGATAGCCCTCATCTTTTTGGTCAGGCACTGGCCCAAGATCTAGGCCATTTCTCCAGTCCAGGCACTCTGGTCCATCAGTATGTGGATGATTTACTTTTGGCTACCAGTTCGGAAGCCTCATGCCAGCAGGCTACTCTAGATCTATTGAACTTTCTAGCTAATCAAGGGTACAAGGTGTCTAAATCAAAGGCCCAGCTCTGCCTACAACAAGCAAATATCTAGGCCTAATCTTAGCCAGAGGAACCAGGACCCTTAGCAAAGAGCGAATACAGCCATACTGGCTTGTCCTCACCCTAAGACATTAAAATTGTTGCTTTTAGAGCTTTCTCCTGATATCTGCAGCTGATTGGGTAACAAACTTATCTTTTAGGATCAATTGACTCTCAAGGGAGTCAGGTGACAGGGGAGCATATTTTCTTAGGGCCTCCTGTAGCCACTCAAGGAAGGTGGAAGGATTTTCTTCCTTTCCTTGAGTTATGGTGGACGTCATTGAATAATTCATGGGCTTTTTCCTAATTCTCCTTAGTCCTTCTAGAACACAGGTCAACAGATGTTTATGACTCCAGTTCCTGTGACCTGAGTCTAGGTCCCAGTGGGGATCCATACTGGGGACGGCTTACTGACTGGTAGAGAATTTGTCCCTTTCTTCAGCTGTCATTCTATCATTTACTTGACTAAGATACCAGTTATCTCCAAACTCTCAGGCAGCAGCTAAAGCCACATTCTTTTCATTAAAGGCCAGGGTTTGATCTAACAAAAGCATGGCATCTCTCCAAGTGAGGTCGAAAATTTGCCCTAGACCCTGTAGGACATCTATGTACCTATCAGGATCATCTGAAAACTTCCCTGGGTCTGCCTTGATCTGCTTTAAATCAGAGAGGGAGAAGGGGACATTTACCCAGGTTGGGCTAAATTCCTCTCCCCCTACATCTTGAAGGGGACATAACGGATAGCCCAGGGGTTTTTGAAGTCCCTTAGAGATTTCCTTGCTTCTTTCCTTCTGGGTGGGGGAGATTAGAGGAGGCTTATCATTAACAGGAAGGGGAGCTGTAGGGAGGCTAAGATAAGGAGGTAAGCTGAGAGGTCCTCCTGTGGAATGTAAATTGCAAGATTTGCATAGTTGTGGATTATCCTTCAGTGAAAAAAAAAGCTTGGACATAAGGTATTTCACTCCATTTGCCTTCCCTCATAGAAAATGTCAAGCTGCAGGATAGTATTGTAATTTATACTTCCCTTAGGTGGCTATTTTTCCCCATCAGAGAGAGAATATTGGGGCCAGGCTGTAGTACAGAAAAAAATAAGCTGCTTATTTTTCAGGGTTTGTGGGTCAAATTGGTCCCAATGGCTTAGGATGCATTTCAAGGGTGAGCATGTTGATGCCTGAGTGTTTCCCATCTGAAAGAAAAAACCACCCATAGTTTTAATTTGTTTTTTTGTTTGTTTGTTTCCTGCCCAAGAACCCACAAGGGTCCCTGGACCCTGCTGTTTGGAATAGTTGCGCTCACCAAAGCAGCAGCAGAAACACTACTTTTCCTCCTAGACTACAAAGAGGACTGAGGAAGGTCAGATTTAGTGACCCCTACTGACACATCTTGAAAACCTGCACCCTTGCCTTTCCTCTTAGACCACAAAGAAGACTGAGAAAAATCAGATTTAGGGATTTAGTAGCCCTTACTGATGCATTCTCGAAACCTGTTAGAGTCCTAAGCGTTTTCTCCTGTTGGTATTGGCACCTTACCCTTGTCCTATAAAGATAATATGCCTCAAAATGGAGTGGAGGGCCATACCTTGAGAGGGAAGGGATCTCCAGGGTTGGAAGAGTGATGCCTTTTGTCCTCACTTCTCATCATATGAATAGGAAGGATATCTCCCCAATTTTGGAGTCTATAATTTCTGAGGCTTCCCATATCCTAGCTTCAGTAATAGCCTTTGTTAGGCCTGCTAGTCTGAGGAGGGATCTTAAAATTCCAGATAGTCCTGCCCTGATGAGGCTTTGGGCAAAAAATATGTCTTTCTGATTGGTGAGCTCAGGTGCCTAAAGAAGGAACAGAGTCCTGAAATTTATACTAGAAATCATTCTTATAGGAGAAACTAGAAGAGCACCAGGGTCACAGAGTGGTTTTTAGAAGCAGGACTAGCCTTGGAGAAGAGAAGTGGGAGGAAGTTTGTCTGACAGGCATTAGGACTCAGGAGGCAAGGGTCAGGATAGATAGGATAGATGGGCAAGTCTCGCTTGGGTGATGTAACTCTGAGAGTTCTGCTCATGGCTGCAGGGTCAACCAACTTTTTGTCGGGACCCCGGAGCTGAATGGCTTTCCTCTCTGTTGACCCTCATTCGGCTCAGCTCGGAAGTGCAGGAAAAGTGGTTCCAGGTAAACCAACACTGCCGACTCCAAAGAGTTGGGGGTTGTTAGGAAGCCCTTTCCCTGAGAGACTGACACCCATGTCTTTAGTCCGGCAGCCATGCTAGTCACTTTTAACTGGGCGACAGATTCCTGGTGTTTACCCCCAAATTCTAAGAAAAAATAGGACAGAATAGCAAGCGAAAGGGGCCTGATGATACTCACCATGTGGTGCTATCCTGGATGAGCCCTTAAGATGTGTCCAGAGTTGGTTCCTGCTGGGGGTGCGTGGTCATGCTGACTTCAAGAATGAAGCCATGGACCTTTGCAGTGAGTGTTACAGCTCTTAAAGATGGCATGGACCCAAAGCGTGAGTGGTAGCAAGGTTTATTGTGAAGAGCGAAAGAACAAAGCTTCCACAGCGTGGAAGGGGACCCAAGCGGGTTGGTGCTGCTGGCTGGGGTGGCCAGCTTTTATTCCCTTGTTTGTCTCCTCCCATGTTCCATTTCTGTCCTATCAGAGTGCCCTTTTTTCTTTTTTTCTTTTTTTCTTTTTATTTTTTTTTTATTATTATACTTTAGGTTTTAGGGTACATGTGCATCCTCCCTGTGATTGGCTACTTTTAGGACCCTCCCTGATTGGTGTGTTTTACAGAACACTGATTGGTGCATTTTACAGAGTGCTGATTGGTGCATTTTACAATTCTCTTGCTAGCTACAGAGCACTGATTGGTGCCTTTTTACAGAGCACTGATTGGTGCATTTTACAATCCCCTTGCTAGCTACAGAGTGCTGATTGGTGCATTTTACAATCCTCTTGTAAGACAGAAAAGTTCTCCAAGTCCTCACTTGGCCCAGGAAGTCCAGCTGGCTTTACCTCTCAAAGGGATAGCATTAGGAGAAATATCTAATGTAGATGACGGGTTGATGGGTGCCACAAACCACCATGGCACGCGTATACCTATGTAACAAACCTTCAGTTCTTTACATTATCCCAGAACTTAAAGTATTATTAAAAAAAATTAAAAAGGAATCTTGCCATTTGAGACATATGTATGCATCTGGAGATTCAGAAAGACAAATACTGCATGTTTTTTCTTATGTCAGAACCAAAACAATCAAATTTACAGAAGCAGAGAGCACAATGGTGTTTTCAAGAGGCTGGGGGATGGGAGAAATGGGGAGATGTTTCTCAAAAGGTACAATGTTTCAGTTACATGGGAGGAATAAACAATTAGTATTTGAGGTGATAGATTTGCTAATTAGCCTGATTCAATTATTCCACATTATATAAATATATTGTAGCATGACTATGTACCCTATAAATATAAACAATTATAATTTGTGAATATTCAATACAATTATTTTAAAAGTCAAGGAAAATATATTGAAACAAGCACAGCAAAATTCTATTTTTGAAGCTAAATGATAGAGGTCATTGAGTTTATTTTACTGTACTATTCTGCATGTTTGAAAATTTTATTACTATGCATTTATAAAGGGTCAAGATACCTGTGAAGCTATATTTCACTGTCTTTGAAGAGAAAGGATTTTAAAAAGTCTATTTTAAAACATAATGTCAATATCCCCAATCATCCAAGACTGGAACTTGAACTCAGTTCATATGTAATATTGATGTGACAAATACCTTGTCAGGCAGAAAACAGATGGCATGCTCAAAATGATTAGCTGATGAAAGTTTAGTGGCTAAACTATTTAAAGAGGTGAGTGTACGGGGAAGTAAACCAAGGGATGTTGAAGCCTAAGGGACTTATGGAAGCCATGAACACTCTTGGCCTGAAAGGACAAGGGCAGGAAATGGATGAGTGTTACTGGAACCTATGAGAGTTGGAGCCCTGGGAATGGACCAGGGACCAGGAGCCAGAGCTGAGGAGGCAATGCACATGCAGGGGAGACATGATCTAATTGCCTGCTGGTGTCTTCTGATGCCCAGCTGGAAAGAGTCTGCAGTCTGCAGACTTCAAACTGCAGGAGCACACTGCTGTGCAGAGGCAGGTAGAAAATGAATGTGATCTGGGGTGAGAAGCCATGAATGGAGAAAATTATTAATTTACATGTTTATTCCCCTAAAAGTCTAATTCTGATTGGGAATAAATTCAGGTAATGTAAACTGAAATTTTATGAGTTTATTAGTCAGTGTTCTCTAGAGAAACAGAAAGTCTGTGGATGGTAGTCTTGGAAGTATCATTGTGTAACGGATAGGCAAACCCATAACTGGAGTAAGTGTCTATTCCAGTGAGGACAGAACTCTGCCTTTTTTATGACAGAAGATGTCCAAAATAGTCAACCTGCCACCAGGTAGTTGGATGATCACCCCGAGAAATGGTGCCATATGGAGGGCTCAGTGTTGGTCTCTGCTGCTGGCAAATTGGGCACTCAGCAGTGGCTGTAGCCAGGTCAGTCTTGGTGAGTTGAAGTCCATGTCACTGAACCCATGCATAACCTCCATCCCTGCCACCATGGCCACTTTGTTCATGGGCCCATTGGGTGATGACAGGGTTGGCTGAGAAAGAGGCTGAGTGGTATCCCGAGAATGGGTCATCCTATCCACTTGATTATTAAAATCCTCCTCTGCTGAGTTCACCCATTGGTGAACATGAGATACAAATATCTTCAGTTTTTGACCACTCAGAGAGGTCAATCCACATACCTCTTTCCTAGATTTCTTTGTCACCAATTTTCCAATCATGCTTCTTCAGATTCCCTGACCATCCAGCCAAACCATTGGCTACAGCCCATGAATCAGTATATAATCGTACATCTGGCCATTTCTCCTTCTATGCAAAGTGCACAGACAGGTACACTGCTCGAAGTGCTGCTCACTGGGAAGATTTCCCTTTACCAGTATCTTTCAGGGATGTCCTAGAAAGGGACAGTAGTGCTGCAGCTGTCCACTTTTGGGTGGTGCTTGCATATCATGCAGAACCATCTGTGAACTTGGCTCTAGTCTACTCTTCGTCTGTTAACTCCTCATAGGGAACTCCCCATGAGGCCATCAGTGCATACCGTGGGAGAGAAGGCAGAGTGGCAGGAGTGGGGACCTTGGGCATTTGAGCCACTTTCTCATGTAACTTACTTGTGCCTTCAGGACCTACTCGAGCCTGATCATGTATATACCACTTCCATTTGATGATGGGATGCTGCTGTACATGACCCATTTTATGGCTAGATAGATGAGAAAGCACCCAGTTCATGATAGGCAGTTCAGGTCACAGGGTGACTTGATGACCCATAGTCAAAGGTTCACTTTCCACCAAAGCCTAGTATGTCTATGCCAATTATGCAATATGGCACTGAGGAAATCACCACAGGATGAGTCGGGGGACCCTCTGGACTCACTGTAAGTCAAACCTGAGCTAAAACTCCATTAATTACCTGACCTCCATAAGCTCCTACTTTAAATGGTGGATCACAATGATTTTTTGGGTTCCCTGGCATCAAGATCAGCTCAGAGCCAGTGTTCAGTAGTCCCCGAAATATCTGATCATTTCCCTTTCCCCAGTGCACAGTTACCACGGTAAAAGGCTGGAGGTCTACTTGGGGAAGGATGACAGAAAGATAAACGGCATAAATTGTCAGTAATGTAGTGGGATTCTTCTTCAAGGGGACCCACGCTCATCTTCATTCAAGGGGTTCTGGGTCTATAAACTGGCTGAAATATGGAAATTGGTTGGTGGAGGTGTGATTCTGTTTTTATAATTCAAATTGGTCTTTTGTCCATTCGACCTGGAAGTTTTCTGCTTATATAAATGAAGTAGGAATGAAATAGATTTCCTATCAATTTCACTTCTAGAAACACCATGATTCATTAGCCAATGCCAGAGATCTATACTACTCAGACTATTCTGATTGCTGCTTTGCCTCTGCTGTCCATTACGGTAGGTATACCCACCTTGCCTTTGACAGATGAGTGTCACCACTTGGCCCCTGTCACATCGGGATCCAATTATTCCCAATGTATTTAAATTTTTTAGTTAGTGACTGTAGTTCCCACTGTTAGATCTGACATACAGAGAAGAGGAATTATGGGCTTTTCAAAGATGCAGGTGCTGCCCACACAAATCTATTTCACAAAACACTGGTCAAGAGTATATCTTCTGGACTCTCCCAGCGGGGATGAGTAGGTCTACAGTGACTAATCCATTCCACCATCCCAATCTCCCTAAGCCTTTGGATCCCTTCCTCTACATTAAACCAAGCGAGCATTTCCAGCTCGCTTACAGTGGGCCATCTTTTAGTATGTATTTCAGTTAACCAAGCAAGAAAACGATTAGAATCTTTTTTTATCTCCCCAAGCTGCAACATTAAATGCAGAGTCTCTACTTGGTGGACCCAAACCAATAAATTCAGCCTGATTGAACTCTATGTTCCTTACACCATTTTCCCACACCATTAATATACATCCCCATGTCTGTTCTCCAAATTGCTGCTTATATAAATTAGAAAACTCAAGCAGTTCTTTTGGAGTGTTGCACACTTCCTTATGGGTCACACTCTGAACCTCACCTCTAAAGGCCTGCCAGGACTTTAGTTATAGGCCTAGAAGCAAACTGGGATGTTGGGGGTGGCTCCTGTGGAAAGTCAACATTATCTTGTCTGGCAACTGCCTCAAAAGAGGCCATCACTGTTCCGTCAGGCAGTGCAGGGTTTTTTTTCCTCAGACAAAGATGAAAAGGCTCTTGGCAGCATGGGTCGGGGAGGGGGTGTTGCCACCATTGGGGATGAGGAAGCTGTTTCTTCAGGCAAAAATGATTCATCAGAGTTTACAAGCTCAGTGTCCCCAGCTTCATCAGGGTCCTCCCACATGTCCCCATTCCAAAGTGCACAGTCCCATTCTTTTCCAGTCAATGCCCTCACTTTAACAGTAGACACCTGGCGAGGCTGTGCAGACACCTTTGGTTGCAGGTCAGCCACTCGCATAAGAGCTGGTGTCTGTTTTTTTACAATTTCAGCTCTTTCTCTACAGGAGATGAGACTCTCACTCAGGGCAATCTTAGTAGATTTGAGGCTCAGCATCCACTTCTAAATCCAGGAGTTAGAATCCCTGAGTTCATCATTTTCTTTCATCACTTTGTCCACTAAACTTAGGAGCAACCAACCAGCTTCATTATGTTCCTTGGTTCTCTACATATGGTCAAAGGTATTGTGTATAGAGTCACTAAACTCCTTGCCTCCTATGTGTGGTCAATCAGGAGTGTCAAATGCATTTATTTTGCATAACTCTCTAAACAGTTCATGCCAAGGACTACCAGTGTTCTCCATACTATTAGAAGTAGAGTCCCTAGCAATTTTGGGTCTAATCATATTGAGCAGCCAACTCCAGAAACCCCAAAACCAACAAAAGAACTCCATCCTTAATATTCTATTCCTCTAGAACCACTCCTGGTACCAAAATCTGTATTAATCAGGGTTCTCTAGAGACACAGAACTGATAGGATATATATATATATATATATGCATATGTTTATTAGGAGTATTAACTCACACGATCAATAGGCTGTCTGCAAGCTGAAGAGCAAGGAAGCCAGTCCAAGTCCCAAACCTGAAGAACTTAGAGTCCAATGTTTGAGGCAGGAAGCATCCAGCATGGGAGAAGGATGTAGGCTTGGAGGCTATGCCAATCTAGACTTTTCACGTTTTTCTGCCTGCTTTATATCCAGGCCATGCTGGCAGCTGATTAGATGGTGCCCACCCAGATTAGGGGTGGGTCTGCCTTTCCCAGACCACTGACTCAAATATTATCCTGCTTTGGTAACACCCTCACAGACACACCCAGGATCAATACTTTGCATCCTTCAATCTAATCAAGTTGACACTCAATATTGCCATCACAATGAGGTTCCCAGAAGTTTCATAGTATGGGAAGTATCTGTCAAATTGCCTAGGGTAAAATTACTTCTCTTATGTTATAATAATATTTGATTGTTATGCTTTTATTTTAGAGCATATTAATGTGTCTTTATTCTCAATTTGTGCTTTCTCTTTTGTTTGTGAAAATTTTAATAGCATCTTTACCTGTTTTTTATAGCTGAATCACTTACAAAAACTACCCAAAGCTAAAATAATTTTTAATTTTTAATTCAATTGATAATTTTTAGAATGCTGTAATCAATATATCCACGAAAAAAATTGCATGTACTTTGTAAAATACATCATGCATGTGGCAAGAATTTAAAGAAAAGAGAGGGTTGGACACTATATTTAGAAAAAACACATGGATCAAGGTCATAGTATTGTTTTTAGTTTTAAAACTTCAGTGTGACCATGAGAGACCAATGAATTTGGTCAGGAACATTTTGAAAATCATAGTGCCATTACATTTTGCACCTGCACTGCTTAAATGAGTGACAGAAAGCTACAAGTCAAGATAGGATCTTTGCCGATCTGACCCAAATATTTGTTTAGATTTGCCGTGTTAAAGAGAAATTGGCTGGGTGTGGTGGCTCATGCCTTGGGAGGCCAAGGCAGGCAGATCACCAGGTCGGGAGTTTGAGACAAGCCTGGCCAATATGGTGGAAGCCCGTCTCTACAAAAATTAACTGAGCGTGGTGGCAGGCGCCTGTAGTCCCAGCTACTTGGGAGACTGAGGCAGGAGAATCACTTGAACCCGGGAGGCGGAGGTTGCAGTGAGCTGAGATCACACCACTGCAACTCCAGCCTGGGGCAACAGAGAGAGACTCTGTCAAAAAAAAAAAAAAAAAAAAAGAAAAAGAAAAATAGAAATTGCACCAGACCAGTTAAACCATCACAAAAGACTATATTTAAGAGTTTTACAACAGGGGAGATAGACAATTGCTGTATAAGAGAAGGGCTGAACTCAACTCCACTGAAGGAAAAGGTAGAAGAGTGAAAAAGTATTGAAAGACTTGGGAGGGGGAGGGATTAGTCAATGTGATTAGACCATCTGTGTTTGCTAATTAGCACTAACAGTAGTTAGGCTTCTGCCTGCCCAGGGAGACTGGGAGGTGGGAACCCTATTGTGTCCGGAATTGGTGGGTTCACTGACTTCAAGAATGAAGCCACGGACCCTCGAAGTGAGTGTTACAGTTCTTAAAGGCGGAGTGTCCACAGTTTGTTCCTTCTGATGTTCGGATGTGTTCAGAGTTTCTGCCTTCTGGTGGGTTCCTGGTCTCGCTGGCTCAGGAGTGACACTGCAGACCATTGCGGTGGGTGTTACAGCTCATAAAGGCAGTGTGGACCCAAAGAGTGAGCAGTAGCAGGATTTATAGCAAAGACTGAAAGAACAAAGCTTCCACAGTGTGAAAGGGGACTCGAGCGGGTTGCCACTGCTGGCTCTGGCAGCCTGCTTTTATTCTCTTATCTGGCCCCACCCACATCCTGCTGATTGGTAGAGCCCAGTGGTCTGTTTTGACAGGGCACTGATTGGTATGTTTACAATCCCTGAGCTAGACACAAAGGTTCTCCATGTCCCCATCAGATTAGCTAGATAGAGTGTCCACATAAAGGTTCTCCAAGTCCCCACCAGAGTAGCTAGATACAGAGTGTCCATTGGTGCATTCACAAACCCTGAGCTAGACACAGGGTGCTGATTGGTGTGTTTACAAACCTTGAGCTAGATACAGAGTGCAGATTGGTGTATTTACAATCCCTGAGCTAGACATAAAGGTTCTTCATGTCCCCACCAGACTCAGGAGCCCAGCTGGCTTCACCCAGTGGATCCTGCACAGAGGCTGCAGGTGGAACTGCCTGCCAGTCCCACCCCATGTGCCTGCACTCCTCAGCCCTTGGGTGGTCAATGGGACTGGGCGCTGTGGAGCAGGGGGTGGCACTTTTTGGGGAGGCTCGGGCCGCACAGGAGCCCATGGAGCAGGTGGGAGGCTCAGGCATGGTAGGCTGCAGGTCTCGAGCCCTGCCCCGCGGGAAGGCAACTAAGGCCTGGCAAGAAATCGAACACAGTGCCGGTGGGCTGGCACTGTTGGGAGACTCAGTACACCCTCCACAGCCACTGGCCTGGGTGCTAAGCCCCTCATTGCCCGGGGCGGCAGGGCCGGCAGGCTGCTCCAAGTGCGGGGCCCGCCAAGCCCACGCCCACCCGGAACTCCAGCTGCCCTGCAAGCGCCACGCGCAGGCCCGGTTCCCGCTCGCCCTTCTCCCTCCACACCTCCCTGCAAGCTGAGGGAGATGGCTCCAGCCTTGGCCAGCCCAGAAATGGGCTCCCACAGTGCAGCGGTGGGCTGAAGGGCTCCTCAAGTGCCGCCAAAGTGGGAGCCCAGGCAGAGGAGGCGCCCAGAGCGAGCTAGGGCTGTGAGGACTGCCAGCACTCTGTCACCTCTCACCATCTTTCTTGATGATTATCTTTCAAAAGGATGACTCCAAGGTACTTGAGAGAGACATTTCTGGGTTGTAGCAGATTTCCAGCTCGAAGGGACAGAGAAGTAATGTACAAGGGCAAGTTTTCCTGTAGCAAATGTCCTAAGAAGGGAGGTCAGGGCCCTACATCCAGGAAGAAACCTTATCTAAAGTTTAGTCGAGCTGAGAGGAATGTTAGGGAAAGGCAATCTTGGTCAACTATATATCAACATTCTAATTATTAGGCCTGAAATGAAGATTTCATAAAACAGCGGTACATTTTGTAACAGATGTTCTTAATGTGTTTAGGGACAAGTAACATATTACCACCTCAGAGTTAACCCTCTGTTCTAGTTCTACTTCTTTGTTCTAGTTCAAAACATCACACTTTCATAAAACTAGGGCTCCCATTTAAATGGAAAAATGCGTTGAGGTCTGTTTATCCCAGGGTGAGTAAGCAGCCAATCTGTATTCTTACATAATGAGAGGCAATGAGCAGCCCAACTGTTGAAGAAAGTAATAAATTTGTCTGTTAATAAGAAAGGAACTCTACATACCAAGGATTCTTTGTGGGAAGGTTGGCATAACTAACTGCAAATTGTTGTAAACTAAGGCATAAGCAACCACTGCATGACAAAAAATTCTTTCAGGCAATTCAGTGAAGAATATCTATCATGATTGATATGCAGTTTACATTCCAAAAGGCTCTAGCCCTTTTTTGGCTTAAAACTTTATACTTGCTGCTTCTTGAACCTACTACTTTTGTTTTCTTTTGTTTTGTTTATTTCTCGGCAACAGTACAGAAGGGAATTTCTTGGTATAACCCTCTAAGGAAAATGAGGTCTGTAAAGTCCTTTGAAAGAGAGAAGCAGAAAAATGAGTGGTATTTTTGAACAAAGAAACAACAAAATATAAGATTGTCTTTTTTTGGTTTCCTTCTTTTTTTTTTTTTTTTTTTTTGAGATGGGAGTCTTACTCTGTCACCCAGGCTGGAGTGCAGTGGCGCTATCTCCACTCACTGCAAGCTCTGCCTTCCGAGTTCACACCATTCTCCTGCCTCAGCCTCCCGAGTAGCTGGGACTACAGGCACCCACCACTGTGCCCGGCTAAGTTTTTGTGTTTTTAGTAGAGACAGGGTTTCACCGTGTTGGCCTGGATGGTCTCGATCTCCTGACCTCGTGATCCACCCGCCTCGGCCTCCCAAAGTGCTGGGATTACAGGGGTGAGCCACTGCGCCTGGCCTATCTTTTCTTATATATAGCTCGTTAGGTACAGAAATTATTTCTGCAAATGTCTGTGATAAAAAATAAGAAAGCAAACAAAGGACTAGATTGAAAACTTGCAGAAAGCAGGGAAAAAAGCTATTTTCTGAAAAGACTGAGATCCAGTTCACATCTCAATGAGAAGAAACAGAACATTGATATTGGAATCAGTCAAAAGGTATAGCCTCATAGTATTTATAATTTTGTGGACATTCAGGCTTAAGTCAATAGACTATTATTTATAGTTCATTCTGGTATGAGAACACAAATTTGAAAAATATCTCTCGTATATATATGAGCCTTTTCAAACTAATTCTTCTCTATCTGTTACTAAATTTGAAGCTATTCAAAGTGAAGCTCTTCAAAGCTTGGCTCTAATTCCACTCTTAGCTTCTCACTATATTTACACTCTCAATCCAATTATACCTATGCCTGTGGTTTATTTACCACACAAAGGAAGTTGACTAGGTGACTCCAATTTATATATCTGATCCAGGCCTGTTCTTTAAGTTCCAAAGTAAATAACAACAGTTTACCTGGCTTCTTCTCTTGGGTGTCTGAAAAATTCAACACATTGGAAGTTGAATTAAAGGAAAATGTAATCTTTTCCAAGTGCTACCTATCTCATGACAGACAGCGTCCATATCCAGTACTTTATGGTAGCACATTACTTTCCATCTTATATATCTTTTGAGCCTTCTTACATCTATCCATCTATATTGCCACCACCATTCTCCAAGCTGCCATCATTTGACATTTGCACGACTTCAGCCACCTGGACTACCTACATCTCTCTCCCTTGTTCTTTCCTCAACTATCTGCCCCCTACTAAGACCAAAATATTCCCATCTCTTATCTTTGTACAGCTGGGGTGATCTTTCTGGAATGTAGGTCTAATAATCACATCCACCTCCTCTTTCAACTTTTCAATAGCTTTTCTTTGCTTTTAGAATAAGTCCTCTACAAGACATGCAAGGTCTTGCATTGTTCAGCTTCCACCTGTCTTGCCAGCCTTACCCCATTCCAAGCTGCCCCTTATTCTTTCTCTATAGCCACATTAGTTTTCTTTTTTCCTTCACTGCTTCACTAACATATTATCATGTTCTCACCCAGAGATTTGTCCTTGTTAGTACCTCTACTCTAAATGTTTTCTCCTAGGAAAAGAATTTTTATCTGAGAAATGTAAGCCCTTTCAAATTATCAGGTCCAGAGAGGCATTGAAATGAGACAGTCCTACTTCTGCCCTTTTAAGCTACGTATTCATCTATTGAAACTTCTTGCTATTGCTACAAGTAGCTATGAATTAACCTAATAATGCTGCTCTATAGCTTAATAATGTGTAGCTGTATCAGTCCATTTTCACACTGCTGATAAAGACATACCCAAGACTGGACAATTTACCAAAGAAAGAGGTTTATTGGACTTACAGTTCCATATGGCTAGGGAGGCCTCACAATCATGGCAGAAGACAAGGAGATGCCATCCACATTTTACGTGGATGGCAGCAGGCAAAAAGGGAGTTTGTGCAGGGCAACTCCTGTTTTTGAAACCATTAGATCTCATGACACCCATTCACTATCACAAGAATGGCACAGGAAAGACCCACCCCCATAATTCAATCATCTCCCATTGAGTCCCTCCTATAACACATGGAAATTATTGGAGCTACAAGATGAGATTTGGATGGGGACACAAAGCCAAACCATATCAGTAGCCAGTCATGAATCAATGTTATTTCTGTAAACCAATGAAAATTCTTGATCACTTCATATCAGCCTGCTCCCTGTCCTCTTCTGCCTTCTTTTTTTTTTTTTTGCCTCAAAAAATCTTCATGTAACAAAGGATAAATGGAGCTCATATCCAAGGTTACTTGGCTCTGAATCTTCTGGGCAGCTGTCCTCACTTTGGCTCAAATAAATTCTATAAATTATATTTTGTGCCTCGGCTTCTTCCTTTTAGGTTGGCACTCCCTGGATGGTTATATAACCCCCTCCTTCAGTTCTTTGTTCAAATATCACTTCCTTAGTGAGAACTTTCCTGATTATTCTATTTAAAAACTAGTCACCTACCCCTAACTTCTGCACTCCCTATTCTAGCCTTTATTATTTTAGTTTTTTAGTTTGTCTCCATAAAACTTATCATCTTGTTGCATATTATATATTTTACTTATTTTGTTTATTTTCTTCACAAATCTATTAGAATATAAATATCCTGCTTCAGGAATTTTTCCCTCTGTTTCTTTCTAACACTGCAGAGCCTAAAAAATTACCAGGAACATAGTGAAACCACCTTTACAAAGATTCTGATAGTAGGAGAAATCTGACATAACTGGATCCATCTTATTTCTTATCTCATAAGCTGTCTTTGCTTATTCCAAGTTAACTAAGCAGGATTTAGTCTAAACTTTAACTTTAAAACAGAGATGATAACAACCTCTTCCCACAACTAATCTGCTCCTTGCTTGGAGACTGAAACCACCTTCATAAAATTAAGAAAAGCCACCAGGCTAGAATTGTGATAGGGTCTAAATTCTGCTAAAATGTAGACATACTTAAGGTCTAACCAGCTATTGTCTTTTCTGCTAAGGTGGGGATATAAATTCCTACCAGCCATGGTCTCTTCTGCTAGAATGTAGGCATAATTTAACCAGTCACTGTTTAACCAGTCATTGTTTTATAACTTGCCTTCTTTTTACTAGGTACCTCTCAAAAGTCACATAGCCCAGTTTCCCTTATAAGTAACATTGGTATGTAAAACCTAAGACTAGCCTGGAGATATTTTTCAGACTTTGCATTCTGTACGGACCAACTGGCAGCACGTGGACCAGTAACCCCCTACCTACAGACTGACTGAGTATAAGAAGAGAGCTCCAATCTCCTATGATTTCATCCTTAACTCAACCCATCAGCATTCTCCATTCCGTAGCCCCAGGCTCACCAAACTATCCTTGAAAAACTCTAGCCTCTGAATTTTCAAGGGGGCTGATTTGAGTACTAAGCTTCTGCCTTTTCACTTGTCTAGCCATGCATTTTTTAAACTCTTTCCCTACTGCAGTAGCACTGTCTTGGTGAATTGGTTTTATCTGTACAGCCACTAAGAATAACCTGTTGGATGATTACAATAGTGCTAGATATTCTCCATTTACCACACTAGATCTGTTCTATACCTGTCTGTTCTGTGCTTACTGTGGAAGGCTGGATTGATTTTCTGAACTCCCTTGCACTCTGGCTATCTACTGTCTGAAATTTGCTAATGAGAGGCACTGTCAGAGCATCAAGGGAAAAGGAAACGTAAGTTAGGTATTTGTTGCTCTCGCAGCACCTCTTTAGCAGCTGTGTTTGTCTATTTAAAGCCACAGCTGTCCCATAACACCATTTCAACGTTTTGGGATCCCCAGGTTCTGGTAACTGCTTCCTTGCTTCCTGTTCTTGCTCTTTAGGGATAAGTCTTCTGTTTTGATTCCTAGGCTTTCATCCTCTTCCTTTGATTCCCTCAACCCTTCCTACACCTTTGTAATTTGTCCTTCACCAAAATCTCTCCAAGTTACTCACTTGAATATGCCATCTATTTCCCAGTGGAACCTTGACTGATACAGTAGGCATTCAATGGTAATTTTTTTAAAGTGTCTTATAGGAAAATCATATGTTTAAAACAGTATATATCTGACATATTGTGAATGCTCAATAAATGGTACTTATTATTTGGCCAAGATTTATTATCAATATTGACATCCTAATACAATTCCATGTGGCATTTTGTATACAGTATAACATTTTGACAAATACTGATAGCAAATAATCTATTATTTTTCTACATATATCTAGTCTTTTCCAGCTTCAGCTTTTTCTTCAATAACTAGGAAATAATATAGTAATAATTTTGTTAAGATGTGGCTCTTTATGATTAATTTATTATCATTTCATAAAAGTTCAAGTACATCTTCAAAAACCTACTATGGTAGTAGAAATACATTTACTTTATTTTATGTTAACTGAGTGACTTCTCTGTGTACAATAGTGTAGTTCAAAGATAGCTCAATTCATGATGCAAGCCAGAAGATAAATTATAGAACAAGAATTCTAAAAATAGCCAGTGATTACCTGTCAGCTCTCTGAGTTTCAGACTGCTATAAATGGGCTTATTTTTACTAAATTCAGGCAATAGTCACAAAATCCAAATAGCCAAATCTAAAGCTGTGGGGTGTTCAACAACTAATTTAAAAGTAGGCTTTAAATTCTGTGTTGCTTTAATTTATGCTAGTGCATATAATTTTTAGGAGGGTAAATAACCAGGATGCTATTAATGATTTTAAAAAATTATCTGCTGATAAATAGGCCAGCATTTCAGTCTTCTGTTTGGGATTCTTCTTAGGCTCACACCTAAGCAAGATGTAGTCTCTATAATGACCACATGGCATCCCAGAAGATTCTTAATGAGCTGGAGAAGAATTACTGGGAAAATAACTACGCCAATATCTATAGGAAGTCCTGTGAGCTCTCTGTTGCCAAGAAGATAAAATTCAAATGAGGAAATAGGCTTTGGTCAGATATAAACTCAAAAAGAAAAGTAATAATTTTTATTTTTATGGGCACATTATGTAATTTATTTCAAACCATAATTATACTTTTTAAACTGCATAATTAGTAATTTTAGTTCAATACTGTAGTAATTTGCCTTATCAACAGTACAAAATACGTAATACCAAGTCAAGCTGATGTTGTTAAAGGCCAAATATCCCTTGGGTCATATAAAATAAATTCATATGGAATCTACTTTTCTCTCATTTATACCCACCATGACTGTGAAAGGTGAAAAAGCTTACATATTCCATGAATTCATTTAATTCAAATTTTTCTGTGTCAACTGTCTGTGACATTTATCTTCCAGATTTATATTTAAGCTGTTTGTCAGACATCTCTTCACTCCTGGCATATAGTGTCCAACCAGCTGTTTTCAGTTTTTATCCCTTCCAAGCCTTTTGGCTCAGTGACAATATCTCCCCTCCAAGGATCCGCAGGCCCATATCCACACTGCACAATTCAGGGGCCTGCTTAGTGCTCCCGCGGAGTTATGCATTATAGGAAGTAGGATTTCCCTGTGGATAGGAAAAAGGGTAACTTGAAAACTTTACAAAAAAGGTTTGCTAAGAATACCGCCAATGTTATTGCGAAATTAATGTATGTGACTACAACTACAAAGAAGTCCAAATGAATACCCATAATATCACACCACAAAAGAACACTTCTGGGAATGAAAGGCTATTACAGTTCCCCAGTCCAATGATAAAAATGACCAGAAGTACAATTTGTTCAAAGATCACTTAGGATAAGGAACTGCCTCATTATGCTTCAGGGAATTCAAGTATGAACAACATTTCCCACTCTAGAGTAAAATAAAGATTGCTCTACTAAATGTTGTGGGTGTTCATTTTAATTTGTCTAATCTAGCTGCATTTTAAAAGGCTTAACCATGAGGTTTTTAAAATCTAAGTTCAATGTGAACACAGACACAGGGAGGGGAATACCACACACTGGGACCTGTTGACGGGGCAGGGGAGGGAAATCATCAAGAAAAATAGCTAATGCATCCTGGGCTATTGAATATCTGAACTCCCTTGCACTCTGGCTGTCTACTGTCTGATGGGTTGAGAAGTGCAACAAATCATCATGACACACATTTACCTATGTAACAAACCTGCATATCCTGCACATTTACCTTGGGTCTTAAATAAAATAAAATAAAATAAAATAAAATAAAATAAATAAAATAAGAAAAAAGAAAAACATAAAAAACAAAACAAAACAAATCTAAGTTCAATGAAAATCTATGGAAGGTTTTAAAGTTAATTTAAATGTGTTGGTATTTAAAATAGCTTAACAATGTAGTCATTAAGAAAATCTGACATTTTTATTAACTCAAAAACACTTTATTAGTGAGATCATTTGATTTTCTCCTCACAGAATTAGAATTCCCTACTTTGGCTATTCCCACCTGCCAAATGATAGGCAAGTCAGTGAGGTAGCAGTTGGGTACATCCCTTCTGCTGTACTGTATGTCTTCATGCCTCTGCCTCTTTGTGCTATAAAGGGAATGGTAGATTGACTGGAAAGTGCAAAGAAAAATGAATGGATGATCTCTATGGCGCCTTTCAGCTCAAAGAGTCTGAAGCCTGAGATTATAAACGAAATTACTCATTTAATTCCATTTCTGCCTAGACAATACTCTTCGTATATATCCAGCCATTATAATAAAATTAAGTGTTACAATGATTGCTAGGTCAGGCATACTATAACATTTCATTCCATAGGTATTTACTGGATTCATAGACTGTGGCATTTTTCTCGCCAGTGATTCTTTCCACATTTTTGCTTTTATATAAAAATGTTTATCAAGGTAATATGGACATGCAGTTAAAAAATATATAATGTTAAAAATCACACTCTCTACTGCTAATCCCCATTGTCAACACTTCTTACTTTTTTAGCTATCTGTTATGATAGTTACCTGCATATCTTCATGTAATATGCTAATGCCATTGTTTAATTTATAACTTTGCTTAACATATTAATCTCCTTTGATGGCAGATAAGGACATTCCCTTTTTTCTATGCAATACGGAAATCATAATTTTGAGTTATTAATCAGTGTTTAGATTATCATTACTGTGTAAATATTCATTGTTGAAGATCATTTATGTTTCCTTTTTAAAATGTTTTCATGCAGTTAATTTGTTTTGCATACAAATTTTTTTGTTACGATGTAACATAACATCTGATATAAGCTTACAATGGCAAAGATATGAGAATAAGAAGGGAAACACTGAAGAAGGCATACCAATAGAAAATTTAAAATGTTGAAAGTTCATGATTTTATAAAGCACACGAATTATATTTAACCATCTATCTCCTAAATCATATATCATCCCAATATGCATAGCTTAAATACATTTTGAGAAGGAAAATTGTCTGCTATCTATGTTATTATTTATTTGAAATAGTGATTCATTTTGCTAACAAAAGCTGTTCTAAGTTAAATATCACTTGTTTACTCTTTTTATCAGGGAATTCAAGAGGTCGCATAAAAAAAGAGCATGGGCTTTCAGTGACTAGGAAAGAAATTATCTGTATTTTTAAAATTCCTTGTGCTGCTCTCTCTCACTCATAAGTGCTCCTTCTCCTTTGTTAGTTTTTCTATGTTATACTTCCCTAGACCATAGCTGTACATGAGAGCCTCTAGTCACTTACAGCTCTTTAAGTTTAAATTGTTTAAGATAATATACAATTAAAAATTCAGTTTCTTAGTTACACTAGCTACACTTCAAGTGCTCAACAGCCGCATGTAGTTACTCTTACTGCCCATTGCAAATACAGGACGTTTGCATCATCATAGAATGTTCAATTGAACAGCACTGCCTTAGAAAAATATAGAATTATTAATCATGAACAAATAGGTGGCTTCTCTCTTGTGAGGGGATTAAAGCATAAGTTGAACTTATAAAGGCTGCCTGACTCTCTTTTCCTGTTAGTAATGGCTGTTTGAGCTCCAAAACAAAAATTTGAAAGAAATATTACCTTTAAAACACTCCATTAGGACTTCTTTGTTTTTATAACTCGACCTGTGATTCAATCTATAATAAAGGCCAAGACGTGAGAGAAACATGGTACATTAGAGGAAGAGCAACATTTTTCATACTTGGAAACATGGCACATGAAAGGAGAGTATTAACATATTGGGGCAAGGGAAGGGTTAGGATCTGAAGGAATATGTAAAACAAGTTTAGATGTTAATTTTAACCCCAGGACAGTAGAAAAGATGTTCCAAATTTTTAAAGAGGGAAAGTGCATAAACATTGTGTTAAAAAAGCTTTTGATTTTATTAAAAAGGAAAGCTAGAAAGATGATAAAATTTAGTATCAATCTTATCTAGATTCATATTATTTTTCTGTCTCACAATCTAAACGGTCTAGTAGAAGTTAATTTTTTCTGGACAAACAAAGGGGTAACAATAAGCAAGAAAATGTGGGTTGACAGCAGTATCAATGGTTCACTTTATTAGTTATTAAAATATTCTGTGTATCTGAGTTTTCATTTACAAAATGGAGTTAATACGTCATAGATTTGTTAAGATAAATGAATAGAATGTGAAATGTAACATGCCTAGTTGAATGCTTGGCATTTAATAGGAATTTTGTAATTTGTTACTGTGTAGTCTTTTTCTTATATGTTTACACTGAAACTATCAAGGGGCATGAAACAGAAATTGTGCAAGTCAATACAGTATTTGATCCCATAGTTCAAGATGATATATACATGGTTTAATTGTTAGCAAGTATAAGAAACTTGAGATCTGGAAATAGCTTGTCAATCACCCAGTGACATATCTGAGTACAGCAATATCAGAATAGAACTAAACATCTACTAATCAAGTGGTAGCAGGCATAGTGCAGGCATACCGACCACCTAACTTAACAGCTACTCTGAGACCCATCAATACAGCATTAGGTGTGGCCATAATAAATGCAAAGAGGAAAGTTCATTTTCTTCATATTATAAACATTTTTCAGTTAGTATTATGGTTCACTGGGATACTACAGTTGTTCACAGTTGTACTGCTAATCTTCAAGAGATGTTTGTAATTTATATTGTTTACAACTGATTGTAGATATTATGAAGACACTTATTGTAATGCTTGTATGCATGAAAAGCTTTCCTCCCAGAGCATCATATAACTTTATTTTCCACTTTGTTCAGGTATCTGCTCAAATGTTATCTCTTCCCATGGTACCTCCTTGCCCATAGCATCTAAAATAGCTATTTTCCAAAGGCTTAAGTTTTACTTGAAGAATCAAATTTTATCTTTGGCAACAAATGCTCTCAGTTGTTTTCTTGAAGTGACAGGCTTACTCCATTCATTTTCAAGTAATTGTCTGCCAAGTACCTAAGTCTGAATTACCATAGTTTATCTGCCAGTTGTTTCATCAAGTGGAAATGTTGTTTTGATAATAAAGCCACTAGTTCAGCTCTCAATTCAAATAACTGTACAAGTTTTCTTTTCCTTGAGACAACCATAGTACTTTCGGTATGCAGCAAAAATATTTTATGCATTTATGCATACTTCACACAGAATATTAGGAAGATGCACCTTCACTAATCAATATTTAATAAAATTAATAATTTTTACTGCTTCATTAAAGACATTCTTAAGTGGAACTGGCTTTTTTTTGCAAGTACATTCCAGTAAAGAATGCAAAGATTAATAGTACAGTTTGGTAGCAATGTCTTCATTCATACTAAAGCACCAATAATTTTACCTACCATTACTTTTTCACTATCTAAATTGCCTACAATAGATAATTAGCACAGGGAATAATATTAAAATAGATTATACAATAAATAATTTTATTTATAATTCATAAAATAAATGATAAAAATCTAAGCTTTCAGTATACCTGAATATTAAATGAAAACAATATAATAAAGAAATATGTATATATATTAAAGAGAGAAAATAGAGGCACAGAATTTAGAATCAGAAGGAAATATAATCACATAAGATGTTTTAACATTATAAGAGATTACTATTTCCAACAGTATTCTCATAAATTGTAAATAATTTGAGTAATGAATAATATTGTAGAAAAACACAAGTTACCACAATGTTCCTGGTTGAAAATATGGAAAACCTGAAAAAAGCCATTAACCATATAACTTAATTATCTTTAATTTCTTCTGGACAAACAAAGGGGCAACAATAAGCAAGAAAATGTGGATTGATAGCTCTAGCAATCATTCACTTTATTTGTTATTAAAATGTACACGAATAGAGAGCTTAAGTAAATTTAATATATAGTGCAGAAATAGACATATCCCTTTCATCATCATAGCTGACACATATTGAGCACTTGCAATAAGCCAGATACTGTCCTCAGCAGTTAACATGCCTTAAACTAAAATCCTGAAAACAATCCTGTCAAGGAACTGACCCATAGTCTCACAACCTGGATATGGTTTGATCACTAGGTAAGAATATTTTCTATGATAAAGTATTTTAAAGGAGATGGATAAATTCATTTATAATATTGATGTGAAAACTGGTTATATGTTTAAAATTATTTAAATCTTCTTTTGATTAGATTATTAAATTTAAAATGAAATAAAAGTATTAGAAAAAAGTAAATGAAACCCTGATAACTATTTAACAGTTTTCAAAAGTATGTTTATACCCACACCTCAATATTTCCAAGAAAATTAATTACAGAGAGAATAAAGACTTAACTGCAAATATAATGAAAGACATAAAAGTGAATACACAGCCAGATATTTGGGGGATGGGAAATTCTAATTATCCTGCAAAGACTGTATTTAAATGAGAACTGATAAATTTGATTACATGCATATATAAATCATGTGTGGTGAAACAACACACATAAATAATAAAAGACAAATTACAACCTTGGGAAAGTATTTGCAACATATATGACATGTATTGTATGAATAAACTAAATATACATAAAGAGCTTCTATCAGTAAAACGACAGCCAATGGAGACTCAAGAGTAAGATATTTACAAAAGGTCAGAGGCCTGGTGTGGTGGCTTATGCCTGTAATGTCAGTTTTTGAGGATTACTTTGGGAACCTGAGGTGGGAGTATTGATTGAGCCCAGGAATTTGAGACCAGCCTGGGCAATATAGCAAGACCCCCACCTCTATAAAAAATTTAAAAATGAGCTGGACATGATGGCACTTGCCTGTAGTCCCAGATACTCCAGGAGGCTGAGGCTTGAGCCCAGAAGTTCAAGATTGCAGTGAGCTATGCTTGCGCCACTACACTCCAGCCTGGCCAACAGAGCAAGATCCTGTCTCAAACAAACAAAAGCTAAAAATAAAAGGTCAGAGACAATGGCCAATAAATATCAGGAAAAGTTTTAGTGTTACAAAATCAAAGATGTGCCCACTGAAACAACATTAAGATCTTGTTTTTTACATATTAAAAAGCCAATGATTAAGAGTAATGTCAAACATGGGGAAATCAACACTTCTGTTGTCAGAGCACTTAAATTGGTAGGAATTTCCATAAGGAAATTTGCTGTGTATCAAAAATTTTCAAAATGCCCATACAAATGCCCGTGAAATTCAGTTTACCATATTTTATGCTAAAGCATATACAAGTTTATACATATTGAAGCACTATTCATAATAGTAAAAGTGAGAATGTAAATGTATATAAATGAGAAACTCTGTTTTAAAATGATGGTACATCTGGATACTCTGCCATTTCAAAAAATGGTTTATATTTTTATTTACTAACCTAAAACAATATTGATACATGTGTGTATATCTCTATAGATTAACCTCAGAGTTTAGGGGTTAATCTGGTTACCTTTAAAATTTTCTGTATTAATTTATGTTCATATTTTCTGTAATTAGAAATTCTGAAAATAAAATTATTCACTCTATATAGATAAATAGTGTTTAAAATATTGAAAGATAAAAGTTAATTTGTAAGGATTATAACTACTTATTACTGACAAGCGATAATGTCAGTGATTATTAAACTGGTGTAAACTCTTAAGAATATTACATAATATTTATTAAACATTTTTCATTTCCAATTAAAGTTTAGACATATAATTTGAGAAAGGTGAAGATAACCTATAACTATTTATGCAGGAGCTGGGAGAACTGATAATTCAGGTTATCGTCAGATACACCTCTCAGATTTTTTAAATGTTTCTCTTCAACTGTTTTTTTTTTTTTTTAATTATTATACTTTAAGTTTTAGGGTACATGTGCACAATGTGCAGGTTGTTACATATGTATACATGTGCCATGTTGGTGTGCTGCACCCATTAACTTGTCATTTAGCATTAGGTATATCTCCTAATGCTATCCCTCCCCCGTCCCCCCACCTCACGACAGGCCCCGGTGTGTGATGTTCCCCTTCCTGTGTCCATGTGTTCTCATTGTTCAATTCCCACCTATGAGTGAGAACATGAGGTGTTTGTTTTTTTGTCCTTGCGATACTTTGCTGAGAATGATGGTTTCTAGCTTAATCCATGTCCCTACAAAGGACACGAACTCATCCTTTTTTTATGGCTGCATAGTATTCCATGGTGTATATGTGCCACATTTTCTTAATCTAGTCTATCATTGTTGGACATTTAGATTGGTTCCAAGTCTTTGCTATTGTGAATAGTGCCGCAATAAACATACGTGTGCATATGTCTTTATAGCAGCATGATTTATAAACCTTTGGATATATACCCAGTAATGGAATGGCTGGGTCAAATGGTATTTCTAGTTCTAGATCCCTGAGGAATCACCACACTGTCTTCCACAATGGTTGAACTAGTTTACAGTCCCACCTACAGAGTAAAAGTGTTCTTATTTCTCCACATCCTCTGTAGCACCTGTTGTTTCCTGACTTTTTAATGATCGCCATTCTAACTGGTGTGAGATAGTAGCTCATTGTGGTTTTGATTTGCATTGCTCTGATGGCCAGTGATGATGAGCATTTTTTCATGTATTTTTTGGCTGCATACATGTCTTCTTTTGAGAAGTGTCTGTTCACATCCTTCGCCCACTTTTTGATGGGGTTGTTTGTTTTTTTCTTGTAAATTTGTTTGAGTTCATTGTAGATTCTGGATATTAGCCCTTTGTCAGATGAGTAGGTTGCAAAAATTTTCTCCCATTCTGTAGGTTGCCTGTTCACTCTGCTGGTGGTTTCTTTTGTTGTGCAGAAGCTCTTTAGTTTAATGAGATCCCATTTGTCAATTTTGGCTTTTGTTGCCATTGCTTTTGGTGTTTCAGTCATGAAGTCCTTGCCCATGCCTATGTCCTGAATGGTATTGCCTAGGTTTTCTTCTAGGGTTTTTATGGTTTTAGGTCTAACATGTAAGTCTTTAATCTATCTTGAATTAATTTTTGTATAAGGTGTAAGGAAGGGATCCAGTTTCAGCTTCCTACATATGGCTAGCCAGTTTTCCCAGTACCATTTATTAAATAGAGAATCCTTTCCCCATTTCTTCTTTTTGTCAGGTTTGTCAAAGATCAGATAGTTGTAGATATGTGCATTATTTCTGAGGGCTCTGTTCTGTTCCATTGCTCTATATCTCTGTTTTGGTACCAGTACCATGCTGTTTTGGTTACTGTAGCCTTGTAGTATAGTTTGAAGTCAGGTAGCGTGATGCCTCCAGCTTTCTTCTTTTGGCTTAGGATTGACATGGCGAGGTGGGCTCTTTTTTGCTTCCATATGAACTTTAAAGTAGTTTTTTCCAATTCTGTGAAGAAAGTCATTGGTAGCTTGATGGGGATGGCATTGAATCTATAAATTACCTTGGGCAGTGGGCCATTTTCACGATATTGATTCTTCCTACCCATGAGCATGGAATGTTCTTCCATTTGTTTGTATCCTCTTGTATTTCATTGAGCAGTGGTTTGTAGTTCTCCTTGAAGAGGTCCTTCACATCCCTTGTAAGTTGGATTCCTAGGTATTTTATTCTCTTTGAAGCAATTGTGAATGGGAGTTCACTCATGATTTGGCTCTCTGTCTGTTATTGGTGTATAAGAATGCTTGTGATTTTTGCACATTGATTTTGTGTCCTGAGACTTTGCTGAAGTTGCTTATCAGCTTCAGGAGATTTTGGGCTGAGATGATGGGGTTTTCTAGATATACAATCATGTCATCTGCAATCAGGGACAATTTGACTTCCTCTTTTCCTAATTGAATGCCCTTTATTCCCTTTTCAACTGTTTTAACATTTCTGTAGCAAAACCTTTTTCATACATTTAAAACAAACTTTGAGCCTTTCCATTATCCTTTAAATTCTTATATCAAACTCAAACTTCTTACCCCTAAATGGCTACAAATAATCTGACATGGTACTGGATCAGATTCCTATCTTCAGCACTTCACCTGGAAATTTCTGAACCCAAAGGTACATCTGATTAGGAGTTAGAATATGTTCTCCCAGAAGCAGAATATGCTTGACACAATTTATGTCCTAGAAGTTGCAAACTGATGCTCACTTGTCATATCCATCCTGGAGGTGTCTTTTCTTTGGTTCACACAAAATCACAGAAATATTGAATTATTAAACAACAACTTTAAAATGTTTTATTTTATACAAAACTTTAAAAGTTGGGATTCCAGGCTTCATGCTTTCTATCCTGCATGGCAACATCTTTTGGAATGGAGCAGCTTCAGGGTGCCCTAGATGTGGTCTTCACACTTAAATCTGCAACACAAAGTCTGCATTGCTCATATATATTCCTTGCCTGACTTATTTATAAAATGTGAATTTGTGATCACATCTTTAGGCATGTCCAAAGTCTTACCTGACACGACATGATTGCTCAGCATGCCTGCTCTACTATCAAATTTCTATAAATAAAGACTTTTTTATTTATATTAGGTTGAAAGTAATGGCAAAACCTGCAAATACTTTTGCACCAACCAACCAAATGACCTCTATAATATTTCTAGGCAGAGAGAAGATATGTATCATGTGAGAGATTAATAATTTCATTCTCACATTAACAAAGATTGGACAGGGAATAGAGTTCCGAGTGAAGGTGGCACATAGGATATTTAAGTGTTCATAGAAGATGCAATCAGAAGGAATGGGTACCAATTTTCACAGAAGTCTGTGATTGGGCTGTGGAGAGGAGAATAAAAATGGACATTTCATAGAAAGCAACAGAAGTAATTTACTTCTGATGTTAATGTAAAAAACTTTTCTTACCTGAAACAAACACTTAGTTGCAGTTTATAAAGCTATTCACGTTGACTTTTGAGCAACTGAGCCTGTTGAAGACTCAATATGTGCTTAAATATACCTCTTTAAAAAAAAAAAAGACAAACGTGCTATGTTTGATATTCTAAGGTAGTTTAATCTCAAAAGTGCTTTTTAATTCTCGTGCTATTCTTGATAATTTTGAAATCTGTTGTTATCTCTTCAAGACAGATGTTCTTAGTTAATTTTGGGCATTGTTCCAACAGCAAACATGACTAAACTTGTAATGGAAGCATTTATTCAGCCCATAATAAGATGTGAATTAAATTCATATTTTAAAACTCCTCGTAATTTTTTTCTATAAATTCATTCAACTTTTTGAATATTGTCTCAAATAATTTTGGAGCTGAGATTTACTACTGTTAGCACTTATCTGAATGGTCTGCTGCCCTAAGTGATGATAAAAACTGGGTCAGAGAATTTAGGTCTAATTTGGGGAAAGAGTATATGCTCCTTTTACTCATTCAAAAACATTTATTAAGATTGGATTATATGTTTCTTACACTAGTCTTTGCTGGGGGTTTAAGGTGAAGAGGACATGGTTAATGCTTACAAGAAACTGGCAACTTAGCCAGGCAGAAAAACAGCTAACTAGTACAATGTGATAACTGTACAAATAACCTGAGGCAACCACAAAGGGAACACAGTGGAAGGGTCCATTGATATTGCCATGGGAATCAGAGAGCTTCCCCAAAAACAGAGCAAGAAGTAACAGTGAACTGGACTTTGAAAGAGGACAGTGACTTTATTATATAGGAAAAGGATATATGAAAGCATATGTCAGGTTCTGGGGGCCATAAGTAAACTCACAACATTAGAAAATAATTTTGAGGAAAGATAAGGCTGCCAAAGGGTATTGGAACCAGATGGTGAAATGTTTTAAATTGAGGCATTGTCCAAGGAAAATCAAGAGCAAGTGGGAAATATATACCAAGAGTCTTAGAAGTTATATACATTTTGAACAATTTTATGTTCAGGACTTTATTATAAGAAAATAGTGTGGAACAGACAATATACTATAGTAGAATGGATGTTTCTCACAGTATTATCTAGAATATAAAAAAATAGAAAATAGCTGAAATGAATAGTGATAGAGGACTGAAATAGGACTAAATAAAATGAATCATTTCCATATTTCACCATTGGATATGTTTGCTAGGTGCTTATATAGAAATCTTTGTCCACTTAAAAGGTAGTTTTCTATTACTAGTTTTCTGAAGTTTGTTATTATTATTTAGTTCTTTTTTACTAAGAATGCATGTTTAATCATGCTAATATTTGTATTTATTTATTGAGATTATTATCTTTTTTCTCTTATGACTAAAGTAAAGCAGATGAAGAGACATTCAGAGGTTAAATTATTTTGAATTACTTGTTAATAATGAATTGCTAAATAAGATTTTCTTCTGTTTTACTGGGAATATTTCTTCTATGATTATATATCAGATTGGTCTGTATATTTTCTTTCTCATACAGTCATTTTCTGGTTTTGACCTCAATGCTATGCAAGCTTCATGAAGTGTGTTGGACTCACTCAATATACCATCCTCAGAAAGAATTCTCTTGTAATTGAAATGATCTTTTTCTTGAATATATTATAAGACTCGTCTTTAAAAATACCCTTGACCTTTAAAACCTACCCAGCATGTTTGGATGTGTATGTTTATATGTATATAATTTAAATTATTAATTTAAGTAATTTAAAATTTTGCCTTTGTAACAAGAGACATAGTCCAAAGAGATATGAATAAACATTTAGCAAAATATAAACTACATGGATGTATTTTTCTTCTATTCCTCTTTTCTCTTGAGTAATATGTGAGTCTTAAATGCTTACTTCCCACAGTCAATTTTGCTTAGAACACCAATCAATGTGCCAGTGACAATAGCCCACGCCACGTTTTATACCAGCTGATGTCCAAACAATATATAATTTTATCACTCTCCCTGATTGCCAAAAATTGAAAAAGTTACTTTATCACACACTGAACTGACAATAAGAGACCAGTGACTATTTTAAGCGATAGTGTTTTGTTTCCACAGAAAATAAAAAACTATATATTTGATCCAATTAAAAAAGGCTTCCACTTCTACAGATACGATGAAGCTGTACCTATTTTTTTTTTACTGGAAGTGTAAATCACTTTACCATCAAAGTATCAAAAACTTCTGAGTTCTCATTTTTGACAGCACACTGGAGGATAGATAGTGAACCATCAATAATGACAAAAAGAAAACTATGCAGGCAAAGACATTGTCAAGCTGCTCCAGCCACCATAAGATGAAACCTAACTTTGTTAATACTTAGAGTATTGCTAGGTATGACTCAGCTGGTGATGTGATTAGGCTCTGTGTCCCCACCAAACTTTTTATTTTGAATTGTAATCTCCATAATCCCCACATGTCGAGGGAGAGGCCAGGTGGAAGTGATTGAATCATGGGGGCAGTTTCCTCCACGTTGTTCTCATGATAGTGAGTGAATTCTTAAAACACCTGATGGTTTTATAAGGGACTCTTTCCCCCTTTGCTCCGCACTTCTTCCTGCCACCTTGTGAAGAAGGTGCCTTTCTTCCCCTTCACCTTCCTCCATGATTGTAAGTTTCCTGAGGCTTCCCCAACCATGCTGAACTGTGAGTCAATTAAACGTCTTTCCTTCATAAATTACCTAGTTTCCGGTATGTCTTTATAGCAGTGTGCAAATGGACTAAAACAGCTAGTATATGCCAATACAGCATATCATCTGAGTTTCCTGATTATTCAGGCACTTACCCTCACTGATCGGTTCTCATAACACACCATTAAATAGTATTATTGTTTAAAACTATTTTGCTTGTTTTTAATTGATATGTTGTTAGGATCTAGGTACTATGTGATATGAGAAAGAAGGAGGAAATTTTGTGAGAAAAGTCTGCTGGCAGTGATTGATAGACTCGAGAAGGAGAAGAAACACAGGATGGTTTATGCTCAAACTTGCTCCCATTTGCTACTTTGGAAATTTCTAGAAAGAATACCATTGTTTAAAAGTGAAGATGAATGTTTCAAAGGGATTTAGGAAATACAGAGTATAGGCAGTGCTGCCTCAGGACTTACGGACCAGTGGGATCTCGAGTGGGCAAAAGCATTATTTCAGTTTCTGTGAGGAGCACACTGAAGTTCTGGCTCCCTGTGAACTGACACATCTTTAGTGTCCAACAGAGCTTTGCATCAAGATGCAAATGAGCAAGACGTTAGAGGATGTCGTTGAGATCGTATACAATACACATTGGTGATCTCTAGAAATAATTGGAGTTTAGGGGAGGGTGGAGTGGGTGCTGTGGTTCTAAAGTCATTTTTCTAAGGCTAGAAGGTAGCAAAATGGACAGTAATAGTAACCGAATTTGCATAAATACCAGTTACACAAATATGAAAGGAAGATACCTCATGATTTGTTCTTAATAGCAGATGGTGTACAGGGAGAGAATATTTTAGATGTTACATTGGGTTAACGAATTATCTCATATTTGTAATTTGTTGAGTACTAAGACAAAAAAAAACAAAAACAGCAAAAAAAAAGTACTTGTTACACCTTGTCTTTTATTTTTATGTTTTTATTTTTATTTGTTTATTTTTTTTTAGACAGAGTCTCACTCTGTCACCCAGGGCTGGAGTGCAGTGGTGCGATCACGGGTCACTGCAACCTCAGCCTCCTGAGTTCAAGCAATTCTCCTGCCTCAGCCTCCTGAGTAGCTGGGACTGCAGGCATGTGCCCCCATGCCTGGCTAATTTTTTGTATTTTTAGTAGAGACGGGATTTCACTGTGTTAGCCAGGATGGTCTCGATCTCCTGACGTCGTGATCTGCCCATCTTGGCCTCCCAAAGTGCTGGGATTACAGGCGTGAGCCACTGTGCTTGGCACACCTTGTCTTGTAATAGGGAATTTAACCAAGTTACATTCATGATAATAGGGAAAATTTTTGTCCCTGTTCAGGTTATTTTATACCTAATATATTTTCACATTTTCAACTTTTGTTTTATGTTTGAAACCATCCAACTTCATATTTTTAAAGGTAATCTTACTGGTTATATATTCCTATGGCAACACTAACTTACTGTGCCTACTTGGAAACTTTTTTTTTACTTCCTTCTGACTTCCATTAATCTTGTTGACATAACTGCTTAGAAATGAACTGTTGTCTCTTTGCAATGATATCTTCTTATTTTAGATAAAATGTGCTTCCTGGATATGTATTTTGTTTTTTATATAAAATCAGTTCAGGAAACACAATCATTATTTCTTGAAATACTGCCTTTTGTTTAGTATGTGTTTAATATATTTTTTGAATATTTTTTACTTTCCCTACTTACTTTTTTTATTCCCTGCTTCTGGGATGCCAGTCAGATGCTCACTAGACTTCTCATTCTGTCCTCTATAAATATTAATGTCATTTTAATACATCTCTTTATCTGCATGACATATTTTACTCATTTCTTGGGATATATATTCCAGTTTATTAATTCTCTTTTTGACTCTTTCTAATCTATTTAAGCACTTCAATGGTTCTTTTTGTTTTGAAAAATTACATATGATTATTTCTAGATGTTATTTCCTCATTGTTTTGTTATAGAATAAATTAAAAAAATATTTCATCTGTAGCTATTCTCTAACATCTGCAGTTTCTATATCTCTAAATTTTTGTGTCTAAACCTTTTTAAAAATTTTTACTTTTACTTATCATGGATACACAGATAACACTTGTCTATTTTTATGGGATACATGTGATATTTTTATACAGGTATACAATTTGTGTGATAAAATCAGGGTTATTGGGGTATTGATCACCTTATGCACTTATTATTTATTTGTGTTAGAAACATTACCTTTTCATTTTTTATTATTTTAAAATATATAATAAATTATTGTTAGCTATAGTCACCCTATTGTACTACTGAATACAACATCTTTTCATTTTTTAATCAAACTGAGTTAGTGGGTGGACTTCTTTTGGTGACCTTTGATAATTTGGTTATCTTTGATATATTTTATTTCTTTATTTTATCCATTGAGAATCTAGCATTACAAAAATTGGAAAATCTTTCTTCCAGAGAGGATTTGCTTTTGCATTTGCTGGCATCCAAACTGAGATCATTTCAGCCTTCGGAGATTCATAGTCAGTGGGGAAATCACAGACTTTGCTGCTCTACTTCATCCCAACTGAAAATATCCATTCAGCAGTGTTATCAGTGGCAAATGTCCTCAGAGCAACCCATTTCTTTAGAGCTATGTACTGTTCCAGCACCAAATCATACTTTTTGTTTTCACTGTGAGGAGAGTAATTAGAGACCTCATGACCTCTTGCAAAATCAACTGTGACTCATGACAAAATTCTATTTAGGATGTACTATAGTAGACTTGTAGTTAGAATGGTCTATCAACACTCTTCATCACTGATAATGTGGGAAGCAGAAGGCCACATTAACTGTATATAAATATTTATCATTATTTTCTACTATAATCTTTATTGCTAGAATCTAAAAATTATTGAGAATGTTGGTGAGCTCTGCTTCCTTCTTTACTGGACATTATACTTTGCCTCTTTTTTGGAAATATAAAAGAATTTTTGCTTAATGATTTCATTTATATACAGCACAAAACAGGCAGAAGTGATTTAGTCTCTTAAATATTAGAATTGATGTAAACCCGTGTCTCAACATTTTCACTCCTACAAATATACTCAACAGAACTATAGCCTTAGGGACGGTGACTTAGAGGGGACACAAGGGGTTTCTAGGGGGCTGGCAATATTCTTTCTGTTTCTTGATCCAGGTGTTGCAACAGAGGTGTATTTTGTTTGTAAAATTCCACTAACTTGTGCACTTATAACTAGTCTGTTTCTTTAATAAAAATATATTTCATGAAATAAATTAAATTTGGAAGAAGCAGCTGGGGAATAGGTTGTTCCTGTGAATGTATCTGACCTGCTGCTTGAGTCTGTACAGGATAAAACTTTTGTAGCCACAAGCCTAGATCATGAGTCCAGACATGAAACGCGGGAAATAATAACAATATTTTATATTGTAAATCGTGATTTTTTTCATGAAGCTCAGCAAAACAGTATCCCTAATCTGTTTTTTTTTCTTCTATGATGTTTTTGCTGCTCCATTGAGCAACCATAGACGTAGGAAAAGAGATCATTTCTAGTATGCACAGGACTAGCCAAGAAAAATTAAAAACTAAGTATATTTGGGAGTTTCTTCTTAATATTCTACCCAGCTAGAGTTCTTGGGGCATATTGAGATGGCTAGAGATGCTCAAGGGGACACTCAAATGGACATACCCTGTCTAATCTATGAAGATAGAAAACAGATCTGCATTCAAAAATCTCTGAGGAAATGTTTCAACCTAAAAGGTAACATTGTCTCGGGGATTGGGGGCACCTTTAAAAAGACCAAACAAGTGGCTACAATGAGGTGTTTGCAGGTCAAACTTATGGACCTCAATCTTCATTTAGAACAGTAAAGGAAGAAATAATGGGGAAGAAGATAAAAAATGCCGAAGATTCTAACTATAGTCTGAGATATGTAGATCATATATGTTGCCAAATATCTGGTGGTCATTCTGCCAGTTTCCATTGACTAGTATCTTCAGAGCCAAAGGATTCTGCATAAGAACATGGAGGTGTGGGCTAAATTTATCATATCAACTGAAATCCAATATTATCACTGAGAAATATTTGCTTAAGGTTTTTGTTTTGTTTTTGGGGGGATTTTAATTAATTAATTTTAGATACAGGGGTTGCATGTTCTTATTTGTTACATGAGTATGTTGCATATTGGTGAAGATTGGGCCTCTAGTGTGCCCATTACCCAAATAGGGAACATTGTACCCAACAGGTAATTTATAAACCCTCACCCCTCTCCCACACTTTCTTCTTTTAGAGTCCCCAGTGTTTATTATTTCCATCTTTATGTCCATGTGTACCCATTGTTGAACTCCCACTTAGAAGTGAGAACATGCACTACTTGGTTTTCTGTTTTTCAATCCCCTTGAGGCAATGGCTTCCACCTTCATCTACGTTGCTGCAAAGGACATGATTTCTATTTTTTTTTTTTTTTTTAATGGTTGTGTACACTTTACCCTGTTTAAGAATCTTGGAGGTCACCAGTTAGAAACTTTTTAAACGTGGTAAGGAATTTTGTTTCCAAGACTTTTTTGTTGTTAATTTTATAGATTATATTTTACTCATTGTGAGAAATTTTTGTGATTTAATATTTCTTTGGAAAGTATATAAAATAGGAAAATAAATTATAATCTTAAGGTTATCTAGGAAAATACCATTATCATTTTAAACTATCCAATTCCAGCACTATGCATATTTACTGATATATTTTCATTTACTCTGCTTATTGATAATCTATTTTCATTTAGGAAATATATTTTTAAAATAAATATAAATGATCAATCTAGAAATTCAAATAAGTTTAAAAATTGGAAATTAGAGAAAAAGACATACAATTTTAACACCCTGATGTAACAACTACTAATACTTTGGTGAACCTTGTTCAAGATCTCTAAGTATATACACATGCACAGACATACTATTTTCATGAGTATATTGTGTAATATAATGTTATGTGTGCTATTCTATAACTACCTTTTCCCCTCAACAGTATGTTCTAAATTACACAGAGAAACCCCTTTTAAAATAGTATCTTAGAGTTTTGAAATAAAGATAAAGCTCAAGGGAATAGTTGAGATAAAGTTGAGATATACAAATAGAGTTGATGAGAATAAATCTTTTCATCTTTTCATGAGTTTTTAAAATTTGTGTCTTTATAAATTATCACTTTTCATTATTTGGTTTATTCTCATGTATTCTTGCATACATGTATACATTAGGCATTAAAACTGCTATTGAGAGCCCATGATTTTAAGTGCTAGAACTAGATGTTGGAAAATAAATGCAGCCTTGCCCTCGAGACATATCAACCCAGTTAAGAGGAAACAATTAAACATATTAGCAACCTATATAGAAAACACCCAGGCTACAAAGAGGAGTTAGCAATTCTTTCTGAGAGGAAAACAGTCCAAAAATCTTAAAGAAGAATAACTGATAGTATCTGTTAGTCAAGTAACAGCAATTTATTAGATTCGGTAAATCAAGGGTATAAGAGTATTAAATTATAGGTAATGGTGGTAGAACTAAGTTAACCTAATTAGTGAAACAGTTAAACAACTAAAAAAGATATTTTTTTTCTAATTCAACAATAAGGAAAACAAATAATCTCATTAAAAATGGACAAAGGACATGAATAGGCAATTCTCAAAAGAAGACATAGAGATGGGCTACAAAATGACTGACTAGATGCAGCCAGTGAGCACTGCTCCCACGGAACGAGATGAAGTTAATGAGTAAACCAACATAATTTGGACAGATCTACAGGGAGAAAACACCAAGAGTAGATAGAGAGGTGATGCTGACATCAAGGCTGAAGAGAGAGGAAGCTGGGAACCCTGTACAGCCCTAAACAACTCCTGGGGAAGGAGTGAGTGAGGAGAATGAGAGACAGTCTACTCCTGTGGCAAACCTCTGGGATCTTAGCTACAGCAAACCTCACATATGCCAAGGATGTATGAGCTGGCAGGAGGGTCTGCCCAGGAAGTAGGCAGACATCAGGCTTCGGCTAGTACAGAGCCCTAGGGCTTTTGTTCTTGAGGCAACTCCAGTAAATTGCAGCCATAGGCACTCATTCCCCGGAGATCCCCATCTCCCTCCTAGAAGCTCTAGCCCCAGGTAACCACAAAGGCAGGAGAGAACAGTGCAGGCTTTCCTGTGAGACTGGGGTATGTCTGATCTGCAGGCCCTTCTTCATGCCAGCCCCTCCCAGGGATCCTGCCTAGCCATTCCATAGGAGCATGGGCACAGTGCAGCATCCAATGCCCATCCTGAGTGCTTTGCTCCGTCTGAGTACTTTTCTGGTGACCTAGGAGCACTGCAGATATCCCAGTGTAGCCGGAGCCAACTTCGTGCCCCAGGGATGTAATGTGCAGCTCAGAAGTGCTGAGTGGAGATCTGTGGCCAGCAATCAAGCGAGGGAGGAGCCCTCAGTCTAAGAGCACTGAGAAGGGTAAGAAATGGGGATTCAAGGGCTGGTGCAGGAGCAGGGTGTGCATTCTACTGCAGGGATAGTCCAGAAAGTATGAAACCTATCTCCCTGCCACAGCCTCTGCCCTAGGGAACACCATAGCCCAGAACACCTCATAAGAAACATGAGCATGGCACCAGTGATCAGAGGGGGTTCCCTGAAAGCCCAGGAGAATAGGTGGTGAGGGAATCATATCTCCCTTCAACCCCTACTACAGAGCATGCCAGCAAACACAAGGAAATACAAAAGAGCCGCATAGCTAAGAGCCTTTCTGCTGGCTATTACTCTTAAATACCGTCTAGTGTATCACTGCCCAAACCACAACACCAAAAATTATTCTGCTGTCATACACCCCTGAAAACAAGTGCAAGAATTCGCCCACAGATAAAGATCCCATACGAACCTTGACCCTCTGAAAACATTCAGAAACAAACTGAATTGACTATACTCAGCTTACACCCCAATTAAAGAAACACCAGTCCCCTCAGATAGGAAAGAGTCAGCACAAGACTCTGGCAATTCAAAAAACCAGAGTGTCCCCTTATCTCCAGATGAGCCCACTAGCTCCCCAGCAATGGCCTTTAACCAGACTGAAATGCCTGAAGTGAAAGACACAGAATTCACAATCTGGATAGCAAGACTTAACTATCATAAATATATATGCACCCAACATTGAAGCACCCAGATTCATTAAAAAAAAGTTCTCCTTGACTTACAAAAATACTTAGATAGCCACACAATAATAGTAGGAGATTTCAATACTCCATTGAAAGCATTAGACCAATCTGCCAAGCACTGGGCAAAAAAGCAACGAAGAAATTTTGGACTTAAACTCAATACTTAACCAATTGAACCTAATAGACATCTATAGAATACTCCATCCAACAATCACAAAGTATACATTTTCCTTATTTGCACACAACATATTCTATGATTGGCCACATACTTAGTCATAAAGCAAGTTCCAATAAATTCAAAAAACTTAAATAATACCAAGCACACTCTCCAATCACAGTGCAATAAAAATAGAAATCAATATCAAGACGATCTCTCAAAATTACACAAGTACATGGAAATTAAATAACTTGCTCCAGATAACTTCTGGGTGAACATTGAAGTTTAAGTCAGAAATCAAAAAATTCTTTGAAATTAATGAAAATAGGGGCACAACTTGCCAAGATCTCTGGGATGCAGCTAAGGCAGTATTATGAAGAAAGTTCATATGTAACCCTAAACACGTGAATCAAGAAGCTGGAAAGATCTCAAATTAACAATCTCACATTGTACCTTGAGTAAATGAAAAAAAAATAAAAGCATACCAGAGGTGGGGAAGGGTGTGGGGGTGAGAGGAGTAAGTGTAGAGAGGTTAGTGAATAAGTACAAACTGACAGTTAGTTAGAAGAAATAAGTTCTAATGTTTCCTACCAGACTAGGATGACTGTAGATAGCAACAATATATTGTATATTTTACAATAGCTAGAAGAGAGGACTCTACATACTACCAACACATATAAATGGCAAATACTTAAGGTGATGGATACCTCAAATATCCTTGCTTGGTCATTACACAGTCTATGCATGTAAAAAACTTCTCACGTGTACCCCATAAATATGTAAAATATAGTGTATCCTTAAAATAAAAAGACTTTTTTTCCAAATTCAATTCATTTCCAGTGTTCTGTAACTCTTTATATTATCAATTATATCACATGACCTCTTGCTATGATGGTTAGATTAGATATTCATTTCAGTAAACACAAATATGTTTTAATTAAAATGCCTTATGAGAAAATGGAATGTCACATTTTTAAATAGAATTTCAGGTTGCTATAGCAACTAATAAAACTGTCACTATTTATTCTAAATAACATAAAAAGCATCCTTAAAGATAGTAAAGCATTTTCAAAATAGCCTAATATCATTTAATATGTTTAGCTACTGATATTAAATTGAATTACATTAATGATTAGATGAATATTTCATATGTGAGAAACTGCAGAGTATGTTTAGGAAAAGAGAGAAAATAGAGATATCCTTAAAAAGCTTGATGGGTTAGTTGGAGACAAATGTTTAACGTACCTTCTGCAAAAGAGGAGGCAGTTTCTCTTCACAGATCAGATCATCTGTTAAATTCAGATTATCCCATAACGATAACTTTTGTTGTTGTTGTTCCCATGGAAGTCTGCAAACCATTGAAGCATGAGTGTGGTTAAGTGAGGGAAACAGAGAGCATAACACATTCTGGAACTATGTGGCTCCTGGGGTCAAATCCCTGCAGGAATCCTTGTCTCTTTGTTTCAGACCTTGTGACATGGGAAATAAAAGGCCAACTGTAAAAGAGTGCAAGTATTTTTAAAATGTTTTATAAAATGTAACTAATGTAATATAGAATCTTAGAGTCTTCCTGATATCATTTGAAACCTGCTCTAATAAAATTTTAAAACATGTAATCATGCCCTTACTACTTGGTAGTGGCAGAGATCCCCTAGTATATTAAAAGAAGCAAAGTCAGGAGCTTATGATCAAGAATCCCTTTAAGGGTTAAGAAGAATGCCAGCTAAAGATCTCCAGGGCAAGTTCAAGGCCGAAAGGCAAATTTCAAGCTTTACTAGTAGACTAATGGACACCATCATGCTCCTTCTTATTTTTAAGGAAGCAGCATAATTGCTATATTATCCTAGTTGATCTTTCTCTGGCCTCAGTTTACTTATCTATAAAATGGAGAAAATATAATCTACAGCAAATGAGGAAATGATTTTAAGGATTTTAGCACAGTGCCTAATAAACTTTGGTTCTCTTCTTTTGCCATTCTTTTTTAAGCTTTTAATAAATCCTACCCTGTCACAGAAATTTAAAAAAGAATGTTTTCACTTATGGTTACAATTTTGCAATAAAGGAAGAGTTAAAAAGTCTTGTTTTTTTTTTTTTTCCCCAAAGGAGAAGACCACCCATGGCAAAGCTAAGTAATTGATTTTGTCCATAAAAAGATGCAAAAAAGCTTATGTTGCTCAAGCTGGTCTGGAACTCCTGTGTTCAACTGTTACTCCCACCTTGTTCTCACAAAGTGCTGGGATTACAGAGATATTCATTTCTTATTAAATATATCTCTGTGAAAATATTTTGCATCATAATTTGAAATAGGAACTTGATTTTTAAATATACATTTCCTGGATTAACTTTGTTAATTAACATTAATTTTGGCAATACTTGTTATAAAGCATGTGCTTTCTTAGGGAAGATAAAGTTTGAAGTATGATCAAAAGACAAACAACAAATCCAGCCAGGCATTGGAAAGAATTGCTATGAGAATGAAAATGTTATTTTTAAACTAGGGCTTCACATTCTATTAATATTTCAATAATATTAAAATGAAATAAAATAATCTCTGTTAGACAAAAGTGACCCAAGAAACAGATGAAAAAATTTAAAATTTGTATGTATGGACAATTAGTCCATGTTAGTTTCAGTATTCTAAAGGAAAGAAAAGCTCTTTTCTTAAAAATTATTTTCTGGGCCTGGCACCATGGCTCACACCTGTAATCCCAGCACTTTGGGAGGCTGAGGCAGGTGGATTGCTTCAGTCTAGGAGTTTGAAACCAGTCTAGGCAACAGGGCGAAACCTTGTGTCGACAAACAAACAAAAAAATACAAAAATTAGCCAGGCATGATGGCACACGCCTGTAGTCCCAGCTACTTGGGAGGCTGAGGTGGGAAGATCACCTGAGCCAGGGAGGCAGAGGTTGCAGTGAGCCTAGATCTCACCATTGCATTCCAGCTTGGGTGGCAGAGCGAGACCCTGTTTCAAAAAAAATTATTTTCTGCAATGTTAAAGGTAATTATTCAGACATTTTGAGGTGATAAAGTATAGAGTATAAAAGTCAGATGCTAGAGTTAGAAAAATTTGAATTTTAATCCCACATCATCTGCATACATATTGGGTATGTTACTTAATTTTTGTAACCTCCAGTTTTCTCAACTGAAAAATGGAGATAGTTAACTGTAAGCAGTTAATTAAATAAAGGAGATAATGTAAGTGACAACCTTAGCAAACACTGGGTATTGCTGATGGTAAGCAATCAATAATTGTTATTATTACACTTATATTTCTTTATTTTTTCATACAGTAGTAAGCTCAATAAAATTGAGTATACAATTTACTTCATACATCTATGTCCCTTGCAGCATTAACTCGTAAGTGATGGAAGTAGAGCCAGAAAGGAGGCTTCAGGAAAAATACAAAATTTTCATCTCCACATCTACATTGATCTGAATGAGTATGTATTTGTTTTTAATAACCATTAGAAAAAGATAAAATATGTACTCATACCTTTCCTAAGGAATATTATAGTATATTACATAATCAGCTTTTGGCCTAATATTATATTTAAGTTATTTAGGGTACTGGGAGTGAAGAGGAGGGAACAAAATGCCTATAATTTCCTTAGTTGAATACCTTAGTTTTAAAAATATCTATACATCCTGAGTGCACATATATTGAAGGCAAAATACTCTACACTGACTTCGTAAGTGTCTTGAAGAACATAAAAATAATATCCAAAGCTTAAAATATCAAAGGTAATTTCACCACAATATAGAGATATTTCTAAATACCATGTACAGATGGTGTCAGACTTATGATGGTTTGACTTACAATTTTCCACTTTACGACGGTACAAAGCAATAGGCATTCAGTAGGCTCCTTGACTTAAGATGAGGTATGTCCAGATAAACCCACCCTAAATTGAAAATATTTTAAGGCAAAAATGCACTTTCAATATAGTATATTTTCAATTTAAGATGGGTTTATTGGACTGTCACCTCTTCATAATTGAGGAACACTTGTAATTTGTAATTAAGTACTGACACCATGTAATATAAGTAACTATATATGTCTTCTCCAGATTCATATAATAACCATTTTTTCTCTGCATTTTTATGACTTAGCATATAAGGGGAAATGCTTACAAAATGCAGAACACTTAAATCCATAAATTATTTGGGAAAAGGCTTGGTAAGAAATCAGAAAACTTTTTAAGTGAGTGTTTACCATGCATTATTTACTGCAGGTGATCTCTCTCAGCATGCATTCATCACAGTGGTTTGCCTGTGTTTCTATTTGCAGTGCTGTGTCCTTTAAAAGATTTTTTAAGCCTCAGAATGAGTTTGTGAGTTATATCATTAAATTTGTAAATTCTTTTTCTCAAACTAGATTATATATTCCCAAAGCATAAAGTTTCTTTTCACCTAACTTTTTTTTTTTATTATACTTTAGGTTTTAGAGGTTTGTTACATATGTATCCATGTGCACGTTGGTTTGTTACACTTATTCATATTACATTAGTACTCTAATGTGTCCTCCCCTCCCCCACCCCACAACAATCCCGGATGTGATGTGTTCTCATTGTTCAATTCCCACCTATGAGTGAGAACATGAGGTGTTTGTTTTTTTATCCTTGTGATACTTTGCTGAGAATGATGGTTTCTAGCTTCATCCATGTCCCTACAAAGGACACAAACTCATCCTTTTTTTATGGCTGCATAGTATTCCATGGTGTATATGTGCCACATTTTCTTAATCTAGTCTATAATTGTTGGACATTTGGGTTGGTTCCAAGTCTTTGCTATTGTGAATAGTGCCGCAATAAACATACGTGTGCATATGTCTTTATAGCAGCATGATTTATAAACCTTTGGATATATACCCAGTAATGGAATGGCTGGGTCAAATGGTATTTCTAGTTCTAGATCCCTGAGGAATCACCACACTGTCTTCCACAATGGTTGAACTAGTTTACAGTCCCACCTACAGAGTAAAAGTGTTCTTATTTCTCCACATCCTCTGTAGCACCTGTTGTTTCCTGACTTTTTAATGATCGCCATTCTAACTGGTGTGAGATGGTATCTCATTGTGGTTTTGATTTGCATTGCTCTGATGGCCAGTGATGATGAGCATTTTTTCATGTATTTTTTGGCCGCATACATGTCTTCTTTTGAGAAGTGTCTGTTCACATCCTTTGCCCACTTTTTGATGGGGTTGTTTGTTTTCTTCTTGTAAATTTGTTTGAGTTCATTGTAGATTCTGGATATTAGCCCTTTGTAAAGATGTTCTTTGAAACCAATGAGAACAAAGACACAACATACCAGAATCTCTGGGACACATTCAAAGCAGTGTGTAGAGGGAAATTCATAGGACTAAATGCCCACAAGAGAAAGCAGGAAAGATCCAAAATTGACGCCCTAACATCACAATTAAAAGAACTAGAAAAGCAAGAGCAAACACATTCAAAAGCTAGCAGAAGGCTAGAAATAACTAAAATCAGAGCAGAACTGAAGGAAATAGAGACACAAAAAAACCCTTCAAAAAATTAATGAATCCAGGAGCTGGTTTTTTGAAAAGATCAACAAAATTGATAGACCGCTAGCAAGACTAATAAGAAAAGAGAGAATCAAATAGATGCAATAAAAAACGAAAAAGGGGATATCACCACCGATCCCACAGAAATACAATCTACCATCAGAGAATACTACAAACACCTCTACGCAAATAAACTAGAAAATCTAGAAGAAATGGATAAATTCCTCGACAAATACACCCTCCCAAGACTAAACCAGGAAGAAGTTGAATCTCTGAATAGACCAATAACGGGCTCTGAAATTGTGGCAATAATCAATAGCTTACCAACCAAAAAGAGTCCAGGACCTGATGGATTCACAGCCGAATTCTACCAGAGGTACAAGGAGGAACTGGTACCATTCCTTGTGAAACTATTCCAATTGATAGAAAAAGAGGGAATCCTCCCTAACACATTTCACCTAACTTTAAATGAACATCAGTACCTGATACTCATGGCTGCTTGATTGGATTAAACTGAATTGCATGAAAGACTCCTAGAGTCTGATTTTAGCAGTCTTAGAGATTCTTATTCTAACTCTACTAGTAATAAACTATGGGACACTGAACCAACTGCAAATGCCCTAAATCTGTGATTTTTCAGCTTTAAAGTAAGGATTATAACATGTTCTGCCTTGCTGACTTCAAAGTTCTATTTAGTGCAGTAATATAAGTAAAAGCATGTTGGTTGCCATAAATGCTTTGCTTCCTTTCTAATTACGTATTCTCCACTTCAGGAGCTTTCATTACCAGCAGATACTAAATTACAGAGCCCAGATTTAAAATGCCAAACTTTGGTGGCTAAATAAATAGTCCCTTTCTCCCTACTTTTTTTCATTTAAAACAAAATAAACTTATGCCTACAAATACTAAGTCATATCCATTTCTATAGGACCAGTTATCTAGTAAAATTTGGTAGAAAAAAGGTTACCAAGGACAGGAGAATGGCTATGTCCACTTGTGTTTTGGGTATAATTTATAGATCTGGATAATTTTGTTAATATTATTAATCTTTAAATTGCATCGTGCTTTATCAGGCCTGATCCCTTGCATGTAAACTGAATATTTACACCTTACTCTGAATTGGGTTTGCGTCTCGATTTAGCCGCGCGTGTGTGTGTGTTTAACATAAGAATAAGAAACCTCATAAGCCAACTACAATTTTTATTGATGTTTTTATCATGCTGTTTCCGGCAAGGAGTTCTTAATTATTTTTATTATAATACCTAACATGTATTTGACACTTCTACTAAACTCTCCACAATTATCTAATGTGAGTGTACTGTTTCCTGATGGACCATGGCCAAGAGTATTAAGGAAGTAGCTTAAAGGGGAGATAAGCTACTGATTGCAAAGGATTTCCATTTCTTAAAGGAGTATGCTTTTATTCTGCCTGCAATAATAGGGCCACTAAAAGTTTTTGAATAGAATAATCCCATTTTCAAATTTTCACGCTTATCCTAATAGTAATACCCCTGAGCGTTGTGGCAGCTCAATACATCAAAAGATTCTGCAATTTCAGAATTGAGCTTACTTGGGTCCAGTGGTTTAATACAATAAAAAATGAAGAAACAACCAGCTTGCTTACATGAGTTTACGGACTGCTGTCAACCTATATTTAATCCAGATGAGGCAAGATATATGGAAGAAAGCTTATCAATATTAATCTCCCCTCAAAAATACTTCAGACTCCTCACACAAACATTCATGAACCTCTATTATTAGATTACTTTGACATAGCAGCCATTTCCATCCTGTCCTCGTCCTACTATCTCAAAAGTACTATCTGACATGCCTTTGGTATTTTTACCTTTATCAGATTTGTGATAGCGTCCTTGTTTCTGAGGAGAAATCTCAGGAAGCTCTCAATGATCTCTTTTTATGCAATTTTTCTTCCTCTGTTTTATCAAAGGAGATCCTAAACTCAAGGTCATAAAGTTAGAAAGAGGAAAAGCGGAGGCTTAAAAATTGGTTACTTGTCTACTGCTTTCTTGCCAAAGGCATTGGTCCTACCATGATTTTTCTTGCCCTTTAGGACTTGCATCTCTCCTGCTTCTTATTTAGTGTTTCCAAATTTCTTTCTTTCTTTTTTTTTTTAACTTTAAGTTCCGGGACATATGTGCAGAACATGCAGGTTTGTTACATGAGTATACATGTGTCATGGTGGTTTGCTGCACCTATTGACCCATCCCCTAAGTTCCCTGCCCTTGGCCCCCAACCCCCAACAGGCCCTGGTGTGTGTTGTTCCCCTCCCTGTGTCCATCTGTTGTCATTTTTCAACCGCCACTTATGAGTGAGAACATGCAGTGTTTGGTTTTCTGTTCCTGTGTTAGTTTGCTTAGGATGATGGCTTCTAGCTTTGTCCATGTCCCTGCAAAGGACATGAGCTCATTCCTTTTTATGGCCACATAGTATTCCATTGGTGTATATGTTCCACATTTTCTTTATCCAGTCTATCATTGATGGGCATTTGGGTTGATTCCATGTCTTTGCTATTGTGAATAGTGCTGCAATGAACATATGTGTGCATATATCTTTACAATAGAATGATTTGTATTCCTTTGGGTATATACCCAGCAATGGGATTGCTGGGTCAAATGGTATTTCTGGTTCTAAATCTTTGAGGAATCACCACAGGAAGACCCTGAAATGGCTGATCACTGAAGGCTGATCACCTCACACCTTGGAGTTGGGGTAACAAGTCAAATTCTTCATTGAGGTGAGACTGGTACTTCACAGTGTCCATCATAGAGGTAAAAGATAAAGTCACTGAAGTTAGAGATTGTCCTTGGAATCATGACATAAGAAGCTGAATCCATTGTTTGTCAATTGCCAAGATAAATTCAGATAGAAAAAGTGAAGACAGGCCGGGCACGGTGGCTCACGCTTGTAATCCCAGCACTTCGGTCCTAGGCCAAGGCGGGCAGATCACGAGGTCAGGAGATGGAGACCACGGTGAAACCCCGTCTCTACTAAAAATACAAAAAATTAGCCGGGCGTGGTGGCGGGCGCCTGTAGTCCCAGCTACTCGGAGAGGCTGAGGCAGGAGAATGGCGTGAACCCGGGAGGCGGAGCTTGCAGTGAGCCGAGATTGCGCCACTGCACTCCAGCCTGGGCGACAGAGCGAGACTCCGTCTCAAAAAAAGAAAAGAAAAGAAAAGAAAAAGTGAAGACAACATTTGGGAGGATACATTTAAAGGCATGAAAAAATCACGGGCATCAAGGACAGAAATGGAAACATGTCTTAGAAAAAAGAAGGGACATATTTTTTTCTGAAAAATACGATGATTTGAAGATTGTATAGAACTGTATTTATGTTAAAAAAAAAGAAGTAGAGTAAAATGAGGGTCAGAGACTAAATGGGGATCTATAAACCCAAGGTCATGAAGTTAGTAAGAGGCTTAAAACTTCGTTGCCTATCTACTGCTTTCTCGCCAAAACATTGTTTCTATCTTGATTTTTCCTGCCCTTTATAACTTGCATCTCTCCTGGTTCTTATTTGATCTTTCAAATTTCATTGATAAATGTTGCAACTTCAGTAATATTTTTGCTAATTTACAAATGTCTTATTCCAGTCTCCATCCCTCTAACCAGTATTTCTGCATGATTCTGAACAATCATCTCGTTCATCTAGTTCCACATTCACAACTTCAGTTTGAACATCAGCTTCAAAGCTTTGTCTTGTTTCACTCATGCCTATGTCCATCCTCTTTCCTAAAATATAATATGATATGGTTGAGGCTCTTCTACTTCCATCTCCTGGGAAGAAAGAGAGAAAATAAATATTTATCAATAATCTACTTTGTGCCTGGTAGTGTAGTAGAGTTTCTACAATAGTTATGTCTTGTTTTTTTATTATAACTCACAATGATAAAAATATGCTTTATACCCTATTTTACAGATGAGAAATCTGAGATACAAAAATACTAAATAAATTTGGCCCATACTATAAATTCCTGCTTATAGGAAGTTACATCTCAGATTAAAATGATAAATGATATGACTATTTCTGTCATACCATGCTGGATCTCATATCCTGTTGTTGAAATTATAAACTGGTATTTCTTTGCTATCATTCCAATTAAGCTTTCATTTCTATTACTTCAGTGAAAGTATTCTTGTCAAGGTCATCAGTGACTTGTGTATTGCTCAACCCTGGTGGTAAATTCTCAGATCTCATTTTATGTGACCTGTCAGCAGCATTTGACAAAGTTAATCACTATATACACCTTAATATACTTCTGTTATCAGTTTTCCGGACACCCCACTCTTCTTTTTTTCGTACCTCTCTATTCACTCTCTTTTTCACTAGTCTCTCCTCTACTCCTTGACCTTTTAATCTTTAAATGCCCACATTCCCTGATTCTATTTTCTTCTCTACCTACATTCACATCCTTTTGGCCTTATCCTGGATACTCCAACTTCTTTCAGATTTATATTTCCAGCCAAGACATCTATTTCAAACTCCAGATGTGGTTATAAAACTGTGTACTTGACATCTTTACTTAAATTCTAAATAGGTATTTTAAAGCTTGAATAATCAAACACATCCAAAACCATGCTCTTGATTTCCTTCAACTAACTTTTCATCCTAGAGTTCTCATTTCAGGTATGGCAGCTCAAACTTCTAGTTGCCCAGGCCAAAAATATTGGAGATATCTTAGATATTTTGAAAATCTGGATATACCACATACATTCTCTTAGGAAATTTTTTTCTGTCTACCTTTCAGATGTTCCAAAAATCCAATCATTTTATACAAAGTCCAGCATGAAACCTTAGGCCAGATCACCATTAACTCTCACCTGAATTATTGCAAGAGTCTTCTTTCTGGACTCCCTGCTTCTTCCCTTGACCCTTCCTGGTATATTCTCAACACAGTATCAGGGGTGGTCTTTTAAAAACATTAGTTAGATCATGTCTTCTATCTGCTGAAAACCCCATTTTATTCTCAGTAAGAACCCCAAATCCTTATGATGACCTCCAAGTTCCCATATGATCAGTGCCACCACAGACCACTATTTTTCTGATTTAATTCCTACGTAACCACTCCTTCAGCTACAATGGCATTCTTTGCAGAATATATTTTGCTTTGACTGCTCCTTCTACTTGAAAAGCCCTACTAGATATCTGCATCTCCAACATCCTTACCTCCTTCAAGTATTGCTCAAATAAGTTTTCAATGAAATTTTAAAATGCAACCTGCCTCTGTTCAGCAGTCCTCCTGATCCTTTTAAACTTGGTACTTTTCCTTTCTCCCATAGTGCTTATCACTTTCTAATATACTATGCAATTTACTAATGTGATTGTGCTCTTCACCTAAAATGCAAACTCCTTGAAGGCAGTATTCTGTTTTCATTCTTCGATGTATTCCAAGAATCTAAAACAATATCTGACACAATGTATTTTCAATATTTTCTGAATGAATAAATTATTTCACACACCATTTTGGTATTGTATTCTGACATTGAAAATTCACATATTCACCAGTAATTAGACTTCAAGGCATATATACTCAAAAGAAATATTAGCACACAAGGAGACATACACAATCCAAAACATCTAAAGAATTCTTACAGCTCGATAGCAAATAATCTAATTAAAAAATGACCAAAGGACTTGAATAGATATTTCTTCAGAGAAAACATACAAATGACCAACAGATGCTCAATATCATGCAGAGATGGTCAACATCACTAATCATCAGAGAAATGCAAATTCAAACCGCAATGAGATATCACCTGTTAGGATGGCTATTATCTAAAAACAAAAGATAAAAAATGTTAGCAAGAATGTCGAGAAATTGAAACCCATGTACAATGTTAGTGGGAATGTAAAATGGTGCAGCTGCTGTGGAAAACATTATGGAGGTTCTTCAAAAAATTAAAAATAGGACTACCATATGAGCCAGCAATCTCACAATACTTTTTATATCACTTTCAAATAAACTCGGTTTATTCTCAGAGAATATTATAAAAATAACACCAGATTCTCTGGTCTGAACTAATTTACAAAAAGTAGAAACATGAGTAATCAACTACATGGATGAGCTGAAATGAAAATAGCTAGCAATACGGTTGAATAACACTTAGAATCAACTTATTTGAAATATGGTCAAATTTCATTTGGAATATTTTGGCCACTAAGAACTCTCATTTGGCTTTCCAAATGGAAATGTTCAGTTTCCTGCTTTTAAAATATTTATATGAGTTTGAAAATTCAGCAGTATCTTGGATTCTGGGTTTTGTTTTACCTCATAGACATAATAAAAGTGTGATTAAGATGGTGATAATTTCCTGTTTTAGCTATGACACTTTCTAAAAGTAAGAATTTTCATGATAATATTATCATCAATGTGAGCACCAGAATGCCATGAAAAATAAAATTAGAATAAAATAATTGGCATAGTGTAGGAAAGAGGCTAGAGTTTGTCTTTGTTAATAGTAATATTTTTCTTACTGGAAAAGCCTTATGAAATATACATCTACTATTCAAAAGAGTCCCAAGAGAACAGTAGAAATTTTGCATTTACAAACATACTTACGAATACATGAGTAATATTATGCTGTAAATTTTATAGAAGCAATTATAATTATTTTGTAATCAAAGGGTGGATGATAAATGTGGAAAGTAAAATTTTTGGATATGAAATATTTATTCTTTCCATAATGGGATTGAAAGTTTATTCTACCACCTCCTGGTTCTTCACCTTGTAAAAGGACTAGATAAAATGAAGAAGAGAAAACAATTGTTTCTACTAGTAACAATATAAATGCCATCAATATATACTTAGTGAAATTTCTAATAAGGATATGGTATGATTTTATTAAGTATGTCGATTTTTTTTTTTTTTTGAGGTGGAATTTTGCTCTTGTCTCCCAGGCTGAAGTGCAGTGGTGCGATCTTGGCTCACTGCAACTTCTGCCTCCCGGGTTCAAGCAATTCTCCTGCCTCAGCCTCCAGAGTAGCTGTGATTACAGGCACCTGCCACCATGCATAGCTAATTTTGTATTTTTAGTGGAGACGGGGTTTCACCATGTTGGCCAGGCTGGTCTTGAACTCCTGACTTCAAGTGATCTACCTGCCTCGGACTCCCAAAGTGCTGGGATTACAGGTGGGAGCCACTGCGTCTGGCCAAGTATGTACATTATTATGTAAAAATTTCCATCTTGATTTTAGACCACTAGTTAAATAAAAATTATTTCATTTTAAAAATAAATTTAAATCTTACATTTCACACGTCAATACTAAAAATAAAATATACATTTGTTCATTGTACTTTACTAGAAATGTTTGCCACAGTTGGCCTTAATCTTTATTATAATGCAATTAATTTAGATGACAGAGGTAAGCAAGTTAGCATTAAAATCATTTATTGTGTTTCTAAAGTATTGTCCTGTGTTTAAGCGAAATATATCAAACTGAAGTTCTTATAATATGCTATGAGTTCTTATTTTATCAGCTCAAAACCCTCTATAGCTTATTACAGAGCATAATCTACCTGATGATTGATAAACAAACTACTGATTCTTTCTTATATTGAACATAATTCCATTTTGGAGCAATAAGAAGACTGCAGTCCAATTGAAAAGAGAGAAGAAAACCTAATCATAGTGGGTTAACTGATTTGCATGCTCTGAGATGTTACCAACTGCTGCTCTTAATAATAAATGAAGTCATCACATTTAGCAATCTGGAAAATAAATGGAAATAATTATGTTTTCAGTTTTGATTTAACTGAAAAACAGCTAATGGGAGGGGGCTCAAAATTCTCCCAACTGAAACAAGATATAATTCACTGACAACCAGGTCAAGTGTGTGTTTTTCACAGTGGCCTAATTTATTATATGTATACTCACTGAAGTGAAGAAGACCTCAGAGGGCTTTAAGGCAGAGGCCCAAGAATAAAACTGAAAAAGCTCTGTATTCAAACCCACCAGATATCATTTAAAGGCACTGTTTTGAGATTACTATTGAATTCTGGCTTTATTTTACATTAATAACCAGCATTTATTCAACACTTAATCTCTAACTTGTTTTCTTACTACATTAAATGTCACATATAATCCCAAAAATATAACTGAGAGAAGGTGGATTTCTTATCCCTATTTTAAACATAGGGAAACTGAAAGGTATTTACCTGCTCAAGGCCACACAGTGACAGATTTTGGATTTCTAGTCTTTCTAATTCAAAATCTTAGTGTTTTTTTTTTAAATCTCTGTGATACTGATACTTCCTATGGGCTTATTATTAAATTCACTATTTATATAGAGGAACTAATATTTACATTGCATATTTGGTTTAAGAAATATTTTCAAGAGAAACAAAGCAATTCTCTATGTCTTCATATAGCATAGAAACCACAGTCCAGGACCATGCATATTTAAGGTCTCAATAGCCCACATGACATCACTAAAAGTACCTCATAGATAAGCTGCAACATTTATTTTATCTGATCTTATAAGTTAGTGGTTGGATATAAAATTATTCTAACTCAGGGCCACAATGAGCAATTGTGGTATTGTGTGTACACAAGGCTGGTGGGTACTATTCATGTTGCATACTATGTAACTGAGATGATGTGCTATTACATAAGTATCTAACTTCTGTATACATGCCTCCAGAAATTGGTAGAGTTTAGATTTTAAAGAGTTATAATTTATTTATATTTATTTATTTTCATTTTTTCGGGGGGAAGACAGAGTCTCGCTGTCTTGCCCAAGCTGGAGTGCAATGGCACGATCTTGGCTTACTGCAACCTCCACCTCCCGGGTTCAAGCAATTCTCTCAGCCTCTTGAGTAGCTGGGATTACAGATGCGCACCACCATGCCCGGCTAATTTTTGTAGTTTTAGTAGAGACAGGGTTTCACTATGTTGGCCAGGAATTGTAACATTTTTTAAAAATATATTTCACAAAGCAGGAAATGATTAGAAATTAGTAATTCCCCCTTCTAATCACAGGACAAAAATATAAATTAAGCACAATGGAATTCTTCATAGTCAGAGCCTTAAATAACTCTGCTCAAAGATAAACCAAAGGAAATATATCATTGTAAGGTGTTAGATTTTTCCGAGGAAGTAATCAGAGCTTGACAATCAATCTGCTTGATTTTGGAATCCGGCTTTCCTAGTGTTACTTAATTGTTGTATACCTTAGTTTCCTGTCTATGAAATGGAGCTAACAGTAGCACCTGTCTCATAATTATTGTTGAGAATTGAGTGAGCGGTGTATATAAACTTGTTGTCATGGTGCTTGTGACATAAAATAGTTCAATTAGTGTTCAATGTGTTAACACATTTTAAGACAAAATTGCAAGTATGGTAGAAGTTATTGCTTGTCTTTAAAATAATTTTTACAAGTTAATGAGGAAAAAAATAACATGATGAATGGGAAATAGACAAACAAAAGAGGAAATATCATTAGCAATTAAATGTATAATTTTAAAAATTCTATTTCAGTTGCACAATGATACTAATGCAAAATAAAGGAAAATGAAAAATCATGTTCTATGCATCCATTAAATAAGATATAGTGAATAATATTTATATGGGAAAATGTGATATACAGCGGTTTATCCTTTATTCATGGTGACTTTGTAATTGTACAACTGTATTGAATATACATTAGGCAATCTGTATCAACAGCTATTTTAGGTTAATTATCTTTGATCAGTAATACCAATACTATGAATCTTGTGTAATGAAATAACACCAATATAAAAACAAATGCACAAATAGACTCTAATAAGGAAATTCTTACATAATTGATAGTTTATTTACATAAGAATATTGTATACAATTCAAAACTAAGCACTATAAAATTTACATTAAAAAGGAAGATACTTATTTTGAGTTGAAAAATGGGATAGATATTGTAAGTATGGAAAAAAGGACAAAAGAAATCTTAAATTGAGGAACAGCATCACATCACAGTGTATTAAATTGGTAGCATTTTGAGTGACTTTATTTATTGTTCTTTCTCTCTTCTGTAAAGTGATTATAATATTTTTATAATTTCAAAAATTGCTTAAAATATACGTTATACCATATGAATGATATTAAATAAATTGGTAACTATGTGCATTTGTTTGTATTGGAAAGTCATATTGAGAATACACTGTGGCAGACCAAATGAGAAATATACCAGAATTGTCTGAAAATTAATTTTTTAAGCCTCAAAAACAAACACAAGTTAAAAGCACAGTTCTTGTCCTGTATATAGGTATAAATTGTTATAAACAGAAATTATGAAGAAATACAGGACCGTCACATGAGCTTGAAGTAGAGGGATTAGACAGGAACAACAAAGTATATATATATATGTATACATATGTATATATAAAGTATTTCATATATGAACAATAAATAATGTAAAATTATATGTTACTCTTTGGGAATTCTATAATGAAATAATTGCTACCTTCATCTAGAGTGTATCACAAATCAAGCGTTATATTCCACCTAAATTTTAAAGCTTTAAAACACAGTATCTTTTGAATAAACTTTTGGGACATATAAGGGGAATGATTAAGCTCAATTTAGGAGTTCAGATAATACTTCTAACAGAAGTTGATATCTTAGCCAAAACTTGAAGGATGGGGAAAATTTGCCAAACCAAAAATGCTGAGGCAAATAATACAGCATTATAATAGAAAAGAGATATTGAAGAAAGAAATATCAGTGTATTTGGAAAGAGATGAGGCAGTTCAGTATTATTAAAATGTAAATTACCAGGCAGGGATATTAAGAGAAGAAAGCAGAAAAATAATCAGGTCATGGGAAAGCATGTATGAAATATTTAGAAATATAAGCTCAATAGTTCTTGCCTCACTTTGGGTCACAGACCTCTGATTACCTGATGACAGTAATTAACTCTCTTCCCCTTAACATTGTATACATAAGTAAATGCACTCAATTATTTTGCATACAATTGTAGGGAGTTCACTGAACACCTGAAATCTGTTAATTGACTCCCTGAATCCTGTGACAGGTGAAAAACAAAACAAACTATAACAGAAAAACAAAAAAACTGGGCTCATTAATGAGGCAACAATTATGACAGAAAAAAGGAGCTATGATTTCAGTAAATCTTTCTTGTTTCAATTTTGGAAATATATTCCAACTGAACCCACCACTTCCCATTTCCAATACCCCCACCCAAACAGAAGCCACTGTTTAGCTATCTGCTTATTTCACTGTTTCCATTCTGCCCTCCCATAATCTGTTATTTGTATTGTAGCCAAAGTGATGCATCTAAAAAAGATATAAAATAATGGTACCCACTGATTAAGACTCTAATGGCATTTGTTTTTGCACTTAGATTAAACCTATAGTAAGTACTATGTCCCCATACTCTTTTTTTAAATTATTATTATTATTATACTTTAAATTTTAGGGTACATGTACACAACGTGTAGGTTTGTTACATATGTATACATGTGCCATGTTGGTGTGCTGCACCCATTAACTCGTCATTTAGCATTAGGTATGTCTCCTAATGCTATCCCTCCCCCATCCCCACACCCCGCAACAGTCCCCAGTGTGTGATATTCCCCTTCCTGTGTCCATGTGTTCTCATTGTTCAATTCCCACCTATGAGTGAGAACATGCAGTGTTTGGTTTTTTGTCCTTGCGATAGTTTGCTGAAAATGATGGTTTCCAGCTTCATCCATGTCCCTACAAAGGACATGAACTCATCATTTTTTATGGCTGCATAGTATTCCATGGTGTATATGTGCCACATTTTCTTAATCCAGTCTATCATAGTTGGACATTTGGGTTGGTTCCAAGTCTTTGCTATTGTGAGTAGTGCCACAATAAACATATATGTGCATGTGTCTTTATAGCAACATGATTTATAATCCTTTGGGTATATACTCAGTAATGGGATGGCTGGGTCAAATGGTATTTCTAGTTCTAGATCCCTGAGGAATTGCCACACTGACTTCCACAATGGTTGAACTAGTTTACAATCCCACCAACAGTGTAAAAGTGTTCCTATTTCTCCACATCCTCTCCAGCACCTGTTGTTTCCTGACTTTTTAATGATGGCCATTCTAACTGGTGTGAGATGGTATCTCATTGTGGTTTTGATTTGCATTTCTCTGATGGCCAGTGATGATGAGCATTTTTTCATGTTTTTTGGCTGCATAAATGTCTTCTTTTGAGAAGTGTCTGTTCATGTCCTTCGCCCACTTTTTGATGGGGTTGTTTGTTTTTCTCTTGTAAGTTTGTTTGAGTTCCTTGTAGATTCTGGATATTAGCCCTTTGTCAGATGAGTAGGTTGCAAAAATTTTCTCCCATTCTGTAGGTTGCCTGTATAATCTGATGGTAGTTTCTTTTGCTGTGCAGAAGCTCTTTAGTTTAATTAGATCCCATTCGTCAATTTTGGCTTTTGTTGCCATTGCTTTTGGTGTTTTAGACATGAAGTCCTTGCCCATGCCTATGTCCTGAATGGTATTGCCTAGGTTTTCTTCTAGGGTTTTTATGATTTTAGGTCTAACATGTAAGTCTTTAATCCATTTTGAATTAATTTCTATATAAGTGTAAGGAAGAGATCCTTGTGCTCTGGCCAGGGTCAACTCCCAACTTTACTTGGAACCATGCTGTCCTGCTGTATCTACTTTCTAGCTCATTGGATTCTTCCTCCCCTTCTCCTACTTAGATTTGTTCCCAACTCAGGTCTTTGCATCTGCTTTTTCCTCTGCACCAAATACTTCTCCCAATTTTCTCATTCATTCCCTATCATTAAAATTCCAGCTCAAGTGTTTACTCCTGTGACAGGAATTCCTTGACAACCCAGCAAAACTCTGCTACCTTTAAGTCACTATTTCAATAATCTATCTTTATAACAATTACTAATAGCTGATATGTCATGATTATTCAATTATGTACATAGTGACTTTTCTTCTATCTTTCTCTACATGCATCCCCTAAGGAGAATTTGACTGTTTTTCTTCTCAACATCCCTAAATGCTCGGCACATAGTAGGTAGTCAATAAATGTTACATAAGTCAATTTCTGTGAATAATTGTGACTCTCAACTATTCAGTATTTAGATCTAAGTAAAAAGAAACATTAGATTGCATATATGTCCTGAACAAATGTGTTATGTGAATGGATTATATCTTTTAGCAATTATTTTATGCTGACATTTCTGAGAACAAGAACTATATCTATCTTTGCAATAGATATAGTTCCTATACAGACTTAAGCAATTTTATCTTAAAGTTTGCAATTTCTGTACATGCAAAGGAAACTTAAAATTATCTGTATTTTTCTTATCTGGGTCCTCTGCCAAATTTTTTTCCTGCTTATTTGAAATATAAAACAAACATTGCTGAAAATTGTATCAACGCTGCTACGTATTGTGAATAATGCTGCAATACTATATAGTCCGTCTCAAGTATTAGAAAATAATAAAATAAAAATTCAAAGTTGTACTAATTTCTAAATGTCAAAAGAATATTTATAATGTCACTTCTATTTTCTTAAAACCATTATTTAATATAAGTAGGATGATCATATGTTTTGGTTTGCCTGTGACAGCCCTAATTAATGTCTGTCCTAATTACTCATACTTTCATTCTCAAAGTATTTCAAAATAGATGACAAATTCTATGCTCTCTGTAACTATGGGTAATATTAACTTCCATATTATTTCATATAATATTATCTGTTAAATGGTGAACAGGATAATAATAATTTATTCTATAGGCTCCTGCAGAGATTAAATAATTTAGTGTATTTAACGTGCTTGCAAAGATACCGGGCATATAATGCATATGAAATAAATATTAGCTACCATTATCTAGTTCAGATGGAAAGGACAGACAAGCAGAAGCTGCCCAATTATGTGGAAGAGCAAGCATTGAATGAATTCAGAATCACTGCTCCATCAAAGGTATCTTTTCCTATTTAGTTACATTTTATTTTCTCCCGATATTTTCATGTTTCCTGGTTTTCTTCTGTAAATTGAAGCCAGATAAACACTCAGACCCCATGTAGTTCTTTAAAATTATTGCTTTCCTCATAGTTTTCTTTTGTATTTGACTACACTAGGAACAGACTATGCTGAATAAAATAATATGACAAAACAGCATGCAGACATTATTTGGTCAGGAACACAATTTTCTCTTCATGTTGGGAAAGAATTGGATTTTGGAATATGCAAGAACTGGAAGACTAAGATAATCTGATTGCATGTATTGTGCGTTAACTACCCTAACTCTTCTAGATATCTAGTTTTATAATATAATTTGTTTTCTTATATAAATCAGTTTCAGATGTAATAGACTCACACTGAAACACCAAAAGGCTGTATTATTCATGCATTCATGAACATTGACTTCATTTTATGATAAGAAGTGTTTTGGGATTGCTTTCTTTGTGATCTTCAAGACATTAAGCAATATTTAAAGACTACAACTCTGTTGTTGTTCTTTAAGGGATACATGATTTTATCTCTGTAACTTATATATGAAGATTTCAGTCATATTAAATTTGAAGCTGTTTAATTTTCCTGAAAACGTCTCTAGTAAAAACAATTGGTCAGGAGCCCCTCATTTATAAATATGCCTGTGTGGAAGTTTATAATTTATTTTTGAATGTTAAATTACCAAGGTGTTTGTAACTTGGTTATTTTATTTTATTTAAATTAATTTTATAATTAATTTTTACTTAATTTTTAAATTAATTATGACTTATAAATTAATTACAAAAATCTTTGGAAAATAGTGTTGATTTATATTTGCTTTTTATTAAACTGTACTGATATCCATTGATCCTTGGTTTATGTTGTCATTTAGGTTTAAATATATTCTTCCATAAGCAGATCATTTTGGGAAATCTATAGAACCATGTCAATCCTTGACAGAAAACAGAGAAAGCTTCCCTAACTCCCAAATTTGACTCAGGAAAAAAGAAAATTTTACTAATTTTTAGTTCACATTTCCTCAGATAATTGTCTTTCATGAGTATATTCATGAGAAATGTTCTAATATTATTTTAATTTTTAAATTGTTTTATTTATTTTTTATTGTGTATATTTATATTATGTGCAATGTGATGTTTCAATATAGGTCTATATTGTTGAATGATTAAATCAAGCTAATTAACATATCCATTAACTCACATACTTTTTATTTTTTGTAATGAGAACATTTGAAGTCTACTCGCTTAGCAATTTTTAAGTATACAATATGTTTTGTTAATTAAACTCATCATAATGGACAACAGATGTCCAGAACTTATTCCTCCTGTCTGACTGAAACTTTGTACCCTTTGGCCAACATCTCCTCATTCCCCCTGTTTGGCCCCCATCCCCTGGTAACCACCGTCCTACTCTCTGCTTCTATGAATTCACATTTTTTAGTTTCCAAATATAGGTGAGATCATACAGTATTTATTTTTCTGTGTCTGGCATATTTCACTGTGCATAAAGTCCTCCAGTTTCATTCACCTTGTCACAAATGACAGAATTTCCTTCTTTTCTAAGACTGAATAGTATTCTATTGTGTGTATATACCCATTTTCTTTGTTTATTCATTCACTGATGGACACTTAGTTTGATTCGTATCTTGGCTATTGTAAATAATGTTGTAATGAACATGGGAGTGCAGATGTCTCATCAACATACGAATTTCAACTCCTTTGTGTATATACCTTAAAGTTAGATTGTTGGATTATATAGTAGTTCTAGTTTAAAATTTTTAAGAAACTTACCTTCTGTTTCCCAAATTGGCTGTACTAATTTTCATTTCCACCAACAGTATATAAGTGTTCTTTTTCTGCATCCTCACCAACATTTGTTTTTTCTTGTGCCAACTATGCATTGAACGAAGGTTTAATATCTAGAATCTGTAAAGAACTTAAAACAGTTCAACAAGCAAAAAACTAAATAACCTCATTAAAAAGTGAATAAAGAATATGAACAGCCACTTCTTAAAAGAAGACATACAAGTGGCCAATAAACATGAAAAAATGCTCGACATCACTAATCATCAGAGAAATGCAAATCAAAAACACAATGAGATACCATCTTGCACCAGTCAAAATGGCTATTATTAAAAAATATTCACAATAGCAAAGACATGGAATCAACCTAAATGCCTATCAATGGTAAGCTGGATAAAGAATATGTGACACATATACACCATGAAATGCTATGCAGCCATAAGAAAGAATGAGACCATGTCTTCTGCAGCAACATGGATGGAGCTGGAGGCCATTATGCTAAGTGAACTAACACAGGAACAGAAAACCAAATACTGCATGTTCTCACTTAGAAGTGGGAGCGAAAATTTGTTCTCAAATGGACATGATGAAGGTAACAATAGACATTGGGGCCTTCTTGAGGGTGGAGGGTGGGAGGAGGATGAGGATTGAAAAACTATCTATCAGGTACTATACATGCAATTTACCTATAAAACAAACCTGTGCATGCATTTTTTTTTAAAAAGAGAGCAAATAGAAATTTTTAAGACCATTGCCTTAAAGATGTTACAATTTATTTTTTTAATTGGGAGGTCATCAGGCTGAGATGACTCCAACACTTTGGGTTCCTATATAAGCAATCCAAAAGCCCAATGTAAACAGTAAAACAAAACTAAAGACTTGGCCAATCAGAAACCACCAACTAACCTCTAACTAGAGAATTTCCACTCTAATAAATCAAATATATTTTCTTAAAAGCACATTGCCCACACTATTGCAGCAGAGTTCTGTGAACTTCTTTTGATTTTTAATGCTGCCCAATTTACGAATTGTTTTTGCTCAGATAAACTCTTTAATATTTGAAATAAATAAATAAATAATAAAAACTTTAATAGCAGATGTTGGAGAGGTTATAAAGAAAAGTGAAGGCTTATATACTGTTTGCAGAAATGTAAATTAGTTCAGCCACTGTGGAAGGCAGTTTGGATATTTCTCAAAGAACTTAAAACAGAGCTACTATTTGACTCAGCAATCCCAGTACTGGATATTTACCCATAGGAAAATAAGTTGTTCTACCAAAAAGACACATATATTCGTGTGTTCTTCACAGTGCTATTCACGTGGAAGAGACATAGAATCAGCCTACCTGCCTATCAACCATGGATTGGATAAATAAAAAGTGGTACGTCTAGACCATGGAATACTACACAGCCATAAAAAAGAATGAAATCATGTCCTTTGCAGCAACATGGATGCAGCTGGAGGCCATTATCCTAAGCAAATTAACCCAGGAATAGAAAAATAAATACCACATGTTCTCACTTATAAGTGGGAGGAAAACGTTGAATACATATGGATATAAAGATGGGAACAATTGACATTGAGGACTACTAGAGGGGGGAAGTAAGGTGGAGGATGAGGGCTCAAAAAGCACCTATTCGGTAATATTTTTTTAACTTATAAAAAGTGTCAAGGAGCAAATACGGTGCACTTAAATATTTCATTATTGTGCAAAAATACATTCTTATTTTAGTCAAATTCATCATCTGTTTCAGTGACTTGGATTTATAATACTTTCCACAGAATAAAAAAGAAAGTAATTTGCCATTTAATTAGTTGTGAAATACACAGAAATCCTGTATGATTTTAAAGAGTTGGAGAATGAAGGCTTGTGAAGGGGGGTTGTTACTGTATAAAACAACAATCCGATGACTGATATTGTGGAAATGACTGAGAACATGTTAACCAAGATAAAAAGAATTTCTAGGAAATAATATTTCTGATATAGTCTGTCAAATAGTGATTTTTACACTAGATTATATTTATATATCCAATACAATTCATAGCTTATTGATCATTGAATGGATTACTAAATATAGCACTACCAGTTTATCAAATTCACAACTGGGCTATTTTAGTTATTGACTCCCTTCAACATTGAAGAAGGCTGGAAAACAATTGCTTAACCTCTATACATTCATTTTTACTGCATTGTCTGAGACCAGTATACAAAGTTGCTGTAAGCTGGTTTTAAGACGATTACTATTTTGGATCATTCATGTATTAAATACTGTGATAAATATAAAAGAAGCAGGCATTTGTTGTGAAAAACTTTGGAAGTTCATTATTGACAGAATAATATGTTTACTTCAGATAATATAAAATACTTTTTGAATCAAATAGCATGTTAATATTATGGCCTTAACAAGTTGGATTTATTGTTTATGCTCTACAAGTTGATTGACATTTCTTTTAGCTTCTTATAGAAGGAACTGATTGTTAACAGAACTAAGTAAATATCAACAAATACTTCCCAGTAAAAGCATTACTTATAAATTGCTAGCATTTACTAAGCTTTTACTATCAGTGAGGCTATGTGTTAAAATGTTCTTCACAACAATTCTAGGTCAGTTGTTAGAATATGGTAAACTACTGTAGCAAATGGTGCAAAAACAATGACTCAATTATATAGTCAAAGGGGATTATTCCTGTTTGGTAGGCAGCTTTCCTTCATGGAGAGAAAACAACATGCTCTTCTTAACAATCTTAATTTGAAAGAGACAAACATCACTTCTGTTCAGATTTCGTCAACAAGAACTAGAAACATGACCACATCTGGCTGCAGTAAGAGCTGAGAAAGAGGGTCCATTAATGAATAAATGCTTCCTAGCAAAACTTGATTAAGAAGGGGAGAGCAGATTTTGTTGAAGAGATAACCAGCCCTGTCTAATATATGTTAATGTTATCCACATTTTACTGATGAGGAAACTGAGATATAGAATCGTTAAAATCTTGCACTGATTTCCTATTTGAAAACCACATCCAGGGCAACAACTGCTTCATTATTTGAAGGAAAAGGAAATAAGATTTAAGAATACTCATGTTATAGAATAAATTAGTAATTATTGTGCAGAAAGGAGATTATTAAAAAATTCTTCTATCTTAAAGAGTAATTCATCATGTCACGATACACATTTAAAAAGATTCATGGTCTTGTCGGCAAAGCCTTACAAAGCATGAAGGAACTAGAAGGGGGAGTCATTGTGTGTCAGCATAAAAAATTAAACCAGACTGCGTGTTTCTCGGACTTGCTTCTGCTTAGTCTTACAGATGAAGCATGTGATGAGGATGGGCTGTTTAGCTAGGCGGTTCTTCCGCTGGGCTTACTAAGCATCTACGGGCCAAAGGAATGGTTTTCAGCTCCATATTTTCGAAGCCTTTTGATCATACCTAACCTTGTGTTCATGTATAGGTGTTTACTTTTAAGTTGAGATACACGTATGTACAATTAATTGCACTAATTTAAAGTATATTGCTAGAGGAATGTTAACATAAAAATGTTTATGTATTACTACATCAATTCAACAACCATGACTCGGATCAACATACCAAGCCCAGAAGGTGCCCTTGTACTGAGATCCATCCCAGTCAATACCTTCCTCCAGAGATACTCAGTATTCTCCTACTCAACAACATTGATTAATTTCACCTGTCTTTGAACTTCATATGAATTGAATCACACAGTATATATTATTTCTTTTACTCAGAATTATGTCTATGAGAGCCATCTATGCTGTTGTGGTTATCACTAATTTGTTCTTCTTTAGTGATGTATAGCATTCCTGTGAGTTTGCATGTGCATAATCTGTGTATTTGTTCTCTTGGTGGTGGCCATTTATGTTTTTACAAGTACATGGCTATTCTAAATAAAGCTGATAGGAACAAATCATATGGTACACATACGCACTCTTACAAATATCTAAAAGTAGAAGTAACGAGTCTAGGGTAAATGTAGGTTTTACCTTTGCCAAAAGTTTGCCAAAGTGGTTGTAGCAACTTATACTACCACTTGCAGAGTGAAAGAGTTTTACCTACTCCATCTCTGTTACAGCATTTGGAATGTTCATTCCTTTTCATGTTAGCTACTGTGATGGGTGTTTTATCATTTCAATTTTAATTTCTTTGATAATAAATGATGTGTAACTTTTCATGCTTATTGAAACCACTTTTGTGAAGTGCTTGGTCAGTCTTTTGGCCGTTTATTTTTTGAAATTAAGTTGTGTATCTATTATTGTTTAGTTATAGTTCTTTATTCTAGATATGAGTCCTTTCTCAGGTACATTTATTAAAAATTCTTTCTTATATTCTGTAAATATAAGACTGCCTTATGAACTCTGTTGATACCTTTTGAGTAACAAACATTCTTAATTAAATGTACAGTTTGGCAATTTTTAATTATTTTTGTATGTCATGTTTAAAAAAATCTTTGCCTATCTTATAGTAATAAAGATATATTCCCATGTTCTTGTCTAGAAGTCTCATGGTTTTACATTTTCAATTGAATTAACTATGCAAATTGAATTTCTTTTGGATTATGGTGAATATAAGAATAGAGATTCATTATTTCTTATTTATATCTAATTTTCTAGTACCATTATTGAAAAGACCACTCTTTCCTCACTGACTGTCATTGGCCTATTTATTTATAAATAAAATGGCCTGGTATGTATAAGTCTACTTCTTAACTATTGTAGTTATTGTTTTATTTGACTATTCTTACGTCAATACCACATTGTCGTAATTATTAAAGCTTTATAACCAGTCTTGTAATCTGATGGTGTAAATTCTATAACTTGTTGAACATGTTCAAAATTGTCTTTGCTATTCAAGTATCTTTGGGTTTCCAAAAATAAAATTGTACTAATTTTTCCAAAAATACTTACAGAAACTTTGATTGGAATTTTATTAAATCTATAAATTAGTTTGGGAATAATTTCTGTTCTGGCAGTATCGAGTCTTCTAATTTATGTTTGCCTCACTTCATTTATTTAAGTCTCTTTGTCTTTTTCTCAGCTCTTCTTTGTAGTTTTAAGGACACAGGTGTTATCTTGCATTAGCTTTAATCCTAGGTATATTGTTTATTTATTGTGGTAAAGTATGCAGAAAATTTATTATTTTAAGTGTATAGTTTAGTGGCATTAAGTCCATTCACATTGTTGTGTAACCATCACCACCATCCGTCACCAAAATTGTTTTCATCTTATAAAACTGAAACACTACAACTCTCCATTCTCCTCTTTCACAGACCCTGGAAATTACTATTCTACTTTCTGTCTCAATAATTTTGACTTCTCTGTTTTTCTGCGGCTAGCTTGTTTCACTTAGCATAATGTCCTCTAGGTTCATATATGTTGTAGCATATGTCAGAACTTCCTTTTTTAAGACTGAACAATATTCTATTGTATGCATATACATTTTGTTATTCCATTTATCTATCAAGGGACACTTGGATTGCTTCTACATTTTAGCTCTTATGGAATAATGTTGTTATGGACACGGGTGCACAGATGTCTTCTCAAAACTCTGCATTCAGTTTCTTTGGGAAGCAACCCAAATGCCCATAAAAGTGGAATTGCTGGATTATATGATAATGCTATGCCCATTTTTTGAAGAACTACCATAATATTTTGATAATGGCTGTACCATTTTACATTCCCATCAGAAAAGCAAAGAAGTTCTAATTTCTTTATATCTCGTCAACAATTAATTTTGGTTTGTGGTTTTGATTTCATTTTTGTAATGCTTAGTGATACTGAGCATTTTTCACGTACTTATTGTCATTTGTATATCTTCTTTGGCAAAACACACATTCAAGTCCTTTGCTCATTTTCTAATATGGTTGTTTGTATTTTTGTTGTTGAATTGTCAGAGTTCTTTATATATTCTTAACATTAATTCTTTATTAGATAAATGACTTGCAACAATTTTACCCCTTTCTGTGGATTGCCTTTTCACTCTGTTAATAGCATTCTTTGATATAAAAAACTATTAATTCTGATGATATTCAATTCATTAATTTATTTTTCTTTTCAGCACAAAAGCCTGTGCATTAGGTTTCATATCTAAGAAATAATCAACAAATCCAATGTCATTGGAGCTTTCCTTCTGTATTTTCTTCTAAGAGTTTTATACTTTTTGGTATTACATTTAGATCTTTGATCCATTTTAAATTATTTTTTGTACATAATATGAGTTTAGGGTACAATTTCATTCTTTTGCATATTCTGTTTTTTCAAAATGCCATTTCAAATAGTGTTTTAAGATTTTACTTTACTTCCCAGTTATTTATTCCAAGTATATAGAAATACAATTGGTTGTTGTATATTGAACTTGTTTCCAGATACCTGCAAAGTTTAATTATGAATGAGATTAATTTTATTTCTAGATTATCTTGAAATTTTTATGTATATGATTACATCAATTGTAAATGAAGAGAGTTTTACATGACATTGTCCAATTGCAATATTTTTTTTCATCATTCCCACTCCTTTTTGTTTCACTCCTGGGCTCAGGAATTAAAATTTTTACCACAAAGTATAATGTTAGCTATAGGCTATTTGCACATTACCTTTTTTAAATTAAGAAAAGCCATTCTATTTCTTGTTTACTGGAAGTTATTGATCTTTAAGACGTGTCGAATTTATCAAAAAAATTTTTTAATTCAATAAGTTGAATATTTCTTCTTTATTCTTTTAATATGGTAGGCTTTTAAACTTTAAACCCACATTGTATTCCTGAAGTAAACTTCATGTAGTTAAAGTTTATTGTCTTTTTAATATATATCCTGAATTCAATTAGCTTATATTTTGTTCAGAAATTGTATTAGTCTGTTCTTACTTTGCTGATAAAGACATATCCAAGACTGGATAATTTGTAAAGGAAAGAGGTTTAATTGACTTGCAGCTCCACATGGCTGGGGAGACCTCACAATCATGGTGGAAGGTGAATGAGGAACAAAATCATGTCTTACATAGAAGCAGGCAAGGGAGCTTGTGCAGGGGAACTCCCACTTTTAAAATCATCAGATCTTGCGAGACTTACTACCACAAGAACAGTATGGTGGAAACCGCCCCCATGAGTCAATTATCTCCACCTGGCCCTGCCCTTAATCCATGGGAATTATTACAATTCAAGATGAGATTTGGGTGAGGAAACAGCCAAACCGTATCACTCCACCCCAGCGCCTCCCAAATCTCATGCCCTCACATTTCAAAAACAATCATGACTTCCCAACAGTCCCATGCAGTCTTAAATCATTTTGGCATTAACTCAAAAGTCTGCAGTCCTAAGTCTCATCTGAGACAAGGCAAGTCCTTTCTGCTTATGCGTCTGTAAAATTAAAAGCAAGTTAGTTACTTCCTAGATATAATAGAGTTACAGGAATTAGGCAAATACAACCATTCCAAATGGGAGAAATTGGCCAAAATGAAGGGGTTACAGGTCCCATGCAAGTCTGAATCCAATGGGGCAGTCAAATCTTAGCACCAAAATGATCTCCTTTGACTCCGTGTCTCACATCCAGGTCACACTGATGCAAGAAGTGGGTTCCCATGATCTTGGGTAGCTCCACCACTGTGGCTTTGCAGGGTACAGCCTCCCTCCTGGCTGCTTTCCCAGGCTGACATTGAGCATCTGAGGCCTTTCCAGGGGCACTGTGCAAACTGTCAGTGGACCTACCATTCTGGGGTCTGGAGGATGGTGGCCCTCTTCTCACAGCTTCATTAGGCAGTGCCCCAGTAGGGACTCTGTCGGGGGGCTCCAACCCCACATTTCCTTTCTGCATTGCCCTAGCAGGGGGTATTCATGAGGGCCCTGCCCATGCAGCAGACTTCTGCCTGGACATCCAGGTATTTCCATACATCCTCTGAAATCTAGGCGGAGGTTCCCAAACCACAATTCTTAACTTCTGAGCATCTACAGGCTCAATATCACGTGGATGCTGCCAAGCCTTGGGGATTACACCCTCTGAAGCCACAGCCCAAGCTGTACCTTGACCCCTTTTAGCCATTGCTAGAGCAGTTGGGACGCAGGGCACAAATTCCCTGGGCTGCATAGAGCAGGGGAACCCTGGTTCCAGCCCATTATGCCATATTTTCCTCCTAGGCCTCCAGGCCTGTGAAAGAAGGGGCTGCCTTGAAGGTATCTGACATGTCCTCGAGATATTTTCCCTATTGTCATGGCAATTATCATTTGTCTCGTTGTTACACATATTTCTGTAGCTGGCTTGAATTTCTCCCCAGAAAATGGGTTTTTCTTTTTTACTGCATCATCAGCTTGCAAATTTTTCAAACTTTTATGCTCTGCTTCCTCTGGAAAACTTTGCCGCTTAGAAATTTCTTCTGCCAGATGCCCTAAATCATACCTCTCAAGTTCAAAATTCCACAGATATCTGGGGCAGGAACAAAATGCCACCAGTCTCATGGCATATCAAGAGTAAACTTTACTCCAGTTCCCAAGAAGTTCCAACCTTTACTCCAGTTCCCAAGAAGTTCCTCATCTCCATCTGAGACCACCCTAGCCTAGACTTCCTTGTCCATATCACTATCAGCATTTTGGTCAAAGCCATTCAACAAGTCTCTAGGAAATTTCAAACTTCCCCACATCTTCCTGTCTTCTTCAGAATGCTCCAAACTGTTCCAACCTCTGTCTGTTACCCAGTTTCAAAGTCGTTTCCACATTTTCAGGTATCTTTACAGCAGCACCCCACTCAACCTGTACCAATTTACTGTATTAGTCTGTTCTCATGCTGCTAATGAAGATATATCCAAGATGGGTAATTTATAAAGGAAAGAGGTTTAATTGACTCACAGTTCCACATGGCTGGGGAAGTGTCACAGTAATGGTGGAAGGCAAATGAAGAGCAAAATCAAATCTTACATGGCAGCAGGCAAGAGAGATTGTGCAGGGGAATGCCTATTTTTAAAACCACCAGATTTCATGAGACTTATTCACTACCACAAGAACAATGTGGTGGAAACTGTCCCCATGATTCAATTATGTCCACCTGCCCCCACCCTTGACATGTAGGGATTATTAAAATTCAAGGTGAGATTTGGGTGGGGACACAGCTAAACCATGTCAGAAATTTTGCTCCTATGCTTATTAGAGATACTGTCATATAACTATGACAATAATTTTTCTTATTTCTGAAACAGTTTATATAAGAATGGTATTAATTTTTTCTCAAACGATTTTTAAAAATTAAGCATGAAATCAACTGGATCTGAATTGTTTTTAGTGAGAAAGCTTTTATTATTATTATTATTGGTTAAATATATTTAGCTATAATAGGACTATTCAGAATTTTTATTATACCAGTTTTGGTGGACTCTTCTTAAAAATGTGTCAATTTTATCTAAATTGTCAAATTTATTTGCATAAAGTTATTTATAAAACCCTCTAATTGCCTTTTAAATGTTATCAGGATCTGTGGTGATGTTCAGTTATTTTATTTCATTTGTTTAGCTAGGTGTTTATTACTTTTATAAATCTTAACTATCAGTTTATTACTTTTATTGGTCTTTGTAAAGAACAAACTTATGACTCTGTGGATTTTCTCTCTTGTGCACCTCCTTTTCTATGTACTAAAACTGTGTTCTTCAAAAATTTGTATGATGAAACTCTAACCAGCAATGTGATGGTATGTGAAGATATGGCCCTTACTCAAGTCTCTTATATAAAATAGTGTAGTATTTGCATCCAACCAACATATCTTCTCCTACATAATTTACATCATCTCTAGAGTACTTATAATACCTAATATAATGTAAATACTATGGTAATAGTTGTTACAATTTATTTTTCAGGGAACAATAAAAAGAAAAACATCTATACATACTCAGTACATAAGCAATATTAATGCTTCTAAAATACAGTTTTTATCTGCTCACTTGAATTAATAGATGTGAGACCCATGGATAGAAAGGGCCAACTGCATACATTTTTGTATCTGTATCTATCAGTCTGTCTATGGAGATAAATCAGATAATAATAAAATTTGGGTAACATATTAAAGATAGATGAGTCTGGGTAGAGGATTTATGATGTCCTTTGTACTTTTCTTATTCTGTATTTTCTCTGTACATTTCTAATTATTTCCAAATAAAACATAATAAGAAAGATGCATTCTGCAGTTATTATACCACTTTTTCTGTGTTGTTTAATTCTATACTAGAATTTTTAATATGCTTACTATTTTTTGTTTTCTTTTCTTATTCTATTATTTATTCAAAAATGTGAGTTAAAAATCTCTATTTTAGTAGATTTGAGTACTTTTATTTCTTGAGTTTTCAGTTTATATGTGCAAGCTGTATTATTAAGTCATGTACATTAAAGCTAAATTAATAACAAAAATTAAAGTAATAATTTTTATACTACTTTTTTGTATTAATATAGCCACAGCAGCTTAGTTTTGTTAATGTCTTTATGGTGTATATTTTTCCCATTCTATTTTTTAAAATTCTGTATATTCATTTATTTGAGTATAATTTTTCAAGCATATAGTTGGATATTTAAAAATAATTTTATTGTTTTAAAACTAGTCCAATAAACCTTACAATTTAGCTATTGTGTTCAGTTCGTTAAAATTTTATTTAATTTCTGAGATATTTGGATTTAGTATACCATTTAATATTTGTTTTGCTATAATTGTCTATCCTCTATTCTTTCTTTATTTTTCTTTCATTGCCTTCTTTTAGATTAATATTTTTATTATCCTAGTTTTAAATTATCTAATGGTTAAAAATTATTTTAATGGTTGCAACAGATAATGCAGGGTAAATCTTTGACTTAATAATAGTCTAATTTAATATTTTTTCCTACTTCCTGTAATATGAAAATTTTTACAGCAATTGGTCTTCATTTACATGCTTCTGCCTCTGTGTTCCACTGTCATATACATTTTTAAAAAATATCTTATAGCCCCTTTTTCTGCAAGTAATCAAACATACTTTTCCATTTACTCATGTAAATACTCCATGTCTTAGTTTTAGTTTTGTTTATCTGAAAATGTCTTTGTCTTTCTTAATTTTTGAGGGATAATTTTAATGAATATAGAATTCTAGACCGGGAGAGTTTTTGTTTTTGTTTTTGTTTTTTATTGTGGTTTTACCAGTTTAAACATTTCTTTTTATTGCCTTCTCGCTGCTGTAATTTCTTCTTCTTAGATTCAGTCATCAGGCTTATTGTTTTGAAATGTGAGCCTGGGCTGAATTTGAATACATTAAGGTTAAAATTTTATGTAGTGAGTATAACTGTGAATATGAATGAGATTGCCTAGGGAGAGAGTAATGCGTAAAAAAAGAAAGCATTGTAAGGTTTTTTTTTTTTTTTTTTTTTATACTTCAGGGTTTTAGGGTACATGTGCACAATGTGCAGGTTTGTTACATATGTATCCATGTGCCATGTTGATTTCCTGCACCCATTAACTCGTCATTTAGCATTAGATGTATCTCCTAATGCTGTCCCTCCCCCCTCCCCCCACCCCACAACAGTCCCCGGAGTGTGATGTTCCCCTTCCTGTGTCCATGAGTTCTCATTGTTCAATTCCCACCTATGAGTGAGAACATGCGGTGTTTGGTTTTTTGTCCTTGCGATAGTTTACTGAGAATGATGTTTTCCAGTTTCATCCATGTCCCTACAAAGGACACGAACTCATCATTTTTTATGGCTGCATAGTATTCCATGGTGTATATGTGCCACATTTTCTTAATCCAGTCTATCGTTGTTGGACATTTGGGTTGGTTCCAACTCTTTGCTATTGTGAATAGTGCCGCAATAAACATACGTGTGCATGTGTCTTTATAGCAGCATGATTTATAGTCCTTTGGGTATATACCCAGTAATGGGATGGCTGGGTCAAATGGTATTTCTAGTTCGAGATCCCTGAGGAATCGCCACACTGACTTCCACAATGGTTGAACTAGTTTACAGTCCCACCAACAGTGTAAAAGTGTTCCTATTTCTCCACATCCTCTCCAGCACCTGTTGTTTCCTGACTTTTTAATGATGGCCATTCTAACTGGTGTGAGATGGTATCTCACTGTGGTTTTGATTTGCATTTCTCTGATGGCCAGTGATGATGAGCATTTCTTCATGTGTTTTTTGGCTGCATAAATGTCTTCTTTTGAGAAGTGTCTGTTCATGTCCTCTGCCCACTTTTTGATGGGGTTGTTTGTTTTTTTCTTGTAAATTTGTT
>NW_026652287.1:81730348-81755760 GCF_009828535.3 Hylobates moloch | reverse complement strand
GCCCCCACTCTCTTCTGGCTTGTAGAGTTTCTGCTGAGAGATCAGCTGTTAGTCTGATGGGCTTCCCTTTGTGGGTAACCCGACCTTTCTCTCTGGCTGCCCTTAACATTTTTTCCTTCATTTCAACTTTGGTGAATCTGACAATTATGTGTCTTGGAGTTGCCCTTCTCGAGGAGTATCTTTGTGGCGTTCTCTGTATTTCCTGAATCTGAATGCTGGCCTGCCTTGCTAGATTGGGGAAGTTCTCCTGGATAATATCTTGCAGAGTGTTTTCCAACTTGGTTCCATTCTCCCCATCATTTTCAGGTACACCAATCAGAGGTAGGTTTGGTCTTTTCACATGGTACCAAATTTCTTGGAGGCTTTGTTCATTTCTTTTTATTCTTTTTTCTCTAAACTTCCCTTCTCTCTTCATTTCATTCATTTCATCTTCCATCAGCGATACCCTTTCTTCCAGTTGATCGCATCTGCTACTGAGGCTTCTGCAATCTTCGCGTAGTTCTCGAAACTTGGCTTTCAGCTCCATCAGCTCCTTTAAGCCCTTCTCTCCATTGGTTATTCTAGTTATCCATTCTTCTAATATTTTTTCAAAGTTTTTAACTTCTTTGCTATTGTTTTGAATTTCCTCTCGTAGCTCAGAGTAGTTTGATCGTCTGAAGCCTTCTTCTCTCAACTCATCAAAGTCATCCTCCATCCAGCTTTGTTCCGTTGCTGGTGAGGAACTGCGTTCCTTTGGAGGAGGAGAGGTGCTCTGTTTTTTAGAGTTTCCAGTTTTTCTGCTCTGTTTTTTCCCCATCTTTGTGGTTTTATCTACTTTTTGTCTTTGATGATGGTGATGTACAGATGCGTTTTTGGTGTGGATGACCTTTCTGTTTGTTAGTTTTCCTTCTACCAGACAGGACCCTCAGCTGCAGGTCTGTTGGAGTTTACTAGAGGTCCACTCCAGACTCTGTTTGGCTGGGTGTCAGCAGTGGTGGCTGCAGAACAGCGGATTTTTGTGAGACCACAAATTCAGCTGTCTGATAGTTCCTCTGAAAGTTTTGTCTCAGAGGAGTACCCGGTTGAATGAGGTGTCAGTCTGTCCCTACTGGGGGGGTGCCTCCCAGTTAGGCTGCTCAGGGGTGAGGGACCCACTTTAGGAGGCAGTCTGTCCGTTCTCAGATCTCCAGCTGCGTGCTGGGAGAACCACTACTCTCTTCAAAGCTGTCAGTCAGACAGGGACATTTAAGTCTGCAGAGGTTCCTGCTGACTTTTTGTTTGTCTGTGCCCTGCCCCCAGAGGTGGAGCCTACAGAGGCAGGCAGGCCTCCTTGAGCTGTGGTGGGCTCCACCCAGTTCGAGCTTCCTGGCTGCTTTGTTTACCTAAGCAAGCCTGGGCAATGGCGGGCGCCCCTCCCCCAGCCTCGCTGCCGCCTTGCAGCTTGATCTCAGACTGCTGTGCTAGCAATCAGCGAGACTCCGTGGGCACAGGACCCTCCGAGCCAGGTGCAGGACACAATCTCCTAGTGTGCCGTTTTCCAGGCCCGTTGGAAAAGCACAGTATTAGGATGGGACTGACCCGATATTCCAGGTGCCGTCTGTTTCCCCTTTCTTTGACTAGGAAAGGGAACTTCCTGACCCCTCGCGCTTCCTGAGTGAGGCAATGCCTCGCCCTGCTTCGGCTCGCGCACAGTGCGCTTCACCGTCTGTCCTGCACCCACTGTTAGGCACTCCCTAGTGAGATGAAACCGGTACCTCAAGCAGAAATGCAGAAATCACCCGTCTTCTGTGTCGCTGGGGCTGGGAGCTGGAGACCGGAGCTGTTCCTATTCGGCCATCTTGGCTCCACCTATATCGCATTGTAAGTTTTGAAGAACTAAATAGACAATAGTCAAGTAGAGAATGATAAGCAGATCCAGAAATAAAGTCCAGAGAAGTTAGAAGAAAATTAGTAAGTGTGGTACCATGGAATCAAAAGGAAAAAAACATTTGAAGAAGCAAATTCAGCCAAAATTATAAAATATTTGTAAAGTATCAAGTAGCATGAGGATCAAAAGGCAAGTTTTGGATTTGTCAACATGAAGTACACAAATTATCAGATAATTAAAAGTCATTGAAAAGTAAATTCATTTTTTTCTCACCCACTTAGAATTGGTTATATAGGGAGTTATATTTCTGTATCTACCTATCCATATCTTTATACCTCTCTCTCTCTCTGTCTCTCTCTCTCTCTCTATATATATATATATACAGAGAAAAAGAGAGAGTGCCCTATTATACAATTGTTAAGTCAATTTCTCTGCCATCTTCTGTTCTTCATATTCCTTGTAATTGTCAGATTTTGAACTGTTAACACCTTAAATTTGGATAAAAATTCGGAGTTCACCAAGTATTTTCTCATCTTTTGTCCAAATTCATGCAACTAAGCAAAATTGCTCTCTGGAATTGCCGCATATCTACAATTGCTAACTCAGTTCTTCTGATTCTTCTTCTAGTGCCATTTTCACTATACCACAGGGGAAATAGTAATGCACTTTTAGTCAGACTGATTTAATTGTACTGGGAAGGCTTCAGTTGTATTTATTTCTACATATGTTGTAATCTGTACATAAAGAAACACATACAATCTTTTTCCTTTCATGTGTCATAAATTTTTTTAAAAAGACTCAATATTAATTAGTCAAATGATGATTTAATGCAGTGGGTAAATGTCTTGAAAGAAACCTGTGATCATTTTTTTCTACGTTTTTGAAAAAAGAATATTTTATACTGTATATATTTGTGTCTTTTTTATTAGTATTAGAAATGCAGATTGTTTTATTCTGTTTTTTTTTAATGAGGCATACTTGAACTTATCAGAAGGAAAACTGAACATATCACTTTGTGTAACCAAGAAATTGAATATCTGCATTTCAAGCATGCATATCTTTTAGGGAACAGCTTTAAGTTTCAAAGACATCATTTATGCTTCAAGGTTTTATATAAATCCACACTGGCAGAGATCCAAAGATAAATAGCATGATTAATAAAGAAAAATTCTTTCTATTTCCCCGCAACCACTGTTGCAGGAAAAACTCTCTCAAAATGTGCTCTTACCCCAACACAACAACAATCAACACAGAAGACTTCTGTGACCTTAAAATACATGGTGGTTTCTCCTGACCAAGAAGCAAGCAATCAGTTCTGCAGCAGATACCAACTGGGTGTCATCCAATTCAATTCTGACACTATCTACCTGGTGATAGCATTTTATCCCACAGGTTGAGGGTGAAGTCTCACAAGACTGCTCCCACACATTACCAGTGGCAAGTCCAGGCCTCTGGAACTTCTGACCAAGTGGCTTCATTTTGGGATTCCCAGGACTCTCTCTGAGTTTGACTAATTTGCTGGAGTAGCTCACAGTACTCAGGGAAACTCTGACTTACATTTATCTGTTCATTGTATGGGATATTATAAAGGAAACAGATAAAGGGATGCATAAGGTCAGGTATGGGGGTTGGGGCCTGGACCTTTCCTCCCTGGTGCATCCAGGGACCTCTATATATTCAGCTATCTGGAAGCTCCCAGAACCCAGTCCTCTTGGATTTTTATGGAAGCTTTTTGACATCAGCATTCCTTAACCCAGGTTACGTGGTGGTATCCTTCAGAAATGAGAGTCCTATGACCCACATTTAGAAAGGTGGGGAAAAGTTAGAGTCCTGCCTTGGAGCAGAAGAAAGGAGGGTAAGAGAAGGTCAGAGAGGTTCCATTTCCTGGGACCTGACACAACCAACATTATAACAAAAGACTGTAACAGGGGCTATGTGAGTTATGAGCCAGGAACAATGAAATGTATATAATAACACCACAACTACATCAATTTCTTTTTTTATTTTTTTTTGCCATGCACTTAATAACATTTACATGACAACTGAAATATCCTCTTGAAAATCTCTTTGAAATCTGAAAAGTTAAGGTATGATCATTTTAAATTTGAAACTTCACTACTGAATATTTGTCCAAAAGAAAGGAAATCATCTATTCGAATAAGCCTGAAGAAGTTACAAAATATGGATCTTCGTCCCTCTGCAACCCTTAGGATAAGGATTTTCTTATAAAAGGGAGTGGGGAAATTGGTGAGAGGCATTTGAACCAGAGCAAGTTAATCTTAATTAGGGGCTGGGTAAAAATGAGGCTGAAACCTATTGAGCTACATTCCCAGATGGTTAAGGCATTCTTAGTCACAGGATGAGATAGGAGTTCAGAACAAGATACAGGTCCTAAAGACCTTGCTGATAAAACAGGTTGCAGTAAAGAAGCCAAGTTACCCTATATGGTCTAAAAAGGAGACGCATGAATAATCCACCCCCTGTTTAGCATATCATCAAGAAATAACCATAAAAATGGGCAACCAGCAGCCCTCGGGGCTGCTCTATGGAGTAGCCATTCTTTTATTCCTTTGCTTTCACTTAAAAAAAAAAAGGAACAAATATTATTTGACCATAAAGAATAATGAAATCCTGTCATTTGCAACAACACAGATGGAACGAGAGAGGTCATTATGTTAAGTGAAATAAGCCAGACATAGATACATATTCCATGTTCTCTCTCATATTTAGGAGCTATAAAAGTTGATCTCATGGAGATATAGTGGAATGAAAATTACCAGAGGCTGGAAAGGGTGTGTGTTTGTTATGGTTGGGGAGATATAGACAGGTTGGTTAATAGGTACCTAGATGAAAGAATAAGCCCAAATGTTTAATAGCACAGTAGACTGAGTATAGTCAACAATATACTGTATATTTAAAAATGGCTAGAAGAGAGGATTTGAAATATTCCTAACACAAAGAAATGATAAATGCTCAAGGTGATGGAAATCCTAAATATTTTGACTTCATCATTACACATTCTATGCATGCATCAAAATATCACATTCACCCCATAAATATGTACAAATATTATGTATCAATAAAAATACCATCTTGTAATGTATTTTAATAGGCATTTCTCCAAAGAAGATAAGCACACCAAAAGGTGCTCATTTTTGTTAGTCATTAGGAAATAAATGCAAATCAAACCACAATGAGATGCCACTTAAGATCCACTTGAATGGCTGCGATAAAAAAATCTAAATAATAACAAATGTTCACAGGACATGGAAAAATGAGGACCTTCATCTATTGTTAGTAGAAGAGTGCAGTCACTTTGGAAATATGTTTGGCAGTTTCTAAAAATGTTAAAATGTTATAACCATATGACCAAGCAATTTCATTACTAGGAAAGAGAAAATATGTACATTCAAAACTTGTACCTGAATGCTTATAGCAGTATTTTTCATGTTAGCCAAAAAGTGAAAACAACCCAAATTTGTATCAGCTGCCAAATGAATAAACAAATACATGTCATATATATACATATACACTCACAAACATAACAAAATATTTGGCAATGAAAAAAGGAATGAAGTACTGATACATGCTATAATATGGATGAAACTTGAAAGCATTTATGACAAATGAAAGAAATCAGTCACAAAATACCACATATTATATGATTCAATTTACATGAAATGTCCTAAATAGGCAAATACATAGAGAAAATAGATTGGAAGTTGTCTCTGTCAAAGGAAAATGGCATTGGACGAGTTAAACGGCCAAGGAAGACCTTATTCAAGACTATTGCAATAGGGGAGAGAGACTGATCTTAATTCTGCCAAAACAAGAGGTGGGAGGGGTGAGCTAGTGGGAAAGTATCGTGGAACATTAGGGGGAAAGTTGGTCAATGTGTTAAGGCCATCTGTGTTTGCCAGTTGGAGCTATTAAATTGAGGCTTCTATCTCCCACAGAAGCTGGGAGGTAGTGGTGATATCTTCTTCAATAATTATATTTCAGAGAGAAGACTACTGGATTATTTTACTTTTCCTAAGTTGTAAAACTTGCAAGAGGCTGAGAGACTTATCTACATTTCAAAGAGACATAGACAAATAATAAATAAAATATATATATAATATATTGTAAGATGGTAAGTACTATGGAGAAAAATAAAACATAGCAGAGGAAATAACAACTTAGCAGGGGCTGCAATTTTTTAAATGACAGTCTGGAGGCACATTTTGAAAAGAAACCGTTTGAGCATATTGTTGAATCAGAAAACATAAACCAAGCACTTCAGGTAAAGTGCATTCTAAGTAGAGGGAAAAACCAGTTCAAAGGTCCTGAGGTAAGAAATGTCTGAGTTTGAAAATTGCAAGGGGAGTCAGCATGTCTTGGAAAAGGTAAATAAGAAGAGTAGTAGGAAGTGAAATCAGAAAGGAAATGGTTTATGTTGGGCTTTGTAGGCAATTTAAAAGTCCTGGTTTTTAGTCTTTATATCATGGGTATATATATATATATATTATTGCAAGGTTTTGAGGAGAAAACTGGTATGATCTGTCTTACATTCTTCAAGGATCACTCTCACTTATATCGGGATTCAATTTTCAGGGAGCAAGGGTGGAAGCAGGAAGACATGTCTATAAGGTCACTGCAAAATATAGGCAAGAGATGGCAGCGGTTGTTAGGAAGTGTTGAAAAGTGGTCAGAGTTTGAATATACACCAAAGGTAGATGTGAATGGATTATATGTGAAGCATGAGAGAAAGAGAAGTGTTAAGCATAATGCCAACGATTTTATTATATGAGTAACTGGAAGGATAAATTTCCTGTAACTGACATGGAAAGAATGTAGGATAATGGATTTGGGAGTAAAATGCAGAGTTGGTAAGAGCCACACTAATTTTGAAATGTCTATTAGACATCCAAATGGAGATGTTGGGAATGCAATCGAATCTATGAAACTGGAATGTCAAGAAAAGCACTGAGTGGATTTACATTTGAGAGTCATTTCTGTAGATGTATCACTTTAGATATGTAGATATTTAGAGATATAAACATATAGATATATAGATATATCTCTCCTTCTCCCCTTCACTTGGGGCCAGATTTGCATTCCAGTCTGACAATTTTCCCACTTTTCCCTAGCTACCTCTCTCTTTCTTCAGAAAGATTTCAGGAAGTGTTGCAAGCCGGATCTGAGCTGGCATTGATACCGAGAGACCCAAAGCATTGTTATGCTCTCCTTTCCTCTCCCTGGTTCAAATGGGAACCTATGAACCCAGGTAATAAATGGAGTTTTGGTAAAAGTATGACTCTTAGTGCGTCCAGTAAGTCTGCACACCTATTCAGTGGCCATTTCTCAATTTCTGAGCACATAATTGCAATTTATATACTTGGCAGTAGGAGTGACTCCACATTCAGTCCTTTGTCTGTGGGATAAGAGGTACTGTACTGGGAAAAGCCAAATAGAATCCTTTGAAACTACCTCTTCATCCAACCCTATCCAAGAAAACTATATGTTCTTGGGATATATGGTGAAGATTAATGCCACCATTACAGACTTAAAAAGATGCAGAGAGGCTGGGCCCAGTGGCTCACGCCTGTAATCCCAGCACTTTAGGAGGCTGAGGTGAGTGGATTACGAGGTCAGGAGATTGAGACCATGCTGGCTAACACGATGAAACCCCATCTCTACTAAAAATACAAAAAATTAGCCAGACGTGGTGGCGGGTGCCTGTAGTCCTAGCTACTGGGGAGGCTGAGGCAGGAGAATGGTGTGAACCTGGGAGGCAAAGCTTGCAGTGAGCCGAGATCGTGCCACTGCACTCCAGCCTGGGTGACAGAGCGAGACTCAGTCTCATAAAAAAAAAACCCAAAAAAAATGGTATGTCAGGCATAATGTCATTGCAAGGGAATTGATAATAACTCAGGCACATAGTATGTGGTTTTTTTACAAACATTTAGGACATCAGAAACAGGTTTCTTTCACATGAGCTAGACAATATGCATTTACAGTTTTGCCACAGGGCTATGTTAACTCTCTCACCCTGTATCACAATAAAGCCCAAAGAGATTTGGACAATGAAGAAATCACAGAGCACCATACTGAACCATTACAATGATGGACCTAAGAGTAAGACTTTAACTCAAGCCATTTCTTATTCAAAGTGACACAGTAAATGAAAAATGGCTTGAGTTAATGTCTTACTCTTATTGTGCTGCTATAGCAAAATAACATAGACTGGATAAATTATAAAGAACAGTAATTTATTTTCCCACAATTCCGTCGGATGGGAAGTCCAAGATCAAGACACTGGCAGGTTCAGTGTCTGAAGAGGGCTGCTCTCTGCTTTCAAGATGACACCTTGATGCTGTATCCTCCAGAGGGAAGGAGTTCTATGTCCTCATGAGGCAGAGGAGCAAAGGAAAGTGAATCCACTTTCACAAGTCCTTTGTATAACAGCATTAGTTCATTGATTAATAGACTAAGACCCAAACACTTCTTAAAGGGCCTATCTCATAGCACTATCACACTGACAACATGTGAATTTTGGAGGGGATACATTCAAACCATAGCCCCATACTAATGAACCCTGTTCCAGAAAAGTTACTGGCAGTGGGTAAGGAGAATATGGATTGTATTATGGATAAGGCAAGATCACCAACCTAGGTCTTTTAAGTAGCTAAAGAAGTAGCCATATTTTGCATTAGTTAAGTCCTGTTGGTCTCCTCGGTTTCTTCTGCTTTCCTTTCTTAATCACTGATTATAATTAATATTTTAGGTTTCAGAAGGAAGTATTATTGAATTGGTGTGCTGTGGGACTTTATATGTCTCCCGTATGGGAACACATCTATCACCTAGGACAAAGACAGAAGTGTATGCTGAGAAAAAAAGGGATGAACTGTGCTATGTATCTTCCCTTAGATTCAACCTCTACCTGGCTCTTCTTCCTCAAAGAAGAACTTGCATTGACGTTTCAGCAGAATCACTTGTCCCCTGATTTCCAGTTGAATTTGGACAAAATAATCCCCAGCAGATGAGTAGTGGGAAGGAAGACAGAAACATTGAGTATGCAGCACAGCAGCTCTTTCCCTAGAAGTTTCTGTATGAAAGGAGGTCACACTCCTAACCTTTTAAATAGCCTCTTTAAAAAAAAAAAACCCTCCTCAATTGATTCAAATTGATTGTACTTTCTGTTTTTGTTGTCAATCAAATTTGTTAAAATCCAGAAAATTATCCGCAAAATTGTTCAGTTTACTTGAAAAAGGAGAAATGAGGATTATAATACAAGATGTCACAAGTGCATCCAGTGAGATAGAGGTAAAGGAAAGCTTTTCTTAGCAAAAAGGAAGAGGTGCATTTAAGCTGTTTAGAATGCTTAGCAACATTGTTCATTGGCTCCAAAGAACCAAAGCAAGTAGTCCTCAGTTCATTGGTGGAGATGACATTACTGGGCAAATGTCCTTTTGAGAGCATTTTACCTGAATTATTACAGTCCTAAAGAATGTTCAGTGATAAATTTTGTCATAGAAATGTAAGTACCTGTGCAAAAATGTGTAAGCCTGCATAGCAGGAGATGTGTAAAGAATGTCAAGGGATTCCTTGTGGATTTTAGAAAGTCCTTGGAAACAATTCTTATGTCACACATGTAAGCACTAGCCTCCTCTCCTTGATGTCTTCACAGCCCTGTTTAGTTTGGGCCTTCTAAAAATAATTTCATCCTGATATCTGCAACTTTCACACCTTCTGGGACCCTGACTTACACACTATCTGTTATGTATTTCTGTTTATTGTGGCCTAATTCCAAAATTATATGTCCATGCTAATCATATGGTCTACAGCATAATACTTAATATGAAAATAACTGAAGAAATTTTTTTAGGGAAAGAAAGTAATCTGAAGCTTATAAGCTTTGAAATTAATTGCTAGCTTAAAGAAAAATGAATACAATTTGACCTAATATGGTCAGCTATAATATAGGGTAAGTTCATTCCACTGAAAACTAAGTTTGTTTTCAAAGCAAGTAAAGTTATGTTTATACTTAATGTGTCATTACTGTATTTAGCACAATATGCAATTATTTTAAAATTAGTAATTCTGTCTATAGGTTTTAATCCCTAAATGTAAAACTGAAACTCAATTAAATATTTTTTAGTGATTATTAAGGTGATGTTTCTTTTTGATTAAATATATTATATTCACTATTTTATCTTTTAGTTTAGCACAACGAATGACCTACTTTCACTGAATTACAATCAACTATCAATTTTGATTGAATGAATGAAACCTAGCTAAAAAAAGTACTAAAAATAGTATATAATGGATCCAGGACTTTGTATTATAATCTTATGCAAAATCTAAGCTGAATTTCAAATAATAGAAAATGCATAGTATTCCATGGTGTATATGTGCCACATTTTCTTAATTCAGTCTATCATTGTTGGAATACTATGCAGCCATAAAAAATGATGAGTTCATGTCCTTTGTAGGGACATGGATGAAACTGGAAAACATCATTCTCAGTAAACTATCGCAAGGACAAAAAACCAAACACCACATGTTCTCACTCATAGGTGGGAATTGAACAATGAGAACTCATGGACACAGGAAGGGCAACATCACATTCTGGGGACTGTTGTGGGGTGGGGGGAGGGGGGAGGGACAGCATTAGGAGATATACCTAATGCTAAATGACGAGTTAATGGGTGCAGCAAAACAACATGGCACATGGATACATATGTAACAAACCTGCACATTGTGCACATGTACCCTAAAACCTAAAGTATAATAATTAAAAAAAAAAAAGAGTTTAGGTAAAAATAAATAAATAAATAAACAGAAAATGCATTCAATGTGAAATTGTTGATAATTCTTGAACTTCTTTAACATATTTTTTAGAGTTATAAAATACAGGAAAAATTCATGTTTCATTTTAATGACAGAACTATGAAATATATTCTTGTATATTAAAATGATGAATAGTTCTGATATTAAAATTAATAATCACAATTCCATGGAATGTGTTAAACCGATCCTATTTTCCTTAATCTCTCTAAGTCTAATAAATTTTGTTGGCATTACTCTTTTTCGAAGTCCAAATCTTTCAGATTTGGTATACAAGCCATCAAGTTTAAAAGAAGAAATATTTATTTCAGGATTCAAGGTGACCTTTGTTCATTGTGATATATGTCTACATATATGAATGTATATACTTGTCAAATCAAGCATTGAGCAATTTCTATTCATTTATAGTGTCTATGAAATTCTTGTTTATACAAACTGTGTCCATGTCATGACTTTATTGTCCATAAACTGGAAAGATAAACTATTTAGAATTCAAATAAAAGGAAGTATCTAAAATTAACAAATAAAGCAATCATCTAACAAACACTGTAAACTCCTTTTTTATTTTAATGAACATTGATAAGTATCATAGAGGAAAAAAGAAATAAAAGCTCAAACCCATGTAGTTTAAATATTTTCATTCAAATACAGGTAGTAAACGTACTGTTTCCTCAAGGCAGTCTAAGTACAGTCAGCCCCCCATATTTGCAGGTTCCACATTCAAAGTTTCACCCACATGGATACAATCAACTACTGATTAAAAATTTTTGAAAAAAATAAAAATAATACAACAAAAATAATAGAAATTTTTAAATGATACAGAATAACAGCTGTCTATACAGTATTTACATTGTAAGAGGGATTATAAGTAATCTAGAGGTGATTTAAATTATAGAGGAGGATGTGCATAGGTTGTATGTAAATACTATGCCATTTTTATATCAGGGACTTGGGTATTTGTGAACTTTGATATCCACTGGGAGCCTGAAACCAATCCTTTGTGGATATCAAGGAATAATTGTATATGCCTGCCATCCTGGTTTAATTAATAAGCTGTCTCTTTTATTATCAAAGGTGGCCTTAATAGTTCAACAAATTGTATGATCACCCTAGAGAATGCAAATAAACCAATAACTAAAGTAGAAATGGGCAAGTAATTAGTATCAGAAAATTGGTACAAAGCATTATCATTGAAATTCATAATTGGATGAGTTCAATTTTCCCTGGTGATCGGGGAAGTTTTCAAAGAATTGGCAATTATGTCAGATCCTAAAAAATAAAGAGTAAGATTTTAATAGAGATAAGATGAAGGACAGGTAGTTTATTTAAATGATGTATTTAATGTTTAAAATCATCTACATTAAGGATAAAATGTAAATTAAAACCATAATTTTTTTATAACAAATGTAGTTTTCTTACTGAATGTACACTCATTGTTCAGTGAGAAAATGTTACATTTTAGATTTATCTAGTTTTAACCTTCTTCTGTTTAGATAATCTAAAAAAATCTCTTCAAGGGACTGATATACTATAGAAAAAAATAAATGCTCAGTCTCTCATGTTTTTTAGTCTTTCACCCAGAAGAGCATTTATTGCAAAGTATTTATTTTTTTAAATAAGAGTAATGCATTTATTTATTTATTTACTTTTATTTTCCTAGATTTAGGAGGTATAAGTGCTTGCACATTTTTTCACGGGTACTTACGTTTCTATGACAAAATTTATTACTGAACATCCAAAAATGGATATATTGTGTAGTGGTGAAGTCTGGACTTTTAGTGTACTCATCACCCAAATAGTGTACATTGTACCCAACAGATAGTTTCATAAATCACATCCCTCCCACCCTCCTACCTTTTGGAGTCTCTACTATTACACTCTGTATGTCCATGTGTACTCATGGTTTAGCTCCTACTTATAAGTGAGAACCTGCAGGTTTTTACTTTGTTTCTGAGTCATTTCACTTAGGATAATGGCTTTCAGTTCCATCCATGTTGCTGCAAAAGATGATTTCATCCTTTATTATGGCTGGGTAGTATTCCATTATATATGTGTGTCTATGTGTGTGTGTGTGTGTGTGTGTGTGTGTATGCAATATAATGTCATATATTTATATCTATCATTGTTCTATCATTATCTATCTACATTATATATCAAATATATAATATATAATATATTTATATCTATCTATCTATTATCTATCTATCTATCTGTCTCACAGTTTTCAATCCAGTCATCCGTTGATGAACACTTAAGTTGCTTCCATGACTTTGCTATTGTGAATGATGCTGTGATCATTATACAAGTGCTGTTGTCTTTTTGATATATTAATTTCTTTTTTGGAGAGGTAGACATCCAGTAGTGGGATTGTTGGATTGAATGGTAGTTCTATTTTCAGTTATTTGAGAAATCTCCATATTGTTTTCCATAGAAATTGTACTAATTTACATTCCCACCAACAGTGTATAAGTGTTCCCTTTTCTCCACATCCTTGCCAACAACTGTTGTTTTTAGACTTTTTATGAATAGCCATTCTGACTGGCGTGAGATGGTATCTCACTGTGGTTTTGATTTGCATATCTCTGATGATTAGTCATGTTGAGATTTTTTTCATGTTTGTTGGCCACTTGCATGTCTTCTTTTGGAAGATGTCTGTTCATGTCCTATGTCTACATTTTAATGAAGTTATTTGTTTTTTCCTTGTCAGATTATTTGAGTTCCTTGTAGATTCTGAACATTAGCCATTTTTCAGATGCAGAGTTTGAAATATTTTCTACCATTCTGTAGGGTTGTACATTTACTCCGTTGATTTTATTTTTCTGCACAGATGCTTTTTAGTAAAGTCCCACTTATCTATTTTTGGTCTTGTGTTATTTTTGAGGACTTAGGACTTAGTCATAGACTCTTGGCCTAAGCAAATGTCCAGAAGAATTTTTCCTAGGATTTATTCTTGAATTTTTATAGTTTCAGGCCTTACATTTAAGTCCTTAAATAGTCTGGAGTTAATTTGTGGATATGGTGAGAGATAGGTGTCCAGTTTCATTCTTCTGCTTATGGCTATCCAATTTTCCCAGCACCATGTATTGAATAAGGTTTCCTTTCCCCAGTGTATATCTTTGTCAACTTTGTTGAAGTTGTGGCATTATTTCCGGGTTCTCCATTCTGATTCATTGATCTATGTGTCTACATTCATACCAGCACCATGCTATTTGGGTTACTATAGCCTTGAAACATAATCTGAAATCACAGCAAACATCATATTGAATGGAGAAGAGTTGAAAGCATTTCCCCAGGAACTGGAACAACACAAGATGCTCACTTTCAATACTCCTATTCAACCTAGTACTGGAAATCCCAGCAAGAGCCATCAGGCAAGAGAAAGAAATGAAAGGGATCCAAATTGGAAAAGAGGAAGTCAAATGAGATCTGTTCATTTAACATATGGCCTCCTACCAAAGAAACCCTAAAGACACCTCCAAAACACTCCCAGGTTTGATAAATGACTTCAATAAACTTTCAGGATACAAAGTCCATGAATAAACTCAGTAGCATTTCTCTTTTTTTTTTTTTTTTTTTTTTTGAGATTGAGTCTTGCTCTGTCACCCAGGCTGGAGCACAGTGGCACTCGCGCTCACTGCAAGCTCCGCCTCCCAGGTTCAGGACATTTTCCTGCCTCAGCCTCCTGTGTAGCTCGGACTACAGCCACCCGACAACATGCCTGGCTGATTTTTTGTATTTTCAGTAGAGACAGAATTTCACCATGTTAGCCAGGTTGATCTTGATCTCCTGACCTCGTGATCCGCCCGCCTCGGCCTCCCAAAGTGCTGGGATTACAGGAGTGAGCCACTGTGCCCGGCCTAAACTCAGTAGCATTTCTATACATCAATAATGATCAAACTGAGAACCAAATTAAGAACTCATTCCCATTTATAATAGCTACAAATATACCCCTAGGAGTGTGTTTAATCAACAAGGTGAATGATCTCTACAAAAAGAACTACAAAACACTGATGAAAAAAATCTAGATGACACAAATTGTAGTATATTTTAATGCAATATGTTAAGAACACTGTATTTTTCTACTCCAACAATACTTCCAATATAGCTTGTGTGAAAGGATAGTGGCTAGGTGTTACAGAAAAGGAGGAGTTGAATTAGAACCATGTTTAGTTTGGGTTAGATTTGATATATTTTTGAGCTTCATTCTCATTCCTGTAGAAGGTTCTCCTTTTCTTTTCTTTCTTTTCTTTTCTTCTTTTCATTTCCTTTCTTTTATTTTCCTCCTTTCTCATCTTTATCTCTCTCTTTCTTCTTTTCTTTCATATCCAACAGTTATTTTAAGTTCATGAGTACATGTGCAGAATATATAGGCTTGTTACATAGGTAAATGTGCATCATGGTGGTTTGCTGCACAGATCATCCCATGACCTAGGTATTGAGCCCAGCATGCAGTAGCTATTCTTCCTGGTGCCTTCCCTCCTCCCACCTCCCATGCCCCCACATTCCAACAGGCCCCAGAGTGTGTTGTTCCCCACCCTCATGTGTCCATGTGTTCTCATGATTCAGCTCCCACCTATAAGTGAGAACATGTGGTATTTGGTTTTCTGTTCCTATGTTAGTTTGCTGAGGATAATGACTGCTGGCTCCATCCATGTTCCTGCAAAGTACATGATCTTGTTCCTTTTTATGGCTGCATCTGTTTCATGTTGTATATGTACCACAGTTTTTTAGCCAGTCTGTCATTGATGGGCATTTAGGTTAATTCTATGTCTTTGCTATTGTGAATAGTACTGCAATGAACATACACTTGTATGTATCTTTATAATAGAATGATTTATATTCCTTTGAGTATAAACCCAGTAATGAGATTGCTGGGACAAATGGTATTTTTGCCTCTAGGTCTTTGAGAAATCACAACACTGTCTTCCACAATGTTGAACTCATTTATACTTCCACCAACAGTGTAAAAGCATCCCTTTTTCTCCACAACCTTGCCAGCATCTGATATTTTGACCTTCTATTAATAACCATTCTGACTGGTGTGAGATGGTATCTCTCTCTTTTTTTTTTTTTTTTTTTTTGTAGAGGGACTTTTTTTCTTGTTGCCCAGGCTGGACTGCAATGACACGATCTTGGTTTACTGCAACGTCTGCCTCCCAGGTTCAAGCAATTCTCCTGCCTCAGCCTCCTGAGTAGCTGGGATGACAGGCACCCACCAACATGCCTGGCTAATTTTTTGGGGTTTTTTTTAGTAGTTTTTTTTAGTAGAGATGAGGTTTTGCCATGTTGGCCAGACTGGTTTTGAACTCCCGACCTCAAGTGATCCACCCACCTCAACCTTCTAAATTGCTGGGATTACAGGAATGAACCACTGTGACCAGCCTCTCGTTGTGGTTTTGACTTGCATTTCCTCTAATGATCAGTGATGTTGAGCTTTTTTTCAGATGTTTTTTGGCCACATATGTCTTCTTTGGAGAAGTATCTGTTCATATTTTTTGCCCACTTTTAATGGGGTCATTTTTTTCTTGTAAATTTGCTTAAGTTCCTTGTAGATGCTGGACATTAGACCTTTGTCAGATGAATGGATTGCAAAATTTTTTTTCCCATTCGGTGGGTTTTGTTGTTTACTCTGTTGATAGTTTCTTTTGCTGTGTGGAAGCTCTTTAGCTCAATGAGATCCCATTTGTCCATTTTTGCTTTTGTTGCAATTGCTTTTGGCATCCTTGTGATGAAATCTTTGCCTGTGTCTGTCCTGAATTGTATTGCCTAGATTTTCTTCTATGGTTTTTATAGTTTTGGGTTTAACATTTAAATATTTAATCCATCTTGATTTGATTTTTGTAGGTGTAAGGAAGGGGTTCAGTTTCAGTTTTCTGCATATGGCTAGCTAGTTCTCCCAGCACCATTTATTAAATAGAGAATTATTTCCCTGTTGCTTGTTTTTGTCAGGTTTCTTGAAGATCAGATGGTTGTAGGTGAGTGGTCTTATTTCTGGGTTCGCTATTCTGTTCCATTGGTCTATGTGTCTGTTCTTGCACCAGAACCATGCTGTTTTGGTTACGGTAGCCTTGAAATATGATTTGAAGTCAGGTAGTGTGAAGCCTCCAGCTTTGTTCTTTTTGCTGAGGATTGTATTGGCTATTTGGGCTCCTTTTTGATTCTATATGAATTTTAAAATAGTCATTTCTAATGCTGTGAACAATGTCAATGGTAGTTTAATGGGAATAACATTGAATCTATAAATTGCTTTGGGCAGTATGGTCATTTTCACAATATCAATTCGTCTACCCATGAACATGATGTTTTTCCATTTGTTTGTGTCATCTCTGATTTATTTGAGCAGTGGTTTGTAGTTCTCCTTGAAGAAGGCCCTTACTTTACCTGTTAGCTGTATTTCTAGGTATTTTTGTGGCAATTGTGAATGGGAGTTTATTCATGATTTGGCTCTCAGCTTGCCTGTTGTTGGTGTATAGGAAAGCTAGCAATTTTTGCACGTTGATTTTGTATCTTGAGACTTTGCTGAAGTTGCTTATCAGCTTAGGAATCTTTGAGCTGAGACAATGAGGTTTTCCAGATACAGGATCATCTCATCCTCAGACAAAGAAGGTTTGACTTTCTCTTCTCATATATAAATAAATATTATCTCTCTCTCTCCCTCACTTCCTTCCTTCCTTTCTTCCTTCCTTTGTTCTTTCTTTCTTCTCCTTTTTTTTTTTGGCAGTCTCCCTCTGTCACCAGGCTGGAGTGCAGTGGCACAATCTCGGCTCACTGCAACCTCCGCCTCCTGGGTTCAAGTGATTCTCCTGCCTCAGCCTCCCAAGTAGCTTGGACTACAGGTTCACACCACGATGCCCAGCTAATTTTTGTATTTTTAGTAGAGATGGGGTTTCACCATGTTGGCCAGGATATCCTTTATTTCTTTCTCTTGCCTGATTTCCCTGACCAGAACTTCCAATACTATGTTGAATAGGAGTGGTGAGAGAGGGCATCCTTGTGTTGTGCCAGTTTTCAAGGGGAATGCTTCCAGCTTTTTCCTATTCAGTGGGTCTGTCACAAATGGGTCTTATAATTTTGCAGTATGTTCCTTCCATACCTAGTTTACTGAGAGTTTTTAACGTGAAGGGATGTTGAATTTTTATTGAATGCCTTTTCTGCATCTATTGAAATAACCATGTGGTTTTTCTCTTTCCTTCTGTTTATGTGATGAATCACACTTATTGATTTGCATATGCTAAACCAACCTTGCATCCTGAGGATGAAGTCTACTTGATTGTGGTAGATAAGCTTTTTGATGTGCTGCTGGATTCAGGTTGCCAGTATCTTATTGAGGACTTTTGCATCAATGTTCATCCAAGATATTGAAGTTTTCATCTTTTTCTGTATCTCAGCCAGGTTTTGGTTTCAGGATGATGCTGGCCTCATGCAATGAGTTAGGAAGGAGTCCTTCCATTTCAATTTTTGGGAATAGTTTTAGTAGAAATGGTATCACCTCTTCCTTGTGCCTCTGGTACAATTCAGCTGTGAATCCATCTGGTCCTGGGCTTTTTTGATTGGTAGGCTATTTATTACTGTCTCAATTCCAGAACTCATTATTTGTCTATTCAGGGATTCAGTTTATTTCTGGTTCAGTCTTGGGAGGGTGTATGTGTCCAGGAATCCATCCATTTCTTCTAGATTTTCTAGTTTATCTACAAAGAGTTGTGTAGAGCATTCTCTGATGGTTGTTTGTATTTCTGTGGGGTCAGTGGTAATATTCTCCTTATCTTTTCTCATTGTGTTTATTTGAATATTCTCTCCTTTGTTCTTTATTAGTGTAACTAGTGATCTATTTATTATTTTTGTTTTTCAAAAAACCACTTCTTGGATACATTTATTTTTTGAAGGTTTTTTTGTTGCTGTTGTTTTTATGTGTGTGTGTGTCTATCTCCTTCAGTTCAGCTCTGATCTTGGTTATTTCTTGTCCTCTGTTAGATTTGGGGTTGGTTTGCTCTTGGCTTTCTAGTCCTTTCAGTTGTGATGTTACATTGTTAAATTGAGAACTTTCTAGCTTTTTGATGCAGGCATTTAGTGCTATAACTTTCCCTCCTAACACTGCTTTAGCTGCATCCCAGATATTCTGGTATGTTGTCTCTTTGTTCTCATTGGTTTTACAGAACTTCTTCATTTCTGCCTTAATTTCATTATTTACCCAAGAATCATCCAGGAGCAGGTTGTTCAATTTCTATGTAGTTGTGTGGTTTTGAATGAATTTCTTAACCTTGAGTTCTAATTTGATTGCACTGTGGTCTGAAAATTGTTCGTTATACTTTCAGTTCTTTTGCGTTTGCTGAGGAGTGCTTTACTTTGGATTATATGATCAATTTTAGAGTAAGCACCGTGTGGTGATAAGAAGAATGTATACTCTGTTGTTTTTGGGTGGAGAGTTCTGTAGATATCCATCAGGTCCATTTGATCCAGAGCTGAGCTCAGGACCTGAATATCTTTGGTAATTTTCTGTATTAATGACCTATCTAGTGTTGTCAGAGAGATATTAAAGTCTCCCACTATTATTGTGTGACAGTCTAAGTATCTTTGAAGGTGTCTAAGAACTTGCTTTATGAATCTGGGTGCTCCTGTGTTGGGTACATATATATTTAAGACAGTTAGCTCTTCTTGTTGAATTGAACCCTTTACTGTAATGTAATGCCCTTTGTCTTTTTGTTATCTTTGTTAGTTTAAAGTCTATTTTGTCAGAAGCTAGGATTGCCACCCCTGCATTATTCTGTTTTCCATTTGCTTGGTAAATTTTTCTCCATCCCTTCATTTTGAGCCTATGTGTATCTTTGCATGTGAGGTGGGTCTCTTGAAGACTGAATACTGATGGGTCTTGTCTTTGTATCCAGCTTGCCATTCTTTGTCTTTTAATTGGGGCATTTAGCCCATTTACATTTAAGGTTGGTATTGTTATGGTTGGATTTGATCCTGTCATCATGATGCTAGCTGGTTATTTTGCAGACTCGTTTTTGTGGTTGCTTCATATTGTAACTGGTCCATGTACTTCAGTGTGTTTTGTAGTGGTTAGTAACAATTTTTCCTTTCCATATTTAGTGCTTCCTTTAGGAGCTCTTGCAGGGCAGGTCTGGTAGTAACAAATTCCCTTAGCATTGCTTGCCTGAAAAGGATCTTATTTCTTCTTTGTTTATGAATCTTAGTTTGGCTGAATATGAGATTCTGGGTTGGAAATTCTTTTCTTAAATAATGTTGAAGTTTGGTCCCCCAATCTCTTATAGCTGGTTGAGTTTCCATTGAGAGATCCGCGATTAGTCTGTTGGGCTTCCCTTTGTAGGTGACTTCATCTTTCTCTCTGTCTGCCCTTAACACTTTTTCTTTCATTTTGACCTTGGAGAATCTGATGATTATGTGTCTTGGGGATGATCTTCTTGTGGATATTCTTACAGGGGTTCTCTGCATTTCCTGAATTTGAATGGTGGCCTGTCTTGCTAGGTTGGGGAAGTTCTCCTGGTTGGTATCCTGAAGTACATTTTCCAGGTTTGTTCAATTATCCTCATCTCTTTCTGGTACCCCAATCAGACATAGATTTGGTCTCTTTACATAATCCCATATGCCTCAGAAGTTTTGTTTATTTCTTTTCATTCTTTTTTCTCTATTCTTGTCTGCCTGTCTTATTTCAGAAAGATAGTATTCAAGTTCTGCGATTCTTTTCTCTGCTTGTGAATTAATGCTTGTGATTGCATTGTGAAGCTCTCATGTTGTATTTTTCAGCTCTAGCAGGTCGGTTATGTTCCTTTCTAAACTGGCTATTTTGGCTATCAGCTACTGTATTGTTTTATCATGATTCTTAGCTTCTTGGCATGAGTTACAACAAGCTTCTTTAGCTCAGCAAAGTTTGTTATTACCCACTTTCTGAAGTCTACTTCTGTCATCTTAGCCACCTCAGCCTCAGCCCAGTTCTGAGCCCTTGAAGGAGAGGTGCTGTGGTCATTTTGAAGAAAAGGGGCACTCTGGTTTTTTGAGTTCTCTGTGTTTTTGTGTTGATTCCTTTTCATCTTTGTGAGCTTATCTACCTTTAATCTTTGAGGTTGCTGACTTCTTTGTGGGCTTGTGGTTGTTGTTATTGTTGTTTTCTGTTTGTTTGTTTGCTTGTTTTTCATTTAACAGTCTGGCCATTCTTCCATAGGGACATTGCAGTTTGCTGGGGGGTCTGCTCCAGACCCTAGTTGCCTTGCTTTTTCCTGTACCTGGCGGTATCATCAGTGAAGGCTGTGAAACAGCAAAGATGGCAGCCTGCCCCTTCCTCTATAAGCTCCATCCCAGGGGAGTACTGATCTGTTGCCAATCCCAATGCACCTATAGGAGGTGGCTGGAGACCCAAATTGGGAAATCTCACCCAGTCAGGAGGAACAGTATCAGAGACCCATTTAAACAAGCAGCCTGGCTTTTTGGTAGAGCAGCTGTGCTGTGTTGAGGATTCCTTCAGCCCCTGATTGGTTTGGGCTCTCCAAGGCCCACAGGCTAGACTAGCTGAGAAGTCCAAATGGCCAAGGTGGTGGCCTGCTCCATCCCTCAGACACTTCATCCCAGAGAGAAATTAGAGCTCTGTCAGCCTGGTAGAGCACAGATCGGGATGGCCAGAGTCCCTGGCTAGGAAGACCTGGCTGGGAGGATCTGCCCCATAAGGAGGAGTGGACTGGGGTCCCACTTAAAGAAGCAATCTGTACATGCCTTGACACAACAGCTGTGTCATGGTGGGGAACCGCCTCTTGTCAGCTTGGACTCTCCAAAGCATGCAGGCTGGAACTGCTGAGTCATCTAACCAAGCCAGGTGGTGACCCCCCACTCTCCAGGGCACTCTCTCACAGGAAGAGATTATAGCTCTTCCCCTGATAGGTGTGGGCAGGCGTGGCTGGAGGACCAGGCTAGGTGATCCTGCCCAGTGAGAAGGAATGGATGGGTGCCCCACTTAAAGAAGCAGTCTGGCCATGATCTGGCAAAGCTGCTGTGCTGCGCTGCTCTGGGGACCCTTCCTGATCTGGAAAATTTGGACTCTCCAAAGCCTACAGGCAGGAATGGCTGAGTCAATCAAACAGCCATTTTGGGGTCCCTGCCCCTCCCCCCAGGGGCTCCCTCTGGTCTCAGGCATGCTCTATTCTGTTGCCAGTGGCTGGCTGGAATTCCAAGCCAGTGGGTCTTATCTTGTGAGGTGTTGTGGAAGTGGGGACCACAGAATGATGCTGCTCAGCTTCCTGAATTCCGCCCACTTTCTGAGGGTATGTGCAGACCTCCTGCCTTGCCTGAGTTGCAGACACTTTTTTTGAGAATCCCAGGGCTGGAGTACATATAGCTCCTGAGTCTCTGTGTGTGCCTGAGCAGCTGCTTTGACAAGACTCCACACAGCTTTGTGTGTCAGACCTAAGGCTCTGGTGGATTGGGTTCACAAGGGGATCTCCTGACCCATGGGTTGCAAAGATCTGTGGAAAAAGAATGGTTTCCAAGCGTTGTGCAATCACTTGCTACTTCCCCTGGCTGGCAGTGGGTGTTCCCTTGGCTCCCTGTTGCTCCTGGGTGGGCGGTTACCTCGCCCTGGTTTTTTTCGTTCTCCGTGGATAGAGTTGTTTCCCATTGTAGGAATGGCTTCCCAGAACTACTTTTACTGTCCTAGTGGCAACTTACTCTACTCATGATACAAAGATACAAAGCAAAGGGACTCTTCCAATCTTAAAATGTGTTTATATATATACATAAACAGTATATATATATATATATATATAGAGAGAGAGAGAGAGAGAGAGAGGAGTAGTCTCACTATAAGTTTATGGGGCGTAATACTACTGAGAATTAAGTCTGAAATCAGTGACCAATCAAACTCATCATCTGTTTACTTCCAGTTTTGTCAAAGCAAGATGGTGCTCCCTGGAAGACTTAGTTTCATTCCAGGCCTCTGTGACTTCCTACTTGGGTGGTTCATCTGCTTAAATGACCTCCCAACCTACTCCAGGAAAACTCAGCAGCCAGCATCTTCATCTGCTTTCTGAGTTCCATCTCAGTTCATGAAAGAACTTTGGAGAGTCAAACTCTAGCTACATTGCCTAACCACAAAGTATGATCACTTATTCTGCTATGGGCACTCCAAGATTGATGTGAGAGAGAAAAACACCCATGAGACAGTTTTATTCCACACCTCAAACAGGAAATGGAGCAGGATTTCCTCTCTGTCTCATTTATTTGACTCTCCCTTCCATGTAAATTCTAGAAAGGAGAAATTAGAACACAAATTTAACTAATTTCACTTCCTTCTCTATCTCTTTATTATGCTTTCATAATCCCATGAGACAGAGAAGGACTGGCTTATTGCCATCCTCTATGTTCCAGCTTCATTCTACTATGAACAAAAAGCCTTAAGGACTAGCAGTCAAAGGACAAAGTGGTATCTTCTTGATGCTATGGCTATGCCCCTTATGATTGTCCCTTAAAATATTAAATTGGCACTCAAAAAGCCTGATAACTTTTCCTGTCTCCATAGAGCCAGGTCTTCAAGTCCAATGTTTTGCTAAAGAGAGTAAGGCCCTACCCTTTTTTTTCCTAGAAGTAATAAATTTCCTGGCTTGGCTCTAGAGATGGGAAATGGAAAACCAAACATGACTTAAAGGGAAAATTAAAATGCATTTGGGTCACTATTTGCAAAAGATTAACCACAATACACAAACTGTGTCTTTCAATAGTTTTTCTTTCACCTATCTTATTCCCAACCCTTGTTTTCAGGTGGGAACACAGAAAAATGATGTAAATAAACCCTAGGATACCTTAAAGGAATACAAAATTGATATTTTTAATTTAAAAAGTGAAAATTTGTCCCACCCATCGTTAGTACTCTTGAAACAATATTAGTACTTTTAAAACTAATTTTATTTTCCTGAGACAAAGAAACTCTTCTGACCAAAGTTCAAGAGGAAACCATATTTACCTGAGAGTATTGAAACTCTTATGCATGAGTAAAAACAATGGGAACTATATTTTTATCATCACTCTGTCATAACTTACAGCCTAACTTTCAGACGATACCTCTGATTCATTTTAATACATATTTAACTAAGCAAAACTTATGTTGGTTATACTATAGCAAAATTCTGTCATTTGGGTTTCAAAAAGTAAAGTAATAATAACACCCTTTAGTTAATCACATTTTCTACGATAGGAAGAAAGGGAAAGAATCTGCCTTATGTTAAAAACACTTTTTCAAACATTGCTACTATTTCTATCACACTTCTATAATGTTTTTGCTTCACCATCATAATAAGGTAGTTAAATTTCTTCAGTCAAAAATCTGGAAGGTAAGTGCTCAGGGCTATCAAAGCTGCTTAAGGGTGTCATTAGGAAACCAGACTTCTTCTGTTGTTATTATCTTCCATCCTTAACGTACAGCTTTCGTCCTCATGGCCTTAAGAAAGCTGCTGTACTTCTGATCATCATGTTCACATTCTAGACAGGAGGAAAAAGAAAGGGGGTGGTCAAAGACAAAGCCATTTTTCAAGCAACTTTGACTTTTCATTCAGGAAATACAGCTTGCGGTGTCCTTCTACATTCTACTGGTCGCATCTGTGTGTCGTGACCGACTTTGTAAGGCACTTGTAAATGATACTGGGATAAAGTGTTCAGCTTTCCAGTGTCCAAAGAAGAGGAAGACAAGAGAGGCTTTCAGGGAGTTGTGAGTGAGTCAACTGCCAGCATCTGACACACTGACATGAAGTTATCTTTCAGCATGAGTTAAAAAGTAAAGGAACTTTGAAACTATCCTTTCCTATCTACATTCATAATTATAAATTACATTGTAATTCTAAAACTTCCTGCAGAGCAAATGTTTGTGATTTTTGAATAAACATATTAACTAGTAATGTACAATTTTTACATACAATGTAGCATCTAGTATAGTTAAATATTAAGTCTGATCTATCCTGACAGAAGTTTCTTAAGGACAGGGATAATAATTCTTAGTCAAAATCATGGTAAGCAGGTAATAGTTTCAAATATAATATAAAGCCATAGTTTGCATTTATTATTTCCCCAAAAAGCAAAAGAAACATTATTTTTCAATGAAATTCTATTTAAACCTCAGTGAAAAAATCCCTTTGTCATCACGTCAGAAAGAATACAAAAATAGTAAAAGGCAAGACTTATGAATGACAATGAAGCCGATTCAGGAAAATGTCACATTGAACTCTTTTCTTCAGGTAATATTCTTAATCATAAGTAGTTTAATGTATTATCATATATCTGATTATGTACTGTAACTATTTCAGGATAAGCAGAACTATGATAAGGGTCAGTTTGCATTCTATTGAGTTTTCATATAACAAAATAAAACATTTTGGTCACTCCTAAAAGAAACATAGCACCCATTAGCAGTCTCTCCCCAAATTCTTCCCAAGCCCTCCCCTCTCAGCCCTAAGAAACCACTAATTACATTGTATTTTATGGGTTTGCTTATTCGAGACATTTATTAAAAATGGAATCATACAATACGTGGTACTTTGTGACTGGCTTATTTTACTTAACATAGTGCTTTTTTTTCATTTTAGTATTATTATTATTATTATTATTATACTTTAAGTTCTAGGGTACATGTGCACAAGGTGCAGGTTTGTTACATATGTATCCATGTGCCATGATGGTGTGCTGCACCCATTAACTTGTCATTTAGCATTAGATATATCTCCTAATGCTGTCTCTCCCCCCTCCCCCC
>NW_026652287.1:81531352-81725348 GCF_009828535.3 Hylobates moloch | reverse complement strand
GACAAATACACCCTCCCAAGACTAAACCAGGAAGAAGTTGAATCTCTGAATAGACCAATAACAGATTCTGAAGTTGTGGCAATAATCAATAGCTTACCAACCAAAAAGAGTCCAGGACCTGATGGATTCACAGCCGAATTCTACCAGAGGTACAAGGAGGAACTGGTACCATTCCTTCTGAAACTATTCCAGTCAATAGAAAAAGGGAACATAGTGCTTTTAAGGTTCTTCCATGTTGTAACATTTATCAGTATGTCATTTCATTTTAACGCCCGATAATATTTATTCCATTGTATAGATATACCATAGTTTATCCATTTATCAGTTGATTGACATTGGTCTTGTCTTCACTCTTGCCTATTATAAATCAAATGCTGCTATGAGCATCTGTGTACATGTTTTTGTGTGTATGCATGTTTTAGTTTCTCCTGGGCATATACCTAGGAGAATTACTGGGTCATATGTTATTCTATGTTTAATCTTCTGAAGAACTGCCCGATCATTTTCCAAAGCTGCTGTCACATTTTAAATCATACAAACAGTGTCTGAGGGTTCCAGTTTTTCACAAGGTAAATATTTAAATTTTAGCGTTTCAAATTTAAAAGGTAATCTTAGAAATAGAATAACACTTCATAGCCTCCCAAACTTGTTAGTAACCTCAAACCTCTCTTTATTTGCAATAGTCTGAACTGACCTAAGCAGTTTCATCACCTGCTATAATTCTAAATAGTATGCATTACTTTGTCTCCCATTCTCTTAGGCTCTTATTTACTATCTATTATTCCTAAAAATAATCACTGTTCTGAGATGTAGTAGGCTGAATAATGGTCCCCAAAGATAACCAAGTACTTATCCTTGGGAAATTTGTAAACTTAGATAGCAAAATGGACTTGCAGATGTAATTAAAATGGGAAGATTATCCTAAATTATGCAGATGGGCCTTAAATGAAATCCCATATTGGGATGTAGAGAGAGATTTGATGCAGAAGAAGGCGATGTGACCACTGAAGCAAGATGGTACACAAGTGGCTTTAAAAATTGAAGAAGGGGCCATGGGCCAAGAAATACAAGCAATACAGCTCTAGATGCTGGAAACGTCAAGGAAAGAGACCGTCCTCTACAGCCGCTGAAAGGAGCATGGCAATGCCAACACCTTGATTTTGACCAAGTGAAACTGATGTCAGATTTCTGACCTCCAGAATGTAAGAGAATAAATGTGTGCAGTTTTAAGCCATCATATTTTTGGTAATTTATCATAGCAGCCAAAGCAACTACTACATCAGGTAATATATTTAAATTTTAATAGGATTCTTAGGGGAGCTATACTGCATTACCTCCTAGGACAAATTCTAATAGTAATATCATACATGGTGTATGTAATTTAAGGAGATACCTGAGGGTAAACAAGCTTTGTATGTTCCATCAAATCACACATTCTATATGATAGTTTATTCTTTAAGTTCCATAATTGGGAAAGTACACAAAGATCTTCATATGGATGATAGGATTCCAGGGGAAGAAAGCTACATTCCATCAACTCAAGGATGCTGATTTACCCTCATTGCTTTTCTTTACTTAAAGAAAATCTATGAGCACTAGGGCTATGCTCTTGATTCTCCTGTGGATTGGTGTAAGAAAGCATAGCTGGCCGGGCGCGGTGGCTCACGCTTGTAATCCCAACACTTTGGGAGGCCGAGGCAGGCGGATCACGAAGTCAGGAGATCGAGACCACGGTGAAACCCCGTCTCTACTAAAAATATGTATAAAAAAATATTAGCCGGGCATGGTGGCGGGCACCTGTAGTCCCAGCTACTCAGAGAGGCTGAGGCAGGAGAATGGCGTGAACCCGGGAGGTGGAGCTTGCAGTGAGCCGAGATCACGCCACTGCACTCCAGCCTGGGTGACAGAGTGAGACTCCATCTCAAAAAAAAGAAAAAAAGAAAGCATAGCTAAATGGTTTACAAATTCAGGCTTTGATATTGATAGTCATTAAATTGTGCTAAAATGTACAGAGTGAGCATCCCTAATTTGAAAATACAAAATCTAAAAGGCTCCAAAATCTGAAACTTTCTGAGTGTCAACATGACACCACAAGTAGAAAATTCCACACTTGACCTCATATGACAAATGACAAGTCACCATCAAAATGCTTATGCACAATACACTTTATTCAGCTTCCCAAAGGAAAAAAAAAAAGAGACCTCCAATTTCCCTTTAGCTGTGATGTGTCTTTTTCAAACATGCCAAGATTTCCCCTACTTCATGCACACCCACAACAAGTAATAAAATGGCAAGTGTGTGGGTTTGACCTGCCAAGCGCCAGTTCCCTTGATGCCCTGCATGGAAACAAGACCTATGTGCATTATTTACTGGGTACTTTTGCTTATTCTCTGCTCTGTGGTATAAAGATATTGTTGAAAATATCAAGCAAATCTATGGATACCCCTATGGGTAACCGAAATTAGGAAAAGTTAAAGCATTTATGTTTATCTATAGCACAGAAAGTCAAAGTGTTAGACAAAGTGGACAGTGGTCTAAGTGTGAAACATCTTACAGAATAGTATAGTGTTGGAATGACCCATATATAACCTGGAGAATAAAAAGCATAGACTACTGATGTTCTATTTGGAAAGTAATGAACAGAAGTTAATGAAAACCTTTTTTAAAAAACTTAGTAAAACTAAAAAGGAAAATCTTAATCATGTATTGAAGTAGTACATTCATCAGTGTTGCAGTGAACATATGCCACTTAATAAGCTGATAATGAAACAAAGATCTACCGCAATGAACTGAAAATTGAAGTGAACTGTGAAAACTCAACAGGGTGGATGCAGAAATTTAAGAAAATGCATGACATTAAATTTTTAAAGATTTCTGATGATAAAGCATCTGCTGATCACAAAGCAGTAGAGCAATTCATTAATGAGTTGAACATCATTGCTGATGAAAATCTGATTGCCGGAACAAGCGTATGATGCTGACGAAACATCAACTGCTTTGGTATTATTTTCCCAAAAAGACACTAGCTACAGCTAACGAAACAGATCCTACAAGAATTAATGCCAATGACAGAATAACTGTGCTTGGATGTGCTAATGCAGCAGGCATGCACAAATGTAAACTTGCTATGATAGGCCAATGCTTGCATCCTTACTGTTTCCAAGAACTCAATTTCTTACCAGTCTAATTATTATGCTCATAAAAAGGCATGGATTACTGGGAACATCTTTTCTGATTGGTTTTATAAACATTCTGTACCAGTGGCTCATGCTCACTGCAAGGAAGCTGGATTTGATGATGACTGCAAAATTTTGTTACACCTTAGCAACTATTCCGCTCATTGTCTAAAATCCTCACCGAAAATAATGTTTATGCTACATATTTTTTCTCAAATATGACTCCATTAATTCAGTCATGTTACCAGGGTATGCTTAAGTCTATAAAGATTAAATATAAAAGCACTTTCTTGAACAGCATGCTAGCAGCAGTAAACAGAGGCATGGATGTGGAAGATTTTTTCAAAATGAGTTTAGCACATAGGATGCTGTATAGGCTGCTGCCAACATTTGGAACACAGTGACTAAAGACACAGTTGTGCAGGCCTGACACAATCTCTGGTTTGTGACTATGTTCAGTGATGATGATGAATAAGGTGGTGACTTTGAAGGATTCCATATGTCAAGTGAGAAAAAAATGCTGTCTGACCTCTTCAGATATGCAAAAAAATATACCTTCAGGGTCCCTCAGTAAACTAGAAGAAGTGAATATTGAAGTTTTTAACATCAATAATAAAGCTCCAGTTGTTCTTTCATTGACTGATGATGAAATTGCTAAAATGGTTCTGAATCAAAGTGATCATGATAATAGTGATGATGAAGATGACATTGTTAACACTGCAAAGAAAAGTGCCTATAATGTGTGATTAGTTTATTGAATGACTAGAGCAGTGTGCCTTTGTAACAGGTTAAGAAATCATGTCATTTTATAAAATCAAAAAGAGAATTCTAAGACAAAAACTCTTGTTAATGTGGCAGATGACATATTTTAAAAACCTACCCAGTAGAATGCTAGACATCCCTAGAAGACTCACTTCCCGGTCCTTCAACTCTTTCTGATGTTTCCACTCACCTAAAACAATAAAATACAATATGTGGTAACCTTTTAATCAAAACACAACATTGTAGGTAGAGGCTGAAAGCCTGCTATTGTTTGTTGTTGGTGTTAACAGCTGCTATTCTTGTGATGCTACTGCACTGCTTAGTTACCCAGAACACATTATTTTCTCACTGTATTAATGGTGTGTCTTATTTTTTACTGCTAAGTGCTTATGACACTTACGTGTGATTAAGTGTAATAAAATTATTGCTTATCAGTAGCATAAAAATTCAGAGTCAGGGGTAATGGTGATACCAATCAACCATAGATTGTCGACATGGGTGGCTGAGATAGTGACACTTTTAGCTTTCTGATGGTTCAATGTACACAAACTTTGTTTCATGCAAAAAGTGATTAAAATATTGCATAAAATTGTCTTTAGGCTGTGTGTATAAGGTGTATATAAAACATAAATTTATCTTTTGTTTAAACTTGGGTACCATTTCCAAAGTACCTCATTTTTCCTATTTAAATATTCCCAAATCTGAAAAGAAAATCTGAAATTTAAAACGTTCCTCCTCCTGAGCATTTTGGATTAGGGATATTCAGCCCATATAGTGCATATATATCAGAATTTGTTATGTAGAAATTTAAGAAGGTAAGTTTTGTAAGGTACTCAATACAGAGCCTAGTGCATAGTAAACATTCAAGAGTGCCTACTAGTTGTTGTTATTATTATTATTAACATGGTCATGGCTTAGCCAAACATTAGGTGTATGGCCTTGGATAAGTCATTTATCAGCTCTGTGTCTCAGTTTCTTCCTGTATAAAATGGTATTAATAGGAGCAACTGAATTCCTATCAATAGGAAGAGTCATTCCTATCACTTACAGTCTGAGTAAACATAAATTCTTCATATTATTTATTAAAGAATTGCTTCCACTAACCTATCTTCCACATTCGAGAGTCTCACTCTTTCAATTGTGGAGTCATGTTTGTTTACAGGTAGGTAGAGAAAACCTGGATAAGCTAATGTTGTGTTTCTGTGTCTTCCAGCCTATCATATCCCTTTTGTCACTACACTATTCATGCCAAACAGTGATGCCCATCTCTCATAAACCAACGGGGAAAAAAATCCCTGTTAGTTGGCCTCTTTACTCAACTCACTCAAACAGTACTTGGTGATAAGGGGCTTCTGTAACTCTGCATGCTTCCCTGGGGACAACATTCCTATTTCCACTTGTGTGCAAGTTTGTTTCTACAGTTTAGAAAGTTGCTTTGTTTGTGATGATGACTCCCAGCCAAACACCTGACGGAGCTCAGTTTACAGAATCCAAACTCCAAATTTAGGTTAGATACAGGGGAGGAACAATGAATGCAGAATCAAGACCAGAAGAAACAAATAATAGTCTAAATTTTATATACAAATTTTCTTCAGAAATGTTCAGACCAATTTATACAATTGGATTCAGATAAACATTATATTGATAACTTTTCTTAAGCACATCTCACTTTAAAATTATAATCATATTAATATTTGCTCTCAACAAAAATATCCTAGGTTGGATGTTATTAATCCCATTGTGAATTTGAAGAAACAAAAGCTGAGTAAAATAGTTCAGAAAAAGTAAGACACAAGAAGGGAAAAGATCAGGACTTAAATCTTTGCCCAATCTCATCACCCAAACAGCAGGTAGATGTACCAATATGCAAAATCCCTTTCCAAACATTAAACATGTAAGTTGTTTCTAATATCTGGCTATTAAAACTAATTGCACAATGAATAGATCAGTGCATTAATCTTTGTTGGAAATTTTATTGCCTCTAAATAGATAGAATACTAGGAAGGGGCACACTAGGTCCAAAGGGTATGTAATATTTTTAAAGATTTTTTTTTTTAGTACATGAGATGAAATTGCTTCCCAGTAAAGAGCAGGAATGAGTGCCAAATTTGTGTATTTTCACCCACATTATCATTCTTTAATCTTTGAGAATTCAATAGATAATGTAAAGTGTTAATTTACGTAATTACACTAAAATGAGATTGGAAACTATTGTTTCTTAGCCATTTATATTTATTTTATGAATTTTCTACTGGTATATATATATATGTATTTTAAAATTGGAGATATTAGTGGGATTTTAGCAATTGATTTGTGGGCACTCTTCATAGATTAAAACATCTTTTTGACTCTGACATATTATTGCATTTCCCTTGGTTAGTTTTTGCTTTTAAATTTGTTTATGGTGGTTTTGTTGTTTTTAATAGGTAATTATGTCTAATACATATAATAAAATGTACATTTTCCCATTATAAATTATCTTATTATTTTGGGCTTTTCTCCTTCCCTGTAATCACATTCACATGTTTACTTTTAAGCCATCCAACCCTTTTGCAGTTATATACCTCACATATAATTCTTAAAACTTCTTGGTATTATTATAGAATAATAAGGTTAGGATATAACTTTATCTTTTCTCAAAAACTAAAAATCTTAACTATTTTAACTCTGTTATATATAGATCTTCTCTTGTCACTTTTTTTTAGACCTTTTAAACCTCTAATAGGTATTCTCCTGTCCTTTTCATTTTGCATTTTTGTACTATTTTTGTAAATGTTAGCATTATTTTAGTTTCCATCTATTGTCTGTGAGGAAACTGATGATCCTATAAAGATAAATGGTGAACTGCATCATGGAGTTGACACAGGGTATGGCGGAGACTGGATTAAACACAAGTTTTCAAGCTCTAAATGCCGTATAGTTATCATCATGCTGATCTTGCCTGTTTTATTTTTCCTCCTTTTTTTTATCTTCCTGTTAGTTCAGATAGCATATTTTTTTCTTATGTTTTAGTGATAACACATAGTAAATGCTGTCTGACATCTTACATCTCCAGTGGTGCTATATTTCTAGAGTAAACTTTCTGGTATATTTTTAAGGCAATGTCCCCATTATGTTTACATAGTCTTTTCATTAGCCTAAGGCCACTTCCACGTCTCAATACCCCTGCCAGTTTCCTTACTCTGGAATAATAAGTGCTCTATTCCAGTAGTTTGCTGTTCAGCACAGATAAGATGTGTATTTTCCCCTTGGAATCTCTCATGGTACACCTGGATGCTGCCAGAACACTCCTCTCAGATCTTCAGCTTGAGGACAGTTCAATGTGCAAAGTCTTTGCCAAATTTCCATTTTCTGGCAGCCTTTAGCTAACGTGGTTCTGCAAGATTAAGGAATGATCTCTTATCCTTCTCATTTTTGCCTGTTCTTTCAACTCTGAAGGGTGGAATTTTTCCCCTGAACATTTGGAAATAAACGGTATTTCATTTGCCAGCCTCAGAATCACTGCCCCAGTTTACAGTGGCGTTCCTATCCCAGGGCTGGCTTCCTTATTTGGAAATGTTCTCACCGGGGCAAGCTACATTACTGAGTGCTCAGCCTCCAGGTCAAATGCTAAAAGTACAGAGGGGTCTAGTAATGACATGAAACTGAAGAAAGCAGGTTCACAGTTTTGGTGCAAATCCTGTCTCTCCGAGGTCACTGTACAGTGGGACTATACCCGAACCTTATACTCGTGACTTCCTATGTGGCTGTGTTTGGTTTACTTCTCAAAATATGGGGCAGGTCAGAATATTTGCTGAATCTGGCACATCTGTGTGTAGCAGAGGAAATTATTCCCAGAATGTGGCAAATCACAATCAGTACTCTCTCTTCTACAGCCCTGGAGATTTATATGCTTGTGATTTCATGAGTAATTTGAGTATTGGAGGTGAATGAGTCTATCATTGGGAACTGTTAGTCATCAACATAAGACAAAAGCCACAAACTTGTTTAAAAATTCTACTATCACACAAACTTGGAAAATTTATACACTTGTGACACATCACATCCACCCCTCTTCCTGAAAATGCCTGTTTTGTAGCACATGATTTCGGGGAAGTTAATGGAAAAGATCTTTTCGTTCCCTTGTCTTCAGGCTTTGTACTATTTCTGTATCTCTTTCTCTTTGCAGAAACCAGCACTGTGAAGCAATTGTGAGACACATAATAAATGCTTTTAAGTTGTTTCTAATTAGATTTTCTTCTCTTACTGTTTTGCTCCATAGTTTCCATCCACTCCTTCTTCGTTGCTATGTGTTTCTTCATGAGAATCCAGACAAAAGCTACACTAGCTCTGAAAAAGGACTGAATTATTTTGTATTTATTCTTCTACTTCAATTATTTTTAAGAACTGCACATAATGAAGTCCAGTGCTTCTTATCCTGGATCAACAACTTTTTGTTCAAGAGTATTTTCTACTTTGTTTCTTCCTCGTCACTCAAACATGGTTGTGCAATTACCAATAAAGAGAATTTCTCATAACTTACAGGGCAAATTGTTACAGGTAGTTTCAAAGACTTGCCCATAGCTATAAACATGGTACATCAGTGGTAGAGCTCAAAGTGGATATAAGGATGTTAATCTTATGTGCTTATAGTTTAAAATTCTAATATGCCCACTGTCTCATTGGGGGTTACTATTATTCATAAATAATAATTATAAACTAATATGAAATATATTTTTGATGAACTGTATCGTATAAATTCTTCATAAAGCTAATAAAATGTTACCTTGATTATATTCACTTTTATAACAATTAAGAGGAGTAATTGAGACAATAAATATAAAGTGGTTAGCAGTGCCTGGCACATAGTAAGTGCTAAATAAGACTTCATTATCATTATTTATTAAGTGGCTAATAGGTGCCAACTGAGCTGCTCTTCACAGCTAAGGAAGCCTTTATAGCAAATCATTTAATTATCTAAATTTCTTTTTGGCTTTTATATATTCCTCATGTCTATTTTATCTACCCAGTATCATTTCATTTACAGTATAATTTAAATTGCAGTATATCATTAAGTAATTTAGAATTTACATATTAGAGAGTGCTGGGTTTTTCTTCATCCGTTTAATTTCCTCTAGTTGTATGCTTCACTGAAATGGCCAGGTCCAGAGTTCTATTTGTTGAAAAGCAAAAAAACACACTCTCATAAGTCTGCTTGTGACTGTTTGCCATAGCCTATGCTTTAAAAAAGTTTAAAAATAAAGAAAAAATACTTTAAAAATGTTTTTATGCCCTAATATTTTTTACATAGTGAGTATATAAGAAGGAATCCTGTGATTGAAAATAAGCAACTACGAAAGGAAGACATGACTGCCACAGGATGGGTCAGGAAGGTAGACAGACACAGTCACTACAGCAGCAAAATACTCTTCAGGTCAATACATGGGATCAGGGGTAACATGGAGGAGGAGGTCTGTATGTTTAAAACGAAAGATAGTAATGATCAATTTCACAGATACAGTAAGGGTTTTGTTGTTGTTGCTGCTGTCGTTTTAAAATGAAGAGTTCCTAACAAGTTACCTGTAGAAAACTATTGGGCTGTGTCTCCCTTAGCAGCCTCGGGTGAAACTGATCACCACAGTGATGTTTACTTTGTGTTCACAGATGTCATATTTATGGTTATGTTTGGGATGCTCAGAAACAGATCCTTCTCTTCATTGTCTTCAAAGACAGGACTTTCTGATACTATGCTCCTTGCTTACAGGATGGCAGCGGTAGTTAATCCTCTCATTTTTCCAAAGTTAGCCTTCTGCTCCTTCTGGGTGATTGTCGTGTTGGTCCCTGTTCTTCCTTTGTCCCAGGTAAATAATTGGGAAATGAGAAGAAATTGAACGTATGTGGTTTTATTTATCATCATTCGGGGCTTTCTGTCTACTCAATGTCCTCTTCTGCCCCAATATAAAGCAAAGCCCAAGTCAGAAGAGGTATTATTTCTGGACAGGAAGTGAAAAAAATCAGAGCGGCACAATGTGTAGGATTTGACATATCCCTTGAGGGGAAGCAGAGGCCTAGTTTTCTTTGAGAAGGAAAGGCTGAACCAGCCAGGAACACCCACTTTCTGCATTGTCTGGCTGCCTGAGAAATGCAGATGGAAAAGCTTGATTACCTTCAGGAAGAAGCAGCTTCTCCCCAGGTATCCACGCTTACCTGTGGTTAATCAATCTTTCTTCAGTACCTTGTGTTTCTATTTTCCTGCTCTGTCTTGTGTCCCCCTGTAAAGAGATTCTCAGGTATCTGTAGTTCAAACCCACTAAGGTGTGATCTGATAGTGTTTTAAGGGAAAGGTTTTCAGAGTAAGTGTGTGTGATAAGAGGCTAAGAGAGAACTTGAAGCTACTTAAACACTTTATGTTTAATTAGGACTGCCACCGGTTACTTGTTAAAGAAACTTGCCTATCTAGTTTAACCAAATAGTGGTATAGGTGTAATTGCGCCTTCTAATATAGTGACCACTAGCCACATGTGGCTATTTAAATTTAAATTTAAAAATACATTAAGCATTTATTCCTCAGTCTCACTAGCTGCGTTTCAACTGCTCTGTATGTGGCTAGTGGCTACTGTATCAGGCGGCACACAATATTGCAGGAAGTTGCGTTGAGCAGCATTAGATGTGGGCAGTCACAAGCTGGTGACACTCAAGGTACTTCTAGATTCTTACCAGGTTATTCGTTATGTACAGATGTCCAAGAATCCTCAGCTCAAAGTAACTGTTCCTTCTCCAGGCCTCATGTCAATGCTCCAGGCAGGAAAGAGGGAAAGAGCAAGAAAGAGCTGATGACAGCTCATTCCCTTCCCACTTTCTGTTTTTCAGAAAAATAATAACTTATTCAGAATTCCCAACTGTTAAATTACTTCTTATAGCACATGAAATGAAAATCGGTTGCGTGGACTTCCCTGACTGGGAGAAGGACTGGGGTAAGTGAATATTTTTAATTGGCACATGGCTACTACAAACAAAGTCAGAGTTGTGTTGGAAGACAGAAGGGAAGAATCAAGATTGAGTAGGTAACATTAGAATCTGAAACACATGGGATACCTTTTTTATAGCATCAATTGTACTCAATTTAAAATATGTGCTTTGAATTTTTGGTAAGTAAATTTAAAGTAACTTAAAACGGTGCATATTTAAAGAAACACGGATATGCTGTACAGTAGAATATTTCCAAATTACAAATTTTTGGTAAAACATGATGATACAAAGAAACGTTGTCCCCTGTCAGGACCAGTTTAATATATACCTCCACACACTGTTGGGGTACTTAGCCTTCTTTTGCCACTAGGGGGATTTGGGTTTAATAGTTTGAAGGAAAAAAATACATTAGGTGCTTCTTTTATTAGAACAGTTCTCATTTTCATGGGATGCTCTAGGCAACTGATAAGTCTTCAGGGTCTCAAGGAATAATGAGATCTCTCACACTGTTAGAGCTGAGAAGCTCTTGGTTGTTTTGGGTTGTGTGGGTTTTACAGCGTTTTGCAATCCCTCAGATAAACCCAAAACAATTATGTATAAAAGGTATATTAGTGCCTCATCCGCCTTACACAGCTTTTTAAACTCTTCCTAAGATCTTCTTAAAATGAAAAACTGGGTTCTGATTTCTTTATGGGATGGTGGTGGAGAGAAAGCATCAATCTAATTTTTCTGCTTTCTAATTTTTCAAAGTATACTTTCAAAATGTGAATATCCACTTACAAGTGAGTTTGCTTTGAAAGTGCTATGGCATATTTGTTCTATGGTAGGATTCTTTGGCAGTGGGGACTCCTTAATGACCATAGACATAGGCTTACTGTACCACAGGGGTGGCCCCCTCAAGAAAGGTTTTAGTAGAGGTTAACTATGATTTTGCAGAATAAATGACCAATAATAGTGTATCCATTTTCCATAATTGCCCTGACCTTCTCTCCCACATCCCAATATTTTTAATAAAACAAAATGGGATTTTGGTACATCTTGATTCTTTGATGCATCCATCCTAAAATTTGTAAATTAGTCACAAATATTAAAGACAGAAGTAGCCTTACACTTTTTCTTTGTGGGTAATTTTTTAGTCTTTAATTTAATGGTTTTAAATATGTAATATTTAACATTCTTCCAGATATACCATTGTGTTTTATAGCTAGGACATACTCCTTTGTGTTTATGTGTTACTGTGCTCATCATCCTTCACGAAAGCAAGAAAAATAAAATGAAATAGAAAAGACTCTACTCTTTCCTTTACAAGTACTTATAAAGTCAGATTAATACGAGAGCATAGACAAACACAGCCAAATGTAAATTTTCACATAGGGCTCACAGCAACAAGTGAATAAATTGATATGCCTATGTCTTGGACACAGAAACCAATGCAGCAGACTTTATATTTGGTTTTGCTGGAACGACAAGATTGGAAAGAACTGTAAAAGATTATTAAATTATTTTTTTGGACCTTTTAAAACCAAACTATCTTGTACATATAAAAGAAAGCAAGTCATGCTGTACTGCCGGTTTACTATTAAAAGGTAAACACATTTTTATAACTACTACCTGTATCAGAATATAAGAGAGACCCGGTGTCTTGAGAAGCCTCTCTCATGCCTCCTCCTAGTGTTGCCTCTCCACAGGTAATTACTATTCTGAATTGCATAATCATGAACTAGGTTTGTCAATTTTTTTGCATTTTATAGGAATGGACTCATATAGTACATGTTGTTTTGTGCCTGGATTCTGTCGATCAACACAGCACATCTGAGAGTTATCCATGTTGTATGTAGCACTGATGCAAGTTATTTCTTCTTGATCACTTTGCAAGCCAGAAACCCCTGGTCAGTGATGCCCTGCCTAGGCCTCACTCGGCCATGCTGGCGTGCCCCAGCTCGCCTGTGTTATAGCTTGTACCCGCGTTTGGCAGTTCCCGAACTCTTGTACTGTGCCCAAGAAGAATGAGGATATGCTGGACACTGAAGGGTGAGGAGGGCCGAGAAAAATTTTATTGAGTGACAGAACAGCTCTCAGCAGAGAGGGCATGCAGCAGGGTAGGGGAGGGAATCTCCTACCCAAAGATGGGAAAGTCCCCGTCTATGGCTGGGTCTGGGGTCTTTTATGGGCTCAGAATGGGGTGTGTGTGTGCTGATTGGTTTGTGAGTATGCAAAAAGGGTTAAAGCGAATAAACCAGTCAAAGATGTACATGACAGTGTAGAAAACCAATCAGGAAAGGTAGGTATATGTAAAATAGGTGAAGGGTGGAGATCAATCAGAGGAAAGCGGAGGACAAGTTCTCAGTTCAGTCCAAGGGTTTAACTTGTAGCTTGGTTTTCAGGCTTTAAACTGTCTTCGGCTTGGCGATGAGGTTTCACTGGGGACCCGCCCCTATCTCCCTAGGCATTTGGCTGCCTCCTGTCACTATCAGTAGTGATGTGTTCTTTTTCATTGATGTGCAGTTTTCCATTTTAAGGATGTAACACTGTTTACCTTTCTACTGCTGATGGTTGAGTTGTTTCCAATTTAGAGTTCTTACGAAGAGTGCTGCTTTGAATATGTAGCACTAATCTCACATTACAAATTTCTGTTCACTTTTTAATTTTATGTGTATACTTTAGAGTGGAACAGTGGAGATGCAATGTATAGCTGACTATAGTCAGCTTGCTAGATACTACCAGTTTTCCAAGGAGATTATAACAGTTTATGAGTCATCATCAGTGTTTGAGAGTTGAAGTTATGTCCCTTGCCCTCACCAACACTTTTCATTGTTGGCTATCTAAGCCATGCTTTTGAGTGTAAGATAGTATCTCATTGTTAGTCTGCTTTTCTGTGATCAGCTGGAATATGCAGCAGCTCTTCATATTCTTAAAGGCCATTTGTAATTTCCTCTTTTGTGGAGAGATGTTTTGTCATTAGTCTGCTTTTCTAAAAGATCTATCATTTTTTTGTTAGATTTTTTTTTTTGGATTTTAAAATATTCTGAACGACAGTTATCTTTTAGAAATAAGTATTACAAATATCATCTATCTGAAGCTTGGCTTTACACTTTTTAAATCTTTTTTTATAAATAAATGTTATTAAAATGTTTGAAGATGTGAAAACATTGCTACCATGCAGCAGAAATTAATAAAGATTCCTGTAAGAAATTTTGTATCTCATTCATCAGTATTTCTGAGTTTTTTGTTTTGTTCTGTTTTTGTTTTTATTTTTTGTTTAACCAATCTGTGCCCATAAGTTTCTATAAATCTGTCCTATAAATTCATTTTTCTCTCCTGTTCAAATGCTTAAACATTTTTGTTTTCAGATAATTATTTTATTTGTGAGTTAAAATGGCTTATTTGTAATATAAAAATGTTTACTGTTTCAAGCCTCAATAAGGAACATGCTTTATTTGCTGAGCTGGCTGATAAGAATGAGGAAATTTGCAAGACTCTGGAGGTCGATGGGTAACTGAATTATGTTATGAAAATAAACCATGAAATAAGGAAGCCTGGCTGACAGGTTCTAGAGTTTGAAAACCTGTAGCTTTAAATGTTGAAGATGCCTGTAGGAAAGAGAAAGTTAGGGGAAAAGATTGAACAGAAGTGCTTAGATTTTTATTAATTTCTGCTGTATGGCTGTAGTGAATCTCCCAATAAAGTCTACATTGCAAGCTGTTGCTTCCCAGAATTGTATCTAATTTAGGGGAAAATGTGCAAAAATTTCTGAAGATGATGCATGATGGGCACAAGTAAGTGCAAAGGTGATCATGAGGACCCCATCACATCTGTGAAATCCACAATTCTAACATATCTACACAGTGCAATTTTCAGGTGCATTTTCAGTTAATTATAGAAAAATGATTTATTATTCTTTATGATATCATACTTTACAACGAAAAGTTAGCCCAATTATTTTAACTGTTTTTTCTCACTTTAATAACATTTTATTTAAATTTTCTATGTGCCTTTTAGTTCAGAAGTTGATATAGTCTTGTAGCAATGTTTATTAGAATAAATAAAGTGATATCATATTTTCAACATGCTATAATTCTCTAAACTGTGGCCATGTAAGAATTATGCCAGAATATATCCAAACTGGGTTAGTCATTTTTCTCTTTTTGCTACAACAAATTCATGTTATTGTTTAGATTTACATTAATAATAGAGATAGTAAATTGCCATCTTGTGTTTACAAAGTAGGTTTTGTTTTATTTGACATATTTTAGCCATACCCTTGGTTTTTCCTCTCACTAACATAATTTGGCTGGGGGAATCTGGTTTTCATTGTTTCCAGAAAAATGAATACTGGTAAGAATTGATAGTAATATTGCTAATTGCCTGCCTTAAATGTTGACATGTATTACTGAAAAAAAAATGAATACTGCTACTGCACCCTCAGAAGGATACTAGTGGTGCTATTACTCACGTTCAAAAACTGTATTTATTGCTGTATATCACTAGATTTTCTTCTCCTGCTTTATTCTCTGTTTTCTCTCCTGTAGTGTTAGAAAGTAATAAAATTCACCAAACTACTATTCTTGACAAACCAATCCTGCCCTGACAAAAGAAAGACATTAGAATAAAACTTCTATAAAAAGAATTTCAAGACTTCTACAATTTTGACTGCATGCAAAATTCACGTAACATTTACATTCACAAAGGTCGTCCACGTTGTTATTATCATAGGTGAGAACTGATCTAATTAGAAAGAGTGCCAAATGCCCCTGCAGGTGGAGAAGGGGTAAGATGATTGACACAGAGATTTTGGGTGTCAAAAGTAGAGTGCTGATGTGATACTTTGTTTAGACTTTCAAAAAAGGTTTTCAAAATCAAGAACTTTAGATGTTGTTAATTCAGACATTTTATAAAATGACAGATAACTTATTCTGTGTGGGATCTTCTAACCAAAAAATTAATTTTTGCCTTTGGCTGGCTGTCAAGGGCTGATTAGGTAGTATAGAAGTTGAATAATAAAGGACTTATTTTTTAAATAGAGGAATTTTTGTCTACCACATTCCAGCAGGAAAAAGAAAAAGAGGTCAGGCACGGTGGCTCACGCCTGTAATCCCAGCACTTTGGGAGGCCAAGGGGGGCGGATCATGAGGTCAGGAGTTCAAGAACAGCCTGTCCAGTATTGTGAAACCCCATCTCTACTAAAAATACAAAAACCAAAAAAATTAGCCAGGCGTGGTGGCATGTGCCTGTAATCCCAGCTACTTAGGAGGCTGAGGCAGGAAAATTGCTTGAACCTGGGAGGCATTGGTTGCAGTGAGCCGAGATGCTGTCAGTGACTCCCAGGATGGAGTTACTGCACTCCAGTCTGGGCCACAGAGCAAGACTCCATCTCAAAAAAAAAAAAAAAAAAGAGAAAGAAAATTCTACCCTATAGCAAGTGGGATTAAGAATTTTTTTTTCCTAATGGATTACACAGGAAATCAGGCACAATGCTCTATAAACATGTAGGAAATGTGTATTGAGCACCTCTGTTATACAGTATGAACCTAGGACTTCAGGGAAATTCTTTATACATGCTGCCTTCCATGTGTCTATGAAAAAGAAAACAAAAAAACAAAACCGCAACCTAAAATTCCTGGTAAGCATTGGTATCTCCTGTTGGGAAAGTTATTCTGCATTCAAGGAAGATGGCGTCAAGTTTTTTTACTTCTTCCGTTAGCCTGGAGACAGTGTTAATGATTACGTGACAATTATCTTTGTTCTTATTTCTCCTCAGTTTTCTTATAAATTGGTATGTAAATTCAGCAGGCTTATTATTATTATTACTTGTTCTGTATATTTTACTGAATTACGGGAAATGTGTCACATAAGAGCAATGTGCAGTGTGCCCAGTTCTGCTGAATGTTTTTCCTGCCATCTGCCTCGATTCTTCTCTTTGCTTCTTCTACCTTGCTCTAATAATCAAACAAATCAAGCAAACAGAGAAAGCAGCAGCAAACTCGGTAGTTTTTCTTTCGTCCTCTTGTTGATAATGTTTATTTTGACATCAAATATCATCAACACTAATACAGATTACTAGGAGGCAGTATGTTGTGTTGTGGGTAGAGAGGGCTTTGTAGCCAAGGGTTTGAATCCTGGCTTTGCCACTTACTCAGAAATGTCGAATTAGACAAGTCATATATTTCTCTGTGACTTAGTTTCCCTTATATAAGATAATGATAACAATACTTAGCATAAGGTGCTGTGTAATTAGAGATAATGTTCTTAGAACATAGCAGGCATTATTTAAATGATAGCTAGAAATCAAAAGAAAAATCTACAACCTCTTTCCTTAAGTAGCTTGGTATATAATGGGAGATATATGGAACAAAGAAAATAATTCAATATATTAGTATATAATGTTTCCAAATGATTGATCAGGATAATCAGTGCTAGAGAATTTTAGAAGCCAAGTGAAAGATTCAGTAACATTCATAAACTAGTGCCCTTTTCTCAGCCAAAAGCACCACAGTGAAATCATTGTCTTAGGCAGTTCCCCTTAACAGCAGTTGCTGCAATACACCAGGAGTGGCTATTGGAGGTTAGAAAGCTATTGCAAAAATTTAACAACATGTTAAAGGCTGGAATTGTTTAGACAGATAATGCTGTTCACGTTGGAATTAAAGCACTTAAGGGCTGAAGGGAGCAAGCAGCACAAATAGGTAATTCGCTCACCAAATGTTAAACAGAGATAAGCATAATGTTCTTCCATAGATAGATAGGTAGCATCATTGATTTGAAATAAATTAAATTGCATTGAGCTACTTATTAATCCAAAGAAAACCAATTGGAGCTATGAATAAGAATCTTTCCAAATTATTTCCCTAGCCACTTCACACCCTGGTGCTAGTGTTGAATTTAATAAAACAGGACCAAAGAAGCTGTGGCAATTGCAGCATGTAGCTTAGCTGCAGAGCTGAGAAAGGGTGTACACAGCTTTATCCAGGCTGTTTCATAAGGGATATATAATATCCACAGAAAGAACCTCAGGATTTGCTCCCTTCTAACACCCTAGCCCTCCCCCCACTCAAGGCCTCCTACATTCACAGATATAGAAAATATATATATTCTAATGCCCAACAGAGTAAAAATAATAACTGTATTATTCTATATTTGCATAATACTTTATAGTTGTCAAAGTGCAGTGATACATATTTTCAGTAAGTTTCTATTGGCTCTTTCCTATATTTCCAAATATATACTTTAAATATGTATTTCATTTTCTCAAAAGTTGCAATCTCTGTGTATTAAATTGAAAAAAGAGGCCAGGTGCAGTGGCTCACTCCTGTAATCCCAGCACTTTGGGAGGTAGAGGTGAGCGGATCACCTGAGGTCGAGAGTTCGAGACCAGCCTGACCAACATGGAGAAACCCTGTCTTTACTAAAAATACAAAATTACTTGGGCATGGTGGTGCATGCCTGTAATCCCAGCTACTTGGGAGGCTGAGGCAGGTGTATCTCTTGAACCTGGAAGGCGGAGGTTGCAGTGAGCCGAGCTCACCCCATTGCACTCCAGCCTGGGCAACAAGAGTGAAAAAAGAAAAAAAAAAAGGAAAAAGAACTTTAAGAATGTCTCTATTGTCAAATCATTTTAAAGATATTAGATGAATGATGGGAATACAAAAAGGGTGGTCAGAATAATTCTATCTTTTGGCAATATTTTGTTTAAAGAACCAAAATGAAGTATTTGACATAGAGCCTTGAAGGTTCCGGGCAATAAGAAAGAAACAGTAAATATGTCCTCAGTTCAGCCTCTTGAATGCATCAGTTTAGTATTAATATGGTTATATAAGTCTTCACAGAAAGGGATTGGAGTTTCCAGAGCTCTAAACTCAAACATTGAGAATAAAAAGTATTATCTGAGTATTAAAAGTGACCCTTCCATGGTGTGTTCGAGGACATATGCCCAAGTCAGCAAACGTGAACTGCTCATTATCAACTCTAATAAATATGAGCCCTGCAAGTCACAGTCTATCCCCCAGTGGTCCTGACAAGGAGATAAATAATTGTAAATCATATGTGGATTTTTCACTTCTTCTATTATAAGAAATCAGTGGTAAAACATAATAGGCCCAAAACAAGTTAACTAGTAGGATAGCCTTTTAGTGTATGTGTGGCAGAGGATGTAAGAGAAGTAAAAGCATCAAAGCACAGAGTATAGATAGAAAGTTCAGAGATAAAAAGCTCTGAAAATCAATTTTTAAGTCCCCTAAAAGCACGCACATTTCAAAGCAATGGTTTTTGAACATTCAGTTAGTACTATGTTTTCTGAGAATTTAAGCTTCCTATTGGGGAGGGCACAGAAATAATTAATTAGAGACTAGTCATGCAATCTCCATCTTTTGTTCCATTCAAATAAGTAAATTTACTTTAAAGTTTACATGAGACGATGTTCAAGAATATTTTAATATGACAATATCATAATAATAATGTTTAACATATTATTAAAATGCAAATGCTGTCTAATGTACCTATTTTTTATATGTCGAGCAAGATTGTAGCAGAATCTGGAAATTTTAAAGTACCAATTTACCAAGTAAATCTTGCCATATTTAATGTAAGAGTTAACAGTTACCTTTTACTTCAAAATGAAAAATCATGAACAAATATAAAACTGGATATGACACCAACCATATCAGTAAGCATAATCCAAGACTCTCTTTAAAAAAGAAAACCCAATAAATATCTGCACTCTGTGTAACGATAAAGTCAGAGAATATGGTTTTAGGAAATCCAAAGGAAGAGAGAGTTGTGAGAAACAGTATTTATTAACTGTGTCAAATGTTTCTGGGAGCTTAGCTTAGAGGACGCCTGTCAAGTGCCCATTTGGTTTAGCGTCATGAAGTTCAAGGATGGGCTTGATTAGAAAGTGTTGATGTGAATTATGGAATGAGAGGGAGCTAATGAAATGGAGATATTACAGGTAGTATATCAATAAGATTGGCTATAAATGGGAAGATATAGAGTAGTAATTGGTAGAGTATATGGATGGTAGGAGGGGCTTAAAAAGATGGATAAGACAAGTAGATTTACATATTTGTAATAATGAGGCAAAAGAAGAGGAGAGGTTGATAATAAAAATAGAAGTTGAGAAAAATCAACAAAACAGGAAAACAGCTCCAGAGAACAGGCATATATGTGAAGCTTATGTGATACTCAATTGTAAATACTCTGTAAAGAATACATTTATACATGTGTGAAGCAAGCTAAAGTGAATCAGAACCAACAGAAAAAAAACTTATTAAGAGGGGATAAAATAATAAGTTATGAAGGCAAACCTTCAGTAATTTGAAGTGAATTTCATTACAAAATGCATTAAATAATGAAAAGTTGATCATGGTAGTAATGGGTTTTAAGTTTTATGAAATGCTGCTATAATTAGGTTAGAATTTTCAAGTGGAATTTGAGTGATCATTGTTGGAGATGCAAAATATTCATGGACCCTGTAACCAAGATGTTATTAAAGTGTTCAGATAAATATAATTCTGGCACAAAATAATAAGCTTTCATTTATAATTCTGAATCTCTATAAAGTTTGCACCCAAGTGTTTTTATAGAATCTAATATTCTAACAATTCTTACAGTTTCTGAATGAGAACTTTTGAAAGTCAATTTAGGATGAATTTGTTTTATATTTGAAAACCCATAAAACTGGATATATAGATATGAAATGAAAAATTAATCTGTTTAAAAACTTTAATTCCATTCTGTCATTACTTCGTCTTGTATACAGCAGTGTAACTCCACAAAGGTTTATTTTATTGTCTACAGTTGACTGTGTCAGTCTGTCTGTCCATTACTTATGCCTACTGCTGAAGTCAATATTTTTATATGCCACAGCAGATAAAGGCAAGGTTTCTTTATTATTAAGGTACATACTGTGATGACTCTAGTGAAAACCTAAAAACAAAAAAATCCTCTATATTCTATTTTAGAAATGTGACATATTAGACAGGCATGGTGGCAAATGCCCGCCTTTAAGCCCAGCTAAATTAGGAGGCTGAGGCAGAAGAATTGCTTGAACCTGGGAAGCCAAGGTTGTAGTGAGCTGATTGAGCCACTGCACTCCAGCCTGGGTGATGGAGACAGATCCTGTCTTAAAAATAAATAAATAAATAAATAAATAAATAAATAAATAAATAAATAAATACGAATTGTGACTTTCTCATTGTGTAACAATACAAACATTAGTCCATGTCTTTTCTTCAAGTGAAACTGAATGAGATACAACTTTCAGTAGATTAACAAGAGAAAAAATTTCATAGACTAGTCATCCATTTCTCCATGACTATTGGTGATATATTCTATTTAAAGGTATTATTTACCTAATATGTCCAAACATTTTCAATGAAAGAGTTTACTTCTTTTTAGATAGAATCACAATAATTTAACTTATGTTTATAGTTATATAGATATAACCATACAATATGGTTCACTTCATAGTTGTGAAAAACAACGTGGACAGAAACTAATATTTTTCTAATGCAGTGAAAGAACGGACGTGAAAGATACTATATCTGCACACATATTAAGAATAAAGATGGCTTTTGAATTTATACATGTCTTTTAATTAAACTGAAATATTTTAATGTGTTATTTCAGTTTAATTACTAAAAATAACTCCAAAAAATGACAAAAACTAAAGGAGAATAATTTTTTCTTTGTTTTAGTCCTTTTCTTATATACTAATTATCCATGTGTGCAAGCTGTTTGTCAACTGTAAAGCCCTATACAAATATATTTGTATTGATTTTTCTAGATCACTAGAGTGATTCTATTTATCAAAGCTGGTGACAATTAGGAGAACAAATATAAAAGATGGGTTTTATAAAACTGTAAAATTTTATTTTGATTTGTCATAAAGTTTGATAATGATACACCTACACATCCCAGCCCCAAAGCCTTTTTGTGAACAAATATTTCTTTAAAATTGAAGTAGAATATTCTAATAAAAAATGCTAATTAACCAACTTGATGGTTTTATTATCCTTATAATAGACTAGGTGCTATGTAACATATGAATTGTAGCTGATCCTTTTTTGGTTCAAAAACATTTAATTTGGTTTTGAAAATCCTAATTACAGAATGACTCAGTGACTTAGCACAGAGCTAAATAATTGTTTTTGTAATGAAGCAAAACAAATATTCTCAAAGCATATTTTTGTTCGTCAGTGCTGACTTGTCATACAATAAAGGTAAAGGCAAAAAAAGTAACTTGAAAGATATTTTAGTATGACTTGTGTTACAGAATAATTAATTCTTCCATTCTACACTATATTAAGAGAAATGTCCTATCTTAGATGAACTCGAGTGTGAAGTATACAGGAAAATTAATTGGTATAGAGGAGAGCATCTATCCTAAGAGGAGATGAGGAATGAAGAGTGCTTGTGAACCGAAAGTGACTGGGAATGGTGATGGCTTCCAAAGGGCAGAGCTTGTCAACAGGAATTTCTGGTCCATAGCAATGCTTTACACCCCAGGCAAGGGTCATCTTCTGGCTCCTAGGGCCATCTAATTCCCTGCAGCACAAAGAGCTGCTGGTGTCAGGGATCAGGAGCCACTCTAGGAGAATAGAAACTGAAAATACTAGACAACGTGTCTGGGCACCAGTCATGTGGTTAGAGTTTCAGGGAAGAACTCTACCTATAAAGAGAATTTGAGAGTGCAACAAAGAACTGGAGTAGAAAAGACAGAATTTGGGGAGAAGGATGAAGCTCAGAGAGCTCTATGATATTTGGAAATCTCTTCAAAGTACTAGCTTCAAAATATGCCTTAATAAGCCTGATTCCAGAGTCTACATTGCTGATTTCCCACATATTTCACTGGAGGAAGTGAAATATACAATGCCTATAACTGAGTTGTGAAAAGTTTTCAAAAACTTAAAAAACAACAGAAATAATTGTACAAAATCTATACTCCAACCAGAGTGTGTGTGAACATTTATATGCATATATTTTAATATGTAATAAAATATATAAAAATATAAGTAGAATCATGTAAAGTATAAAATCAACAACATAGGGGTTGAGATCTGTTGATTCAGAGAGGAAATCAACATCAAAATGAGCAAATCTCTATAAAATAATAACCAAAGTCAAAAATCCATGTAGATTTCTGCTCTGGTCAAGACGAAGTTATGAGACTAGATGTACCTTCCCACCCTAACCACTAAAAAATAAACATATAAAATCTATAAAATAATGGTATTCAACACACTGGACATTAATCAAGGAAGCACAAAGATCCCTAAAAGTTGTGAGATAAATAAGATACGTTCTTCCCCAACTTATTGCCTTGATAGAGTTTTTGTGCTGTGCTGCGCAAAGACAGGGTACTGAGTAGAGCCTGGCATGTTCCCTAAGTTGAGGTGGATGGAGTCCGGCAGGTCAGACACCTGACAGGAGAGGGTTCTACGGTGTATTCCCCTGGAGTATTCAAGAGAATACTCGTCAGCACATGCCTACGAGAAAACTACCCAAAGCTGGGAAAAGAACTATACAAAATGATGGGTAGATTCTTGATAAGCATGAGATAAAATACAGGAACCCTCAAGTAAAGATTGATAAATTAATTTACATAACAACTTAAAATACTCTGTGAAACAATGCAAAAGGCAAATAACAAACAAATAAAAATATATGCAATACATAAGACAGATGAGGGTCAGCTTCCTTATGCCAAAACTCTCATACAAATTAAGAAAGAGACTAATAACTCGATGGAAAAATTAAAACACTGTAAAACTGCAGATACATGTGTAAAAATGACTATTTCGGGATTGTTTATAACTGAAAATGTTCTATATCCTAGCCAGAATGGAGCCATTAAATATATTTTGTTACATATATGTTTTGTTTCTATACTATTTTGACCAATCAGAACTGAATAAGTTTGAATCCTTCATTTGAATAAATCCCAAATATATATTGAAATTTATGCAAATAATGATTTGCATAAATAATACCCCAATATATTCCATCAAGAACAAAGCCATTAAATATATTTAATGTGTTACACAAAATAGATTTAATGGCTTTGTTCTTGATACAATATATCGGGATATCATTTAATATATAGAAAGAATAAGGGAAATCCATACGTCTTAATATGGGCAGAAGAACAAGACAGGTTATTGTGGAAATAAGTCACAACTGTAGAATAATAATATAATATGATCCTACTTTTATAAAATTAAAATAAATACATTATATGTTTATGTAATACAAAAAGAAAATAAAGTGATACAAGTCTGTGAAAAGACTTATCTAATGATTAACAAAAGAAAATGACATGCCAATGACCAATAAATCTATGAATATATAGTTATGTTAAATGACACTTAAAAAAAGTTGAAAACATCAATGTGGACAACTGCTAAGTAAAGCAGAAACTCTCAAATATTTGGTTTTAATATAACAAGATTGAACACCTTTGGTAATCAATAAGGCAGCAAATATTGAAACTATTTTTTTTTTTCTTTTTTTGAGACGGAGTTTCGCTCTGTCACCCGGGCTGGCGTGCAGTGGTGTGATCTCAGCTCACTGCAACCTCTGCCTCCCAGGTTCAGGTGATTCTCCTGCCTCAACCTCCCAAGTAGCTGGGACTACAGGCCTGCACCACCATGCCCGGCTAATTTTGTATTTTTTAGTAAGAGACAGGGTTTCACCATATTGGCCAGTCTGGGTTTTGAACTCCTGACCTCAAGTGATCTGCCCTCCTTAGCCTCCCAAAGTGCGGGGATTACAGGTGTGAACCACTGCACCCAATCGAAACTATTTTTTTTTATCTAGAAATTCTGCTTGTAGAAATCTATTACATAGACAAGTGACGAAGAACAGATGCATACAGGTAGCCAGTACTTACAATAGTCAAACTAACATGAAATACAACTGTAAAATAAGACCCAAACCTCCCCAGATCAGAGAGACTCCCTGTGGCTAATAAAGATGTTCTAAATTTAAAAGCATAACCAGGTAGCAGAGCAGGATGAGATAGAGTCCTGGCATATACTTGGGTTCCTAGCAAAAGCGGCTCTTGACAAACATTCTGCTTTACCTTGCAGAGTCAGAAGAGTTCTTGTAACCAGAGACAAGATAAACTCAGGCCAGAAACACACCTCACTGACCATTTGAAATAAGTACCTCACAGAAACTTCTGGTTTGGGGCTTAGAAACAACTCAATTAGGGCTTAACTATTTTGACCAATCAGAATTGAAAGGTTTGAATCCCTCATTTGTATAAATGAACCTGGTTAAGTACTTAGGTGAGAACTTTACCTATTTAAGCCAGACTCTTTCTTTGTTCATTTACATTTTCACTTGTGCTGAAGGCTCTGTCTCCCCAATCTGATTTTTTTTTAATGGAAAATAAAGCTCTCCCTTTTCCTTCCACAGATCTCATGGACCTTTGTTAACCCAAAAACAAGTTAATGACCAGTCATAAGAAACTACTTTAAAAATTAAGGTTTTAAAATACAATTAATATTCTTCAAGTTTTTAAAAAGATGTGGTATAAGGAGAATTTTTTGATGTCAGTTTGCCTCTCCAGATCCACTCCCGTCTCTCTCCACCAAGTTTTGTGCTACTTATACTTGTAAATAAGCTTTCTTGACCTCTGGACCCATAAGCTTTCTTGACCTCTGGCCTCTTGTTGAGTGGAAGAGGAAGATGAGCCAGGGTTCTCTGCTCTCCCCACTCCCTGCTGGGCCACTAAGGTTAGAGTGGGCAGATGATTTTCATTTCCTGTAAAACAGGCCTATCTACACAATTCTCTCTGATGTCAAGGAACGCTACACATTAAGCCATTGTTTTTTAAAATCCAATACATTACCTTCAAAATAAAATATGTGTGCATATCTATTTCTATGTATCTATCTTCTCGTATGCATATGAATATACCTATCTATATCTCATTAAATTTCAATTCATTTATTTATATACATACAACTAAAATAGTACATACATTTACAATTATTTTTAGTTGAATTTCATACATAAATAATATAGCTCTTCCTTGTAGCTAATGAGCAATTGTCAAAAGTCTGAAACTTATATCATCAAATAAAATTACTAAATGTGCTTTATGTTTAGAAAATATAAGGTTTTGGTATTTGTAAACAGCGTTTATTTTCTTATGAATATGAAGAAAGATTTCTCTGTATTTGTGAGAAATGTTTTTCTTTTGTGCTATCAGACTGAAGTGGTAAGTTTTACCTGGGAAGCTACTATTTTACATGTGTCAAATGAAAGAGTATATTTTATTTATTTCTATTTTACTTAGGAAGCTCCAATATTGTTTAATATAAGTAGTTGATATTCCGAAACCCTCTCACTTATTATTTCTCCCCCAAGATTAGAGGCTCCTTTAAAATACTGGAATATGCTTTATATGAAGGACATAACACAAATTAATAGAATCTCTGACTAATGCATAAAAAACTTCTTCTAATGTAACCATGGTTTCATCACTGAACATTTCTATTGTTAGTTCCCTATTCTAGTGGGGAAAGGCAAAACAGCAGGACTTTTTGATATCAAGATAATTTGAATGTGAAATGATAGAATATAATATAAAACGAAGATAGCTGAACTTCATGAGAGTATGGCTTAAAAATATTTTCTTATTTACAAAAGGTAATATAGATTCCTATACCAAAGCAATGCCTCTAATTTAAAGCATTATTTATTTTGAAGAATGAATTACATGATGACACACTAGGGCAAACTGTCAATACTGATGCTTAAATATTGTTATTACAACTATTATTGCTAGTCAGGGGCAGAGATCACTTTGCTTGAATTCCTCGCTGATAATTTACTGCTAAAATGTGGTATAAAAGGGATAGCTACAATCAGTAGACCTGTAATTTATATATCTGTGATAGATATTTAAGGTTAGGATATTTATTGTTAAAATAATATGGTCCCTAAAATGTGGTATAAAAAGTAGAGCTGTAATCAATGGACCTGCAATGTATATATCTGTGGTAGATATTGTCAGGTTGCTATGTACAAAGACAATAAAGAAGGCAAACCAATGGGAAAAATATCAAAGATTCAAGTTGAATCAATAGCAAGGACATTTTACAATAAGGTTTTATTAAGATAAGCTTTAACATTAATAAATGTTAAATTAATAAATTTTACCAAGGGTAAAATTTGGTTTTCTCTCTTTTTTTATTTCTAACATGTTTATTTTAAAGTCCTTTGAAAAGGTTTCATAAGACATGGTAAAAAGTGAAGCAACAAGATAACATTTGTGTTGTAGTTTTCATAACTTAATTTGCTCTTTGCAAGCTAAATGTTCTCACAAATTCTTGTCATTTGGGTAATGTTTATATTAAACATTTCATACCAATTAGCTTTTAAGCAAAACCTTTTCCTAGATCATCTATATTTTCTTATTAGTTTTCTTTTGACACTTATTTTAAGTTCAGGGTACATGTGCAGATTTTTCATGTGGGTAAATTGTGTGTCTCTGAGATTGTTTGTCTCTGAGGCACATGAATAATCCTGTCACTCCAGTAGTGAGCGTAGTACCTGATAGGTAGTTTTTCAACCCATGCCTTGTTCCACCCTTCCCACTCAAGTAGTTCCCAGTGTCTGTTGTTTCCATCTTGGTGTCTATGTGTATTCAATGTTTAGCTCCCATGCATGAGTGAGAAAATAACAGTATTTGGCTTTCTGTTCCTGTGTTAGTTCACTTAAAATAATGGCCTTCAACTGTATCCATGTCACTGTGAAAGACATAATTTAATTCCTTTTTATGGCTGCATAGTATTTCATGGTGTATATGTGCCAAGTTTTCTTTATCCAGTTCACATGGGCATCTAGGTTGATTCCATGTCTTTGCTGTTGTGCGTAGTGCAGCATCAAACATATCAGTGCACGTGTCTTTTTGTTAGAATGATGTATTTTCCTTTGGATATATACTCAGCAATGGGATTCCTGGGTAGAATGGTAGTTCTAAGTTTTTTTGAGGAATCTCCACATTGCTTTCCACAGTGACCAAACTAATTTACACTCCAACCAGCAGTGTGTGTGTTCCCTTTTCTCTGCAACCTCACAGGCATTTGTATTTTTTAAACTTTTTGTTAGTAGCCATTCTGACTGGTATATGATATCTCATTGTAGTTTTCATTTGCATTTCTCTAATAATTACTGATGATGTTTTTTTTTCATGTATTTGTTGGCCATATAAATGTCTTCTTTTAGGAAGTATCTGTTCATGTCCTTTGCCCATGTTTAGTGGGGTTGTTTTTTGTTTGTTGAACTAAGTTCCTTGTAGACCCTGGATATTAGGTCTCTGTCAGATGCATAGTTTGTGGATATTTTCTCCCATTCTGTAGGTTATCTGTTTACTCTGTTGATAGTTTTTTTTGTTTGTTTGTTTTGTTTTTTGTTTTTTTTTTTGCTGTGCAAAACTGTTTAGTTTATTTAAGTCCTACTTGTCAAGTTTTGCTTGTGTAATAGCAGAGAAATTATAAAGCATATTCCAGGTTCACATGCAGTTACCTTTCTTGTAGTTGGAAGAAAATAAATGTTCTAAAAAGGAGTAAAATAACAAGGGGCATTGGATCCATTAGTAAATAACATTTAACAATATTATATGATGGTGAAGTTAAATTGTACATCATTAATATTGATGAATAAAAATGTGACATAATAGATTAAATCAATAGTTGTAATGTGAAGTCTAAACTTAAAAGCCTCCAGAGCAAAATCTTCAAAGATCATAACTTAATCTTTGTTTTACCTGCCAAACAAATGGTGATGTACACAGCAGAGAATACTTTTTTACAATAATTTTTCCATTTAGTCTCAAAATTATATTCAAATACAAAAAAACCTCTCACCTTACTCTCAAAATGCCACATCAGAGTTCCCAGGTAAAATTTATTAGATTTTTTAAAAATGCGTATACATTCTATAAACTGAAATATGATAATGATGATCTAATCATAATCCAGCCCGGTGAATAACTTCTTCAAATAGATCCCAACAAGACATTTGAAAATTTTCGTAATAAATTTTGAACTACTATAGATTTTCCATATTAATTTTTTATTATCTAATCTTGGAAAGTGTTTCTTAACTAATCATAGATAATTCTAAGCCACCATATGAAAATAAAAGTAATTTAATAGTATGGCGTTATTATTAATAAGAATCCTTTTTTTTAGTTCACAATGGTATTACAATTGGTGTCAATTCATGTTAGGTAAGAATTGGCATTACAATGAAGTTCATATAATAGTTTGAAATTCCTTACATGTGAGTAATTATTTGCACATGAAGAAAATAGAAACTTACAAATGTATTTCTACCTCCATCCACCATACCTTCTATTACCACTTCTCTGATAATACTTGAAATTGTTTGAAGACAATAAATTTAGCTAGTTTTATTTTCTTCCCAAAACCATAGATATGCATACTATCTACATAAATATATGTATACGATTATTTGTAATCTAGGATACAAAGATAAGCAAACAAGTTTTTAAAATCATGTGGGGTTTTTTTTTTTGCATTTTTAAGTTTTTTTTTTAGAATCACTTTACTCTTTTCTTTCAAAGATCTGAATGTAAAAATGTATTGGTAGCACTCAATTTAAAGGTGCCATTTAATATGAGGACATTTTAATGCATTTTCCTTTTACAATAATTAAATTGTAAAGTGCATGGCCAGGATGGCTTCTGATATGAAAAATTTGCACTACAGTGATATAGTTTAAGAATTGATTTATCTTAGAAAACTGACAGCATAATGAATATAATGTCATTAACCTTGAAACCAAGACTTCTAAACAGCCACAATTGACGAGGAACAAAGGTCACCATCTGAAGGTTAACCTCAATATCTTGATCTAATTTCTAAAGGACAAACTACTTCATCTAACACTAAATCTCTAATTATTACAAAATGACAACTGTAAGTTAGTCTAAACTAAATCACCTTGTCCATCTGTAAAGCTCTTTTGTCCTTTGAGAAGTAATTGACAAAGAAAGATAATATTGGATTGTTCTTGTTGATGTCCATAAACGTTTACAGCCTGTTAAGCTAGTGGTATTTTGTTAATCTTAGCCAGATTTGCCAATGGGGTCAGTCTTTCCTAAAACGTGCTCTTTCTTCACCAAGTATAGGTTTTTATTAAAGTTTCTCAAGTAGATGACATCATTGCAACCCAGGATCCTTGAAATAGTTTTCCCACTTGAATAACTGAGTGTCTCCTGGTGACAGAAAGCAATTAAAAATTGAGTCTTTTGAAGGACTTTTAGGCAGAAGTACTGACGGCAATTTACATGACTAAAACACAATTCCAGTAAAAGACAAGAAAATAAAAAAGTATAAATATTACTTAGGAGGCTTTTCAAGTAATGTGAGTTTATAAGATAATATACAGCAAGATTTAACTTTTCCAAATATAAATGTACATGTAGAAAATAACTCTTATTCTTATGAACGTAAACTGTAGATAGAGGTGGAGGAAGAGAGGGAGAGATGCATAGATGGATAGGTAGAAAGATATTATACTAAGACAACAATTGTTTAAACCTGGAGTGATTGGGTGTGAACATTTTATGAACATGGTAATTGATAAATGGGAGCTCTCATTCTTTAGCTGCATGCTGATTTTATAATGTTATGACAGTGCCCACTTTATTAGTCATATTTTCAATTATTTGTCCAATTTTTAAATGTGCTTCATCCTCTATATACAGTCTGAATTTAAAGGACATTCATATGGATATTATAATTTATTTATTATAATTAGAACGTTTGATATAAAACTAGGACATTTGATTTGATTTCTTGTGTTATAACTTATGAAAATTAGAACATGTGATAGAACATTTGATATATAACACTTCTTACAGAAATATTAAATTTATTCTTATGGTAAGAATGATAAATTAAATTATATTTTTCCATATTAGAAAAAGAAACTTCTAGTTCTATTCCTACTATAATTTTAATATTCAGTTTTTGATGATATGAGCCCAAATAACTCCAATTATCTTAGAGAACTTTGCTTATCTTCCTGTAACATGACTTTTGTATAAAAATTTCATCACATTTAACATAAAAATAGTATCTTGTAAGGTAATCATTTTTGGTGGCCCATGTTTTATTTAAGATTTTGAAAATGGTCCCTCCTAAGGACCTTCAAAATCCCAATACTTGAAGATAAAAATATTTTCTCATAACCATTATCCTTGATGGTATCAGATGTTGGCTGAAGACTATCATAATATTCCATCGAATAAATGACAACTTGGTGAAGTCGGATAAACAAATAAACAAATGATACTTACCTTGAGGTAGAGAAAAGCAGTCATGAAAAGTTATTCAAATGAACAACTTGTCTTTGCATATTTCTCTCTAATATCAACAATATTTTATTGTTTTTCTTTTCTTGACTAAGTCTAGTTTGTCAACTATTCTATTGCATTATTAGAGCGCTGTTTCATCACGTACAATTTCTTATCTTTTAAAGTAAAACTAATACCTCAGAACAATTTAAGTAGATATTGCTTGTATCTACAGATAAGGTGCTCATCTGAATTAAATGATTATTACAATAATTGCTCAAAGAGAATATGTTGTATTAATTGCTGTATTTTCTGTGTCTGGAACAATAAATATTTGTTGAATAAAGTAATTTTTGTTTTAAATAGAAGGAAATTTTCCATATATCTAAACAATATATAGCCCTAAACCAATTATATTAATATTTTGCCATGTGTTTTATGCTTTTTAAAAGAGTTTTCATATAGCTTTGTGAGAAAATCAATATTACCTGAGGAAATAATTTAAGCTGGAATACCTTCTCACAAGTTGTTTTAGCTTCCTACCATGGGATTTAGGTATGAAGTCCAAAAAGGGTAATTGTAATGTATTTTCCCCCAAAATGAACATATAAAGCATTCTTATACTTACTTTAAAAATCTACCCTAAGGAAACACTTAAATCCTGATAAACAGGCAATGAAGATAACTGTATTAGAAAGCACTTATGAATGTATTAATAAACTAAATTTTTAGCTTAGTTTATATGTTGGCAGCTTAAATGTTAAAAATTCTACATAATTTAGTTATGTATTTTCTGTATGAAACTGCATAATGGAGAGGTTAGAGGAAGGTATGTTTATCTATCAAGACCATCCCTGACTTTCATCTACTTATACAAATTAGCTTTACGGCGACCTCTAATTTTTATCTCTGCTGCAAATATGAGGTTTTGCCTGGTTTCTCAGGTCTGAAATTACTGATGCTAATAATAGTTGGCATTTATTAAGCCTTGTATATGAATGATCTCCTTTAATCCTACATCCATAGATGTAGATATTATTTTATCCCTATTTTACACATAATGATATGGGTGATACATAAAGGTTTAATAATTGCTTAAAGTCAGCTAGCATGTGATGTGGCAGAGACAGGGTGTGAAAACAGGCAGTCTGCATAGATGATGCTTTAGTACTATGTTCTATTCTCTTCATACGCTGCCAGAAATGTTTAAGGCAGGTATCCTATCTTGCTCTTGTACCCCTTCATGGGCTGGAATCTTGTTTCTGTCTATAGCTGAGTAAACCTCAACGTGCTGTCAGGCAACCCAGCCTGCAGCCCCTACTTGCCTGCTTAAGTCTCACATATTATGTGTGTACATGATGATTCAAATGCTCTTCTTGCTGACATATTAATGTATAATTTACCATTATACCTCACTGGTGCATCTTCCTGTGTTTCCTCTTCCAAGAGCCTCTTTATATCCCAACCTCCTCGTATACTTACTGAATTGCTTCAAGAGTAGTAAAGAAGGTTAAATGGCTTATGCAGTAATATGGCTTGAGATATTGAGTCACAGTGGGATAAAAAGGAAAATAATGAGAAATATTTTGTAGTTAAAATTCAACAAATTTTAACATCGTACTAGTTATAGGGTCAAAATTTATAATTAAGTGGGGATTACAGAATTATGAATTTTAGTTACTCGGAGGATGCATATGGCATACAGAAGGACATCTGGAAGAAATTAAGGATAAAAAATTACAAAAACCCCATAAGTTTTGTTTTAAATACATTGATTATGAGGCAAACGAGAAACATACAAAGACAGATCTTGTGGTATCACTATTTCTACAAGTTTATTATTTCATTATACATGGTATTTTTATTTTTCTTTTTAATTTTTGAATATCTTCTACAGTAGGAGTTCAATAAGTTGCATTAAGAGGTAGATAATAGGTGTTCAGGAAGTTCATTGTAAATTGAATTGTACTGATCAGACTAAGGTGTAGATTGATATCTAATTTTGCCAATTTCAAGGCCAAATCATCTCAAATTAAATGTGCTATGCTCAATTGTTAATAATTTTTTTTAAAGCATCAACCGTTGCCACTAAGGCAAAATCTGATTTGCAGATATAATCAATTAATCTCAAGATGTTCTGTAATAAATTAAAAAATACTCAACAAATTTTATTTGTGCCCTTAATAACTTTGAAGTAAAATTAAAAATCAGTCCAAAACGTTCTGATTAATAATGCTTAAGCTTTAATTGCAGGTAACTTTAAGGTGTTTTAATAAGGTATCTTATTATACAATCCTTTTCACAAGGCATTTTGAAGGAAGAGATTATGAGATTTATTCCTGATTATTTATTTAAGAAAAGTTATATTGTTAATACCTGTGACATCTAAAATATTTGACGAATTAATAAATCTATATTTTTAGAAAGCAAAATAATATGTTTCTCTGCACTTATCTTTTTGCCTGCTTCCTGAATTATTTAATTAGAACACTGAAATCTAATTGGACAGATATTAATCTTTAAAATTGACTGCCTTCATTTAAACCCTAGTCACAGGGCAGCAAATAAATAAAACAAAAAAATATTTAAAAATGGACTTTCTGGTTCTGCAAGAGCTAGAAGTCGTTAATACAATTTTGTGTCTACAAAATTTCAGAATAATTTTCCAAGTTATTTGCTTGTCAACCATTAAATGTAGAAGCATCTTAATATAAAGCCATGCATGACTGTAAATAAAACCAATAGGAGCGTAAAAAACAGTTTAATAAAGGTGTATTTTACATTTAAGCTTCTTCATGATGTAATAGGAACAGGGGCAAAGTGAAGCGAATTTTAAAAGTACAATATTTGTGAAATGTTTCTGGGGTCAAAATTCTCCCTGCCCACCCTTCCCCACAGGATTCATGGTTTTAAAAGCATTATGTAATAATTGATATTTATAAGTGATAAACCATAATGCTGATGCATTGTCTGATGAAAATAAGGTCTCTGTGGTAAATATTTTTAAATGAGTGAACACTAGAATGTAAACTTCATGTAAACAAGAATTTTCTTTTATTCTATTATTTATTGCTGCATCCTAAGCATCTATAATATTGCCTGGTATATCATAGATGTTCAATAAGATATAGAGAATCAAAGAAAGGAAATGCATAAATAAGAAACTAGTAACAGGGAAAAATGGTTTATATTTCAGCTACTTGGATATGACCGTGCCCCTTTAAGCTCCATATGCCCAAATCCCAGAAGAGTTTCAACTATCAACTTGAACTTCTAATTTAATTCCTTTTTACTCTTCTCCCTGTTATTTATTTCTATACATAATTAACATAATTTTCTTTTTCTTTTTTACTTCAAATGTCCTTTGATTACTTTCTTTCAGTAAAATTTTATTGTCACCTATTTGAATAAGGTAATCTCATGTTTTATAATTTAGATGCCTTATTCCTCTGTATCTATGACATCTTTTTTGTCAGATGATGCTTCTCATCATTTAATCTTTTCTCCACTTCCCACATGGCCCAAATAAATTCTGTGTATTTATTCACTCCATTGACTCATATCTTTCCTTCAACATAATTCATAAAGACCATTTAAAATCAAGTTTATATCTGCCTCCTTTGAAAATATTGTTGGTTTGATTTGCACAAAATGTCAGTGGATTTTACATTTACTTTATTATGTTAAAGTCTATTTTGTTTTTATTTTATTCCTTCCACAATGCCTCAAGGAATGCAGCCCCAGTTTTTTTATATATTTCATATTAATCAGTATATTGTCATGACTCAATATATACTTGCTTTGTGAAAAAAATAAAATATTTGATGTAGTTCTTCTTTACATTGGTTACATAGAATGGAAATGAATAAAACTCCCGAAAACAGCATCAATATTTGTAATGTGTGAACATACTAGGGAAAGTATGATTTTGAAGACTATATTTATGTATTTTTCAGGCTTCAGATAAAACCACTATCTCGGATCTGTGGCAAAGGGAAAGGAATCGGGGCAAAACTGTAGTGATTTTTTACATTTCTGCTAGGACATGGCATGGTCACTTCTGCTTACTTTCCATGAACAGTGACGAGTAACATGACCATATGTATATCAATACAGAAGAGAAGCCTACTCCATCCACAGAAGGTAGTGCAATGAACATGGCAACAGGTAGTGGCTTATGTTCTTCTTTAGGGAGGATTGTGAATAGTAGGAAATAGTAAAATATACCAAAATATACATTGTAACGAAGTAACAAGATATTTTGTTTTATGTTATGAACAAAACTAGCCTTAATAATTCATTGTTATTATGTAAAAATTAAGCTCTATACGAGTTTTAACATTTCATATATATAGTATATAATACTAATGAGTATTAAATATATTACATGCAACTATGGTTATTAATTTATTTGATCCTTCATTGCCTTAAAAATCTCATACTATAAATATGCGTCTCAAAGAGATGCACTTAGGCACATACATGGAAAATTTTGTATACAAATTCAGGGGAGTTTGGAACTTTCTAAAGCCTACCTAAGGATCGCATAGAGCTCTACTGACTTCCAAAACGAAAACCTCTATTATTTCTTTTCAACTTGACTCCATCTCTTTCACTCAACTAGTGTCTAAATGTATTGGACAGCCACTATTTCCATTTATGCATCTCCTGTAATCTTAAGCCATTATGATTTGTATTCTGCAATCACTATTTTACTGAAACTTCCCTTAATAAATATAATATGTACTTGCTAAATCCAAATTATGTTTTCCAGTTTTTATCTTACTTGATTTTTCAGGAATATTTCACACTCATCACCACTCTCTATTTCTTGCCATGATTGCACTCCTTCCTTCTCCTCCTCATCTCTGCCTACTTCGTTTTGGAAGCATTTCCTAAATATTAGTGGTCACTGAGGTTCTGTCATCCCTTCCTCATGTTATCTGATTCTACACCCTCTTAATTATCAATGTTCCTCTCTTCCATCATTTCAGATGCCAGTAATGATTTCCAAACACTTCTTATCAGCCCAGATTTCTCTTTGATAGGTTGGTATTTCAACTGCTTTTGAATATCTCTAATTAGATGGCTCACGGTCAGATCATAACCCTTAACATGATCAAAGGTGAATTCATTTTGCTTCAACCCAAATATACTCATCTCTGTTTCATATCCCATTGAAAGGTGGTTCAATATTTATATCACCTATCCTTTCTTTCTTATCTCTCAATTTTCATCCTGCCTCTTGCAAAATATACACCACGTGCCCTTGATTTAAAACTTTAATAGGCTCCCTGTTACCCACAGGATACATCTTAAAATACTTTAATAAGATTTGCATGTCTTGCTTACATTTTTATTCTTTTCTTTCAGTCAAAGCCTCCCTCACCACTCTGCTATAGCCAACTTGGCACCATCCACCGTTCCTTATGCAAGCCATAGTTTACCTGCCTGTAGTTGTTTGTCCTCACTTTTACCCTTTCATGCCATTAATCCACAAATTTCCTGGGTAACACGTTTGCATCCTCATTTCTGATCTTCCACAAATAGATTAAATATATCACCTCCATTATATTTTTTTTATCACAATGTGGGACTCCTGACTCCCTATGTAGCTGGTTCCCACATGATGCAAGGAAACCAAAAATTATAAATCAATACATTATTTATATTCTCAAATAAGTCTTGATACCCAAGACACATTTTATAATCCCAAAACTCAAAAATTTGATTGGTATAGTAAATGAAGAGAAAATAAAGCAGAAACACAAATGTGTGCTATAACAAATATTTGCTAACTACGGTAAAATGATCACTAAAATTAAATTACATTAAATGTGAGTTTGCATAATTTCAAGATTAATTAAAAGACCATAGTGAGATTTTATTGCTAGCTTGCCAGGAGTCCCAAGCTCCCTCTATCCAAATCTATCCTGGACCCAGTTGCAGGTTGGCATTATTTTGTGATAGTGGTCTGCCACAACTTACATATCTGAGATGATTTGGAGTTCTTTGGCTGAATAGGACTTTAGAGATTTCAGGAAGTTGGCTGACGTGTTTGATTAGTACCTGCTTTTCATTTTTTGTTTGTTTGTTTGTTTGTGACAGTTTCTCACTTTGTCACCCAGGCTGGATTGCAGTGGCATGATCATGGCTCACTGCAGCCCCAACCTCCCAGGCTCAAGCAATTCTCCCACCCGGCCACTCAAATAGCTGGGACTACAGGCACACATCACCACACCCAGCTAATTATTGTTTTATTATTATTGTTTTGTAGAGATGAGGTTTTGCTATGTTGCCCAGGCTCGTCTTGAACACCTGGGCTCAAGCGATCCGCCCATTTCAGCCCCCCAAAGTGCTGGAATTACAGGTGCAAGCCCCGCACCCAGTCTTTTCTTTTCTTTTTGTTTGTTTGTATTTGTTTTTGGACTAATTCAGGAAGTTCTGAGAAAATATTTTGGGTCATAAGAACCCAAGTTTTGCATTCCCACTTCCCAAAATAAAGTGTCATGTGGGACATCACGTGATACAATGGAAGCCTCCATGTTCATTACCAGCAAGTACATCCCAGAGGTCACAGAATAGAAAGGCTCACAGAACAAATTAAAATGATCAAATGATGCATTTTCTCAAGTCTACTAAAAACACGTAGAAACAAGGGAAAAGAGATGGAGTCGATTAACACATGTAGGATAGGGCACAAACAGTGCGGAGAAACCATACTACCTAAACTCTGGGATCCGCAATGTTTTTATGTCTTGTTCCTCTCTCTGTCCCGTTAGACTTCCACATGAATGATGTGGTTACAAGGCCCATAATTTGAGGGGCCTTGAAACACCTGCTAGGGGTCAAAAGGGCAGAAGACATCCTGGGTCAATGGCACACACTCTATTAGAGAGACGCAGGGACAAATACATCTGGCTGGTAGATGTAGCTCTCTAATTAGCTGGATGACTAGTGATGGGTTTTATTTGTGTTACTTGGGCAGAAGATATATATGGTTATAATTAGTGTCATCTATGGATGGCCAAAGACCTCTTGAATGCTAATTTTTCATGTATATCTAGTGTATCCTAAATACTTAGAATCTCCTGTGTATTTGTTATCAGGTATATTCATATATAATAAATACAAATGCATACACAAATATGTACTACTAACATGTCTCATGAACATTGGATATCTCTGGTCTTTCTGTGCTTTTCTGTCTATGTTTTACACACACATTCCCTGATTTTTATTTTATACTTTACAATTCCCATGAATTCTACCTATGTCTAACAAACATTTTGCTTACTAGCTACTTATCCGTTCTTGAAATATTTTAAAAGACTTGGCCCATCTTTTACAAACTACAAACTTATCTATGAAAATTGAATATTTGAAATAGCAAATGCACATTTTACAAGGGTAGCCTGCTGTGTCTGACTTTATTTTCTAAAAATGGCAGCAACAATACTTTTTACCATGCGATTTGGTGCTACTCTCATTAAGAGAAGGGGATTTATGTTTCTTCCCCTTGAAACCAGGTGGGTTGTGATGGCTGTCTCATAATACGAGTATGGCAAAAATTACATGTGACTTCTAAAGCTTAAGTCACGGCATGTGACCTTGTTCACTACTTGCTCTTCTGCCTTGCTCACTACTTGCTCTTGAAGACTTATCTTGTCATGTCTGCCTATCCTTGGGCTGCCATAATTGTGAGGAAGCCCGAGCTATCCCATTTTGCAATACAACAGAGGGAATCCATAAGAGGACACACATACACAGAGAAAAAGAGAGATCCCTGGACAGCCACCACTACTTTAGTTGACTCTCACCCCGACACTTCCCAGTCTAGTCACTGTCTGACTGTACATGCATAAGAGATTCCAAGCCAGAACTACCTAGGTGAGCTCTGACCCTCTTATACCGTGATTAAGAATAAAGTGATTGTTGTTTTAAATTACTAAGTTTTGGCATGATTTTTTACTCAGTAATGGATCGGTAGAGTATCTATCATTTTCCCACCTGGTCTTGACCTATCTTCTATATCTTATGCCTTCATATTCATAATATATGAACTTAAGTTCACCCTATTTATGGTGGAGAAGAAGATAAGAGCAAATTGCTAAATGAATTATATAAATTTTGGAGAAATTTTTCTACATAATTTCAACTGTCTAGGACTTCTTAAAATTAGTACTAATTTGGGATTGTAGTTGCTGACTTCTCTTTACTGTCCTTGTAAAGCATGCATTTGCATTCTTCATTGTTCAATGAATCTTTAAACTATGTCCAAAGTGAGGATTACTCATATCAGTTATTATTGTGGTTTAATTTACTGTCCATGACTGCTTGCACATGTCTTTGAATGGTAAGTAGTAAGGAAGGGGTCATTGTCATGTTAGTGACTTTTTCCCAGTGATTTCTCATCTAAAGGACAGTAACACTCACTGATCTCAACTTCATACAGTTTATTTGTGTTGCTAGTTAATCAAGTAAAATGTTCACTAGGCATCAACAATGTCAATGATCAAAGTAATTTGGTAATCATAAATCAGTTTGAGTCATAGCTGGATGATTTATATTTGATAGAAGTTAAAAAGTGGATATTATAAATCATGCAGTACCTGTCTAGCTTCTTCAGGTAGTTGAGGTGGAAAATTCAGGAATTTATACTACTGAGTTTTTATTTTACTAATTTGTGAGATTGAAATTAGACTAGTACTCTCAGTATAAAACTTTGTGATTTTTTAATTACAAAGTGAGGGTGTCTAAATTGGAGTAGAGTGAAAAATGAAAACTTTATTATAAGCTTTGTGTTAGAATATTCTTTCTGTTTAAAAACAACAGTTAATTGTATTTACATCATTTCTCTTCCCTTTTTATCAGACTTTTTATAAGTGTATGGTCACCAAGTCTGAAGATGGACATGAAAAACTTTTTCCTATGAAATTTTATTTTCCTTTAAAAAGATAAAATATTTTAGAAGGCATTGTCATTTTTTATTGTTTGTTGTTTCTCTCCTAGTGCTCTTAGATTTAATTGCAGATAGTATTGAGTGATGCAGAACAAAATTCCCTGAAACTTGTCTTCTCCTACCATACTTTACCTTCAAAATATAACTAACAGTCTTTGCTTTTTGAGAACAGTAAGGTATCCTTGGTTATGAATTGAAATGTCAGTAAATATTTGTCAAGTTGCTAGAGTTTACAGTAATCTCATATAAATGCATAGATAAAAGCTGATTAATATAGCCTTTCACAAAAATTTATCTTGTGAGAAGTGATGCTTATAAATTTGCGTGGAGGCACAAGAGTCAGTAACGATGTGCTTAGCATAGCTTTGATATTCTGCAGTTTGCTTTTTTAGACAGGAAGAATAACGTGTAGCATAAACATCACAAGAAACATGCTAAACTTACATAATAAACAATGGTTATCCTTTGTAATAAACAGAATTGGGTGTTTTTTTATCCTTATTTTCAATTAATTGCATTTAATGTGTTTCTTAAATGTACACATCACAGAAAGTTAAAACATAACATTCTCTAACATACCTTTCATTTCCATTATTATTTTCACAAACAATATATGGGAGAAACTGGCTAAGTTTTAATCAAAACCTTTTTATTTTTTCTGTACTTAAGTCTAGACTACTTTCCTAGTTTCTCCTGTAATTGGATGTTGCCATGTGAGTTGTTCTTACCAGTGGAACTTGAGAAAAGTCTGGTCACGTGTGGGCCAAGGTTTTTTATGAGGTGAGTATGCTGCCTCCACCCTCTTTCCCCTCCCACTGTCTGGCAAAACCCAAGGGGATGGCAAGGCACAGACAAGAAAGGAGCCTGAATTACTATAAAGAAGACAGTAGTCCACTGATCAATTCTACCCTGGGATACTGAGAAAGTAAAGAATAAACTTTATTTGAGTTTGACATACTAAATATTTGGGATTGTTTTGTTGCCCACTCTAATAATACAGTGTGATAATACCATATGACTTTACATTTAATGGAAATACAATTTGTGTTTGCACGAGACTATTATATGTAAAGTGTATTATGATAGTTTCTTCTTTTATCTGTATATAAATCCATCTTAAATTTTAAGTTCAACTTTAAGCATAAATACAGAAAATTTAATTGTTTTAATAATGTTAATAAACTATTTTCATTATAGGAAAAATGTTTTGGTAAATAGGTAACTATACAGTTGAAATGGTGTAATATTGAGATAAACATGTCTTTCTCAACTAACATTACTTGCATTCTATTTGCATGAAAATTATTCTTGTACTTAAAAGGTAAGTTATTGCTATTTACTAAATTTTTATTTTAATGGACCATTTTAATTACCCATTTTTTGGTGCCTGATATCATTAAACTTCATCTTTACAAATAAATCCACCCTTGATTAAAATAAAAACAAGTGACCATTATCATATTTGTATATTATTATATTACTAATATACCATGTGATATTCAGACTATCTAAGGGGATAGGAGGAAAGGATTACCATAGTAAAAATAAGTTGTTTAACAGATTCCATTTAAGGAGTTGTATTAGTCAGGGTTGTCTAGAGGGACAGAACTAATTGGAGATATATATATATATATATATATATATAAAAAATATATATATAAAAAAACTAAATGCTTAATACTTCCCCTTTATATACAAAGGGGAAGCTCCATATATATATGAAGTGCTCTCCATATATATATATATATATATATATATATATATATATATATATGTAAAGGGGAGCTTATTAAGTATTAACTCACATAATTACAAGGTCCCACAATAGACCATCGGCAAGCTGAGGAGTAAGGAAGCTAGTCCGAATCCCAAAGCTGAAGAACTTGGAGTCTGATGTTAGAGGCCAGGAAGCATCCAGCATGGCAGAAGCTGTAGGCTGAGAGACTAGGCCAGTCTAGTTTTTTCACAGTTTTCTGCCTGGTTTATGTTCTAGTTATGCTGACAGCTGAATAGATGGTGCCCAACCAGATTAAGGGTGGGTCTGCCTTTCCCAGCCCACTGAGTCAAATGTTAATCACCTTTGGCAATAACCTCACACCTCACAGACACACCCAAGATCAATACATTGCATCCTTCAATCAAGTTGCCACTTGGTATTAACTATCACAAGTCCATCCCTTGTCAATCTGAACCCATACACATCTCCTGAGATCATACATGATCTTCAAATAAAGACAATAGTAAGGTCATAATTATGCCAAACATAATGCAAATATCCTTCATACAACCAGAAATGCACCAATCCCCAACTCAAAATACTATTTCATAAAGTTAACAATATTTAAATGCTGATATAAAGTCAATAAATCTTATGTCACATGATGAAGAAAAAAGGAAATACAATGAAGATATATTCTTAGTACAAGAAAACATGCATAAACATGTTTTTAACAAAAGAAGGAAGAAATATTCATGACAGTTGCAGTCCCCCTTTCTTGCAGCTGGTCATGTGGTCGTAGCTGGTATTGATGACTATCTTCTTCTACTACTCATTCTGTGTTCACCTTGCCTTCAGCAAGCACATCATCAGGTCATGGTTTTTTTCCTGGTGGAGTCACCCAAACCTTCATTCCTAGGCCATTTGTAGTCCTGCCTGGATTGGGCTGTTGTAGTTTCCCATTGACCTTAATCAAAGGGCATGGTAATACTAAGATACACCCTAATGGATCTCCTGTATTCCATGCATACTCTTCCTTATCTCCATTGTGGAGTAGTAGACTGATTTCATCTTGATAGTCCAGGTCAATCACCCCAGTCAACACTGTAATTCCCCTCATAGCCTGTTACCTTAAAGGTAGGAGGAGCCCAAAGTGTACAGGTGGCAATCTTAACTTCCAGTTTAATGGAATCGTTGTTGTGTCTCCTGGTGGCAGAATTTGTCCCTCTGGAACTAAGACCACTAGGCCAGCAGAACAGAATGTCGCAAGAACAGGAAGCAAAAATTTTGCTAGAGAATCACTAGCGGTGATAGTGAGTGGTGTCACTTCCACTTCCATCCCTTGATTCCTGGATCCTTGAATCCTGGCTGTGGGAGAAACAGTACCATATATTGGACACTGATTCAGAGCATACACCACCTTCTGGAGAACTTTGCCCCAGGCCTGAAAAGCATTGACACCTAGTTGGGATTGTAATTGTGACTTCAAAAGGCAATTCCACTGTTCTGTCAATCCAGCTGCTTTAGGATGATGGGGAACATGGTAAGACAAGTGAATTCCATGAGCATGAGCCCACTGATGCACTTTAGCAGTAAAGTGAGTGCCTTGGTCAGAGGCAATGCTGTATGGAATACCATGACAGTGGATAAGGCATTCTGTGAGTCCACGGATGGTATTCTTGGCAGAAGCATTGAGTACAGGATAGGTAAACCCATATCTGGAGTAAGTGTCTATTACACTGAGGACAAACCTCTCACCTTTCTGTAATGGAAGAGGTCCAATATAACCAACCTGCCACCAGGTAGCTGGCTGATCATCCTGAGGAATTGTGCCATATTGAGGGCTCAGTGTTTGTCTCTGCTGCTGGCACATTGAGCACTCAGCACTGGCTGTAGCCAGGTCAGCCTTGGTGAGTGGAAGTCCATGTTGCTGAGCCCATGCATAACCTCCATCCCTACCACCATGGACACTTTGTTCATTGGCCCATTGGGCAATGACAGAGGTGACTGGGGAAAGAGGCTGGTGTCCACAGAATGGGTCATCCTATCCACTTCATTATTAGAATCCTCCTCTGCTGAGGTCACCTGTTGGTGAGCACTCACATGGCATACAAATATCTTCACAATTTTTGACCACTCAGACATATCCATCCACATACCTTTTCCCCAAATTTCTTTGTCACCAATTTCCAACCATGCTTCTTCCAAGTTGCTGACCATCCAGCCAAACCATTGGCTACAGCCTGTAAATCAGTATATATTCACATATCTGGCCATTTCTCCTTCAAAGCAAAGTGCACAACCAGGTGTAGTTCTCAAAGTTCTGCCCACTGGGAAGATATCCCTTCACTAGTGTCCTTCAGGGATGTTCTAGAAGGGGGTTGTAGTGCTGCAGCTGTCCACTTTCAGGTGGTGCCTGCATATCATGCAGAACCATCTGTAAACCAGGCCCTAGTCTTCTCTTCCTCTGTCAACTGATCATAGGGATCTCCCCAGGAGGCCATTGGTGCAGGCTGGGGGAGAGAAGGCAGGGTGACAGGAGTGGAGACCATGGGCATTTGAGCCACTTCCTCATGTAACTGACTTGTGCCTTCAGGACCTGCTCGAGCCCGATCACGTATATACCACTTCCATTTGATGATGGGATGCTGCTGTTCATGACCCACTTTATGGCTAGATGGGTCAGAAACCACCCAGTTTATGATAGGCAGTTCAGGTTACATGGTGACTTAATGACTCATAGTCAAACATTCAGTTTCCACCAAAGCCCAGTAACAGGCCAAGAGCTGTCTCTCAAAAGGAGAGTAGTTATCTGCAGAATATGGCAGGGTCTTGCACCAAAATCCTAGAGTCCTCCACTATGATTCACCTCTGGGGGCCTGCTAAAAGCTTCAGACATCATCCCTTTTTACCACTGACACCTCAAGCACTATTGGATCTACTTAGTCATATGACCCAAGTGGCAGAGCAGCTTGCACAGCAGCCTGGACCTATTGGAGACTCTTCTTCTGTTCTGGACCCCACTCAAAACTGGTGACCTTTCAGGTCACTCAATAAATGGGCCAGAGTAACATACCCAAATGAGGAATGTGTTGCCTCCAAAATCCAAATAGGCCCCCGAGGCATTGTGCCTCTTTTTTGGTGTAGGAGGGACCAAATGCAGCAGCTTATTCTTCACCTTAGAAGAATATCTCGACAAGTCCCACACCACTGGACCCCTAGAAATTTTACTGAGGTAGAAGTTCCCTGAATTTTAGTTAAATTTATTTCCCATCCTCTGCCAAGCAAATATCTCACCAATAAGTCCAGTGTTTGCTAGTTCTTGCTTACAGGATCCAGTCAACATAATGTCATCAATGTAATGGACCAGTGTGATACCTTGTGGTAGTGAAAAGCAATCAAGTTCTCTTCTAATAATAAGATTAAGACACAAAGCTGGACAGTTGATACACCCCTGAGGTAGGACAGTAAAGGTATATTGTTCATCTTTCCAGTTGAAGGCAAATGGCCTCTGGTGGGCCCTATGGACAGGAATGGAGAAAAAGGCATTTGTCAAGTCAATGGCTGCATATCAGGTACCAGGAGATGTGTTAATTTGCTCTAACAATGAAGCCACATCTGGTACAGCAGCTGCGATTGGAGTCACCACTTAGTTAAGCTTACGATAATCCACTGTCATTCTCCAAGGTCCATCCATCTTCTGCACAGGCCAAATAGGAGAGATGAACAGGGATGTGGAGGGAATCACCACCCCTGCGTCTTTCAACTCCTTAATGGTGGTACTAATCTCGGCAATCCCTGCAGGGATGCAATATTATTTTTGATGTACCATTTTTCTTGGTGGAGGCAGCTCTAATGCCTTTCATTTGGTCTTTTCCAACATAATAGCTGTCACCCTACCAGTCACAGAGCCAATGTGAGGGTTATGCCAGCTGCTAAGTATGTCTATGCCAATTATGCATTCTGGCACTAGGGAAATGACCACAGGATGAGTCTCTGGACCCACTGGACCCACTGTAAGTTGGACTTGAGCTAAAACACCTGTAATTACCTGACTCCATAAGCCCCTACTTTAACTGGAGGACCACAATGACATTTTGGGTCCCTTGGAGTCAATGTCAGCTCAAGCTAGTCTTCAGTGGTCCCCAAAATGTCTAATCATTTCCCTTTCCCCATTGCACAGTTACCCTGGTAAAAGGCCAGAGGTCTCCTTGGGGGAGGATGGGAGAAAGATTAACAGCATAAATTGTCAGTAGTATAGTGGGGTCCTTCCTCAAGGGGACATGGCCTCCCTTCCATTCAAGGGGTCCTGGGTCTGTAAACTGGCTCAAGTCTGGAAATTGATAGAGGGACCATGATTCTCTGTTTTTATAATTCAAATTAGTCTTTTGTCCATTCAACCTAGAAGTTTTCTGCTCGTATAAATTAAGTAGGAATGCAGTAGGCTTCCTATCAATTTCACTTTTAGAAACACCGTGATTAGTTAGCCAATGTCAGAGCCTTACACAAGTCAGACTCTTCTGATTGCTGCTTTGCCTCTGCTGTTCATTATGGTAGCCAGGCCCACCTTGCCTTTGATGGTTGAATGCTGCCACTTGGCCCCTCTTTAGGATCCAATTATTCCCACCGTATTTAAATTCTGTAGTTGAGTGACTGCATTCGCACTGTTAGATCTGACCTACAGAGAAGAGCAATTACAGAGCTCTTCAAAGATGCAGATGCTGCCCTCACAAATCTATTTCACAAAACATTGGTCAAGGGTGCCTTTTCTGGACCTCCCAGCTGGGATGAGTAGGTCTAAAGTGACCAATCCACTCCACCATCCCAATCTTCCTAAGCCTTTGGATCCCTTCCTCTACATTAAAACAATGGAGATCAGGCATTTCAAGCTCACTCACAGTGGGCCGTCTTTTAATCCATATTTCAGCTAACCAAGCAAATAAACTATTAGAACTTTTTTTACTCCCCGAGTTGCAACAATAAATGCAGAGTCCCTACTCGGTGAGCCCAAATCAATAAATTCAGCCTGATCCAGCTCTATGTTCCTTCCACCATGATCCCACACCCTTAATATCCACTCCCACGCCTGTTTTCCAGATTTCTGCTTACATAAATTAGAAAACTCAGGCAGTTATTTTCGAGTGTAGCACACCTCCTTATGGGTCATGCTCTCAACCTCACCTCTAGGGGCCCCCTGGGGCTTTAGTCCAGTTATACGTCTAGAAGCAAACAGGTGTTGGGAGTGGCTCCTGAGGAAAATCAACATTGTCTTGCCTGGCAGCTGCCTCAGGGGAGGCAATCATTGTTGCCTCAGGCAGTGCAGGGTTTATCTCCTCAAACAAAGGTGGAAAGGCTGATGGCATCATGGGTCAGGGAGCAGATGTTGCCACTACTAGGGATGGAGAAGCTGTTTTTCTGGCAAAAAAGTTCATCAGAGTTCACAAACTCAGTGTCCCCAGCTTTATCAGGGTCCTTCCACATATCCCCATTCCAAGTTGAACGGTCCCATTCTTTTCCAATCAATGCCATCACTTTAACAGTAGACACCTCGCAAGGCTGTGCATGCACCTTTCCTTGCAGGAAATCCTGTATGTATACGTATATATACATATATACACATATATATATATATATATATATATATATACACACACACACACATCCTATTACTTCTGTCCTGCTAGAGAACCCTGATTAATACAGATTTTGGTACCAAGAGTGGTTCTAGAGGAACAAAATATTAAGAATGGAGTTTTTTTTATTGGTTTTGGAGCTTCTGTAGTTGGCTGCTTAATATGATTAGACCCAAAAATGCTAAGGACTCTACTTATAATAGTATGGAGAACACTGATAGTCTTGGCATGAACATATATACATATATACATATATATACATATATATGTATATATAATACACATCCTATTACTTCTGTCCCACTAGAGACATATTATATATATATATATACATATATATATATATATACACTTCTGTCCTGCTAGAGACATATATATATACACACACACATATATATATGAGTTTATTAAGTATTAATTCACATGATCATAAGGTCCCACAATAGACTGTCTGCACACTGAGGAGTAAGGTGAGCCAGTCCAAGAGCTGAAGAATTTGGCATCTGATGTTAGAGGGCAGGAAGCATCCAGTGCAAGAGAAGATGTAGGCTGGAAGGCTAGGCCAGTCTAGTCGTTTCACATTTTTCTGCCTGCTTTATATTCTAGCTACACTATCAGCTGATTAGGTGGTGCCTATCCAGATTAAGGGTGGGTCTTACTGTCCCAGCCCACTGACTCTAATGTTAATCTTCTTTGGCAACACCCTCACAGACACACCCAGCATCAATACTTTGCATCCTTCAATCCAATCAAATTGACCCTTAGTATCAACCATCACAAGAGTGGATAGACAAAAAAACTCATATTTAAAATAAAATGTTAAGAAGAAGCATTAGTACATGTGGCTACTATAATATTATATTCTGATGTGGACTACTTTGATTGATATTAGGCACTAAGACTAATAATGGCTTTCACTACTTCTGCTTAAATCTGCTTGAGTATTCAGGAGACAAGCATATCTCATCTTAATAATTCATTGGGCATCAAAAACAATAGAGTCAGATTTATATTAGTATGGGAGATGTTTTTTCTTTGAATAAAAAATATTTACCAGTTCTTTTTTTTTTTTTCTTTTTGTTCTGTGCTTCTTTTGTTCCCAAATTTCTCCAGATGTATCTACACAGTGGTTCTCAGAGTGGGATCCCCGACCTACCAGTATTAGTACCACCTGGGAACTTATTAGAACTGTAATGAATCAGATGTAATGAATCAGAAACTCAAAGGATAGGGCCCAGCAATCTGTGTTGTAACAAGCCCTTCTGGAGTGTCTCTTGTATGCTAAATTTAAGGGCCACTAAACTAGAGGAACTGGTGCAGGTGGTAACTCTTCTCATGTGAATTGGCTCACCTAATGTCTTGTGCAAAATTGCTACTTTTAACAGTCTTTCTCAGTTTTAATATATTATTTACACTATTTGCAGTGAAGTTAGCACTGATAATGTTGAGTTTCTCAGCTGAAATTTACTATGAAGACTGTATCTTCTTACCAAAATATCCTTTAACTTGTGGTTTTTTTTTTCTGCCTCCCATTATCAAAGTTTTTCTTTCTGCGATATCTACCATGGGTTAGCCTTTAACTATGTTGTGTCAACTGTATGTGGGGATTACACTAACAATTAAAACTTGTATTTGACATACGGATGAGACTCAAGGAAATCAAAACTCTTCTTGGAAACAGTAGGAACACCTGAGCCAGTAATTAACAAACGTTGATTGCCAAGGATATTCAAACCAAGGTTTAATAAGAAAGGAATTCTTGTAAAAATAGACATAATAGCTATATTTAAAAATAAGAATATATCTCATGTATAAGGAATTTTTATGTTTTGTGTAGAATTCTAGAGAGTGAAAGTTATGAATACTGATATATAATTAGTATGTTGAAACTATTACAATATGAAGTTCGTCTGAAAATAGACTAGGCTATCCTGTGAGGTGAAGAGTTTCCTGTAGTTAGGGGTATTTAAGCCACATCAAATTGTGGGTGGTCTAGACCCTTCCTCCTCAACGTGTAGTACCATCTGGGAGTCATTATAAGGGTAGAATTTCAGGTTTCACCCCATTCCTGGTGAATCAGTATCTACAACTTAACAAGATCCGTGGATGATCCCTATGCACTTTATGTCTGAGAAATAAGCTCCAGCTGACGTCTAATGAATTTTCATATTATTTTTATACTTCTTATAGGATTATGTTGTGTTGTAAAATTTAAATAACAGTCTAGAATAGAAGTTGGGTAAATACATGAGCTTGACCCCACTTTTCATTGTAAAGTCACTAACTGAATTAAATACTCCCCCCAGAAACAGATTGTTTCTTGGATATTGTAGTTCATTCTAAGTGAACAGTTATTTACATACTAGTTCTTTGTTAACTTTGGACTCTTAGCTTTACACAAAAGTAAAACACGCCTTTTGGATTTCGTGTAGTACACTCAGAATATTTTCAGTAACCCCCAAATTATACTGTGTTTAATCCTTCTCCAATTCCTTCATGCATGTCCTCTTCATTTTCACCAAACCCAGGATTCGTGACTCTGCCTCACAGAAACGTTCCCTTTCTGCTCAGAGTAGGTACTGATTTTGTCTCCTGCCTCCTCAGTCTGTATGAATGGACAGCAGCAACGGAAAGAAAAGAGGGTAGGTAAAGGGAGGTAGAGATATAAGGGGGACTGGAACGCGATGGAGAGACCAGATTCTGCTCAAAGCTAAAATTTACTCGGGCAGGGAATACTTTACATACAATTTTTATTACCAAAACAATATGAATGAAGAAGAACTGAAGAGGTAATGAGAAATGACAGATGCCGCCACACCCTAGATTGGCTCAGGTCCCTACAACCATGCCCTGGCCCAGTGGGAAGAAAGCTGCTTAAAGAAATGACAGGCACAGAAGACCGGGGAGCCAAAAGGTGCCCAAGTCCGTTCCCATCCCCACCGGCGCAGGCTGACACAAGCGAAGGCGTAGAGCCTATTGTGTGAAAGAAGCCCAGGCGGGGAAGCGTGTGCCCCCTTCCCACTTTGCCCATCCCTGGCCCTCGCCTTCGCAGGGGGCACTGGAAGCAGAGCGAGCCTCGGCAGCCCGGGAGCGGCTCTGGGGGAGACGAGTGTATCCGCGGGCGCGTGTGCGTGAGGAGGAGAGCAAGGACGTGATTACTTCAGAATTTATTTAAGGGCCGGTGGAAACCACTGCAGCAGCTTCCAGGGGAAGCCCTTGTTCCAGAGGAAGAGGAGGTGGTGGCTGCCAAGGAGGAGGAGGGGAGGAGACGGAGGAGGAGGAGTAGCAGCCACCGCACGAGGCAAGTGAGGAGAGAAGATTCTGTAGCGTCCTCACCGGCTCCCAGCAGGTTGGTTCTCCCGGCCAACTGAAGCAAGCAAAGAGGCTTGGAAAAAAGGCTGGGAGGAGAAAAATGGGTGTGTGCGTGTGCTGCGGCGGGGGGGCGGGGGTGAACGGGGGGCGGGGGGCGGCTGGGGGTGATGCTTGCCTTTCCAGAGAAAAAGCGCCTCCTTTAAGTGAAACGAGACACACGGAAGCGCGGAAACAGGCTGGGGGCCAGGAGGAGACCTGTCCTGCTTTTTGCATCCCTAGGGACTCGTTTTCCTTTAGGTTTCTAACTCCCAGGGTTAGTCTTAAACTCCAGAGGGGCTCCAGGAGGGGAGACTGGGTGGAGAACTTCTCTCCCAGATACTTCTCACGGCTTTTCTCCAAGCTCTCTTTTGGAGGGACGCCCCACACACCCCAGGTGGCCCGGGCGCGGAGGGGGAGCAGCGCCGCTTGGTTAAGTTTTTGAAAGTCAGACCCAGTCCCCGGTCTCCGGTCTCCGCCCCGGGGCTCCAGCTGCACGCGGGGAGCTACGGCTGCTCTGGCAAAGGGGCCGCGGCTGCTTTAAGAGCCGCCTCCCCCTCTCCTCTTTTGACAATGGTCTGAACCGAGCTCTGCTTCCCAAAGCAAAATTTGTAATATGCCATTTTTCCGATGGACGCTTCTCCTTTTGGCTGCTGACGGAGCCACGGGAAGATGCCGAGCTCCTGCCACGCCACCGGGCCGGGGCACGTTCCGGGAGGGCGCCGGGGCACGCGTGTGTCTGAGCTGCCTTTCTCCTCCCGTTGCTAGGGAAATGGCCCAGGAGTGCTGGGTGTGAGCCTCCCTTCTCCTCAAGCCGGAGACTGCGGTTGTCATTGATCAATTGAAGAAGCAAGGACCCGAAATCACAGACATTAGGTACAGAAGCTGTCTTTGAGTTTTACTGTCTCCTTTCGCTGTATTTTTTGACCACCTCCCCGGCCCCACCCCGCCCCCAGGGAAGATGAGATGCAAATTCCTCCTTGTTGATTACTGTTAGGTGCCTTTTGCTTTCACCTCATCCTCTCCATCTCCTGTCTCTCTACCTCTTGCCTACTTGGCTGTGTCCTGTTGGGCAGGATGAACAATTTTAGTGTGGAAATGATGAAGTCAACTTCTTCAAGGTGGTGGGGGGTGTGGCTGAGAGATAACTGTCCAGTAGTGTGGGGTGAGCTGGCTCTTTGGCTGTCTGTAAATGCATTAGGGTAAAGAAAGTGTAAAATATGTCCATTAAAGGTGATAATCATATTTCCCGAGGACAGAGGCTTTCAAAGAGTTAAACAGGAGGGAGAATATTCATGTAATGCAATCAGACAATGGCTAGGATTTCTCTCACTGAATCACTCCTTATAGGTTAACTGAGGTGGAGCTGGGATGGTTCTTAAGACTAAATATTTTCAGAAGAAACTCACTATGGAGAATAATTACATTCTTACCTCTAGTAGGGCCGAAATCCGAGTGATATGATTAAATAAGGTCATTTGTTGACAGAAAAAAGAAAAAAAGCTTTTTGTAGCACTCTCATATCTGAAGAGGTACTGCTTGGATGGCATATATTGTTAAGGAACACATTGGATCTTGAAAGCCCTTGAGTGAGGACTCCAGTGGGCATTCAAACTTTTATTTTGAAATCTGATAAATTTAAAAGACAGTCAAGGTTATGTGCTAAGAATAAAGGAGTTATTTTTCTGATATAAAATTCTTCCGGCTAAATTTAAGCACTGTCAGATTTATTATTACTTTTTTTCTTTCTCAACAAAATTAACAATGTCTCTGACTAGGTTTCAAAACCTTCAGTAATTTAGTGAGGAAAGCATCAATATCTAGATGAAGATAACATAATTTATATATCAAATTGACTTTGAGGGAGGAATGATGAAAAAGCAAATATCAAGGCAAATCGTTAAGATGCCCTTTCTGGCTTTTCAGAAATTATGTGATGAATGCAGTTTTTAGTATTGAAACTGATTATAAAAGTTAAAAGTGATGTATCTGGGTGAAATGCACTAGACATTGAATGACCATAGCCTTCCGGACTGTGCAAGCTGCTTCAGATGTCATCCATTCTTTAAAAGGGTGTTTAACTCTTATATTGAATATATATCTTTAATTGCTTTTAATACTTAAAATGTGCAAAATGTACATTTAAGAAATGTTATACTGCATTTTAAGGATTATTCAAATATTTTGTAATTTATGTTAGAATCTGAATTTAATGAAAGAAATTAAGCTAGTTCATGAAAGTGGCCTTATTTTTTTGTAGACTATTTTTTTTCTAATTTTGATAAGAAGACTTTGGATTTACTCATTTGAGTTGACTGTAAGGTACAAGCAGCATATATTCATCTTAGTTCCTAAGTAAATTTTGCATAATTTGATTTTTATAAATTGGATTTGAAGAGTTCAAAAGTATCTACTAGAATTAAACCTTTAGACAGAACAGCAGAATGAGTCATAAAGGTAAAATATTGTTTCTATAAAGATTAATGTTGATCACTTTATAATAGAAATTAATACTTACATTTGTAATTGCCCTTTATATGTTTTGCTGTGTGTTCTCAGTCAGGTAACCTATTACATCTTTTCTTTTTTCCCCTAAGCATAGATTATTGGCCCTCTTTTATGAAAGAGGTAACTAAAGTTTTAACATGTGAGGTAACTTGTCCTGATTCACCTGCGTTAGGAGTGGAATCAAATCAAGTTCTTTTGAGTGTAGATTTAATAGACTTTCTAAGTCCCTAAGCCACTTTTCATCATAGCATCTTTTGACTAAATCGAAGACTACCTTTAATGTTGATTTAAGACCCTAAAGTTTGTGAATGTTTATATCACATGTTAACAATGAGGGATTGTTAGGATATTATATTCAGGTGAAAATTATACTGGGGTATTCAGTGCTGTTATGCTTTGCCTTGGAATTTAAAGTTGTTCTAAGTGATTCAGGGTAGAAAGGGATTAATAACTTTCATTCAAGAAGGACGTAATTTAAAATATAGATTTAAGAATTTAAATCTGTAGGTAACCCTAAAATTTAAACCCTTTAGGGTTTAGGTAACCTTAACCTTGTGAGTGTTTGGGCACAAATTGTCACGATGCTATGATTTGCTCTCCCAGTACTTTGTTTTAACCTTAAATGTCAAAAGTAAACACATTGGCTCCTGGTAATCATTTCTCAGAATGACATAGCTGCTCAATGTGTAGATTTCATGCATGGCCTGCTAACTAATCGTTTTAAATAATCAAATCTGTTGGAACACTTTTTGTTGTTTTCCAATTCCTTTTCAATTAATATAAAGAAAATCTGAAGCAGCTAAAAAGAGTCTGTATTTTCCATCTTTGTGATAGTCTTTGAATGAAACTCAAATTGAGATAAATGCAAGAAACAGTTTTATCCATTAAGTGTGTAACAGTAGTATCAAGTGTGTGTATCGGGGTGTGTGTGCTTATATTCATTTTATGTGTGTTCTCTGTTATATATTTTAGTGTGCATACAAAATCGAACAAATTAAATTCCTGCCTTCAGGTAGCTCAGCGTTATGAGCAATGAGCAAAATTTCAAAGCATTTAAAACTTTCCTAATATTCACTGACCCCCTTAATTTTTTAATATAGGTTATCAGTCACAAAATACTCTACTTACATACTTTTTAAAAGTTTTTCTTAGTTTTCAGGAGTCCCTGACCAGATCATTCACAGATAATTGAATTTCGCTCCTCAATAACCCAATTTATATGAAGACTCACATAAAAAGTAATTAAATATTGAGCTGTTAAATCTTGACATTCTATTTGAAAATATCACCAGAAATATTTTCCCCAAGGACAGGAATGTATAGGCCGAAAAATTAATTAACCTTGCATTATAAAACCAAAGAATGCTTCAGGATCAACAGCCCAACCTGCCTTTCTTTACATCAGCCTTTTGCAAAACCAAGCCGTCTGATTAATAGCTGCTGGCCATAGTACAACAACCAAAATTGAGATGAGTTTGACTTTTCTTTGAAACATTAGCTAGAGGATGAAAGAGAAAATGAGATAATTTCTGATTTTTAAGATGCCACATAATTGTTCAATCATGCACCTAAGTGTGTTTTGTCTATTTTAAATCAAATTTAAAAATATTCTGAAAGCAGTTCATTTATTTCATGACTGAGAACTTGTGATTGGCAGCTGAGATGTGAAGTTACTACATTAGCTAATATAATTTATGACATGTGTTTTGCGGAATATTTGAAAGAGTGCTAGTTTGTATTGTTTGGATGAAAACCAGACCATGCAGTTAACAGGAAAAAGGGAATATTAAGTGTAATGATGAGTATAATGCTCTAAACAAATTTATATACCTCAGTTCATTTCATAAGGTTTTGGTCTAATTCAGTCAGTATCACTTATCTGCTCTGGGTAGACCACGTAGGAATTCAGGGAGAGTGCATATAAAAGTAATAAAATGGAAAATGTAATGTCAGAAAGCTTAAAACTAGTCAGTTTGAAAAAAATCTGTTGACTAAAAAACAAAGTAAAAGCTGGTTATTTTATAAAATAAATACTCAATGATTTGTATATTTTCTACAAGAAAGAGTAAACATTAAATCGTGAAATTACCTGTCATTCAAAAGTCATTTACTTCCTACCCATTAAATGCCAGACACTGTGCTTGCCATTAATAATATACAGTAATAACAAATAAGAGTAACATAAAAGTATTCGCTGTAAGAGACTTGTAAACTTGCAGATAAGAAAGGTGATGAAATAATAATAGAAATCACATGTTTATGTAAACTGAATTAGGTGGGATAAATCATGAACAAGAATTTTGAGAAACAGGTGAAACCAAGTTGCATATGGGAGGTGGGATAAATGTGATGTCATGGAAAGAGAAAGCAGGCTGAAGGAAGTAAATGGATCATATTTCATTGAGATCAAAACATTTTGGTTGGTTGGATTTGGGGCAACAGGTAGGGGAAATAGAGACAAATAGGCTAATAAGCTGAAAAATATTTAGTGAATTGCTCTCCAAATGAAATTATTGGAAATCATTTCTTTACTAAGACTCCTTCCCACTTACTTTCTTTAAGCAATGATGTGTGAAGTGATGCCCACGATTAATGAGGACACCCCAATGAGCCAAAGGGGGTCCCAAAGCAGTGGCTCGGACTCAGACTCCCATTTTGAGCAGCTGATGGTGAATATGCTAGATGAAAGGGATCGTCTTCTAGACACCCTTCGGGAGACCCAGGAAAGCCTCTCACTTGCCCAGCAAAGACTTCAGGATGTCATCTATGACCGAGACTCACTCCAGAGACAGCTCAATTCAGCCCTGCCACAGGTATGCTTCCTGGTAGCCTTTGTTTCTCCTATTGAACATTTGATAAGATTCACTTTACTCCCATTCTTAATGTTACTTTGCCACTTAATATATTTGATACACATGTTTTGGTGAGAACGACTTAGGAATAGATTGTTAGTTCACTTGAAACCTTGCCTCAAACAAAATCATGGACTATTGATGGTGGTTGGGGGTTTGTGTGAGAAGCAAGTGTTCTTATCCGGTCTTTCTTAAAAATTGTATTTGTGTGTTTTAGTGGGGTAGAAAACCACTTGTTGATCAGCTTTTAATGACCAGAATGTGGAGATAGTTTTCTCTTTCTTACCTTTTAAACACGATATTGACATTTGGGAATATGTATTTTTCATTTTCAGTTGTGTGGTCTTTGAAAATGACCGTACTTTGGAAGTCTCGTGTCCAACTATTGTTTTTTTTTTTTTAATGCCTAATATCTGCTTTAAAATTCTTGGAATTACTAATATATTATCCTCTCCCTTGAAAAAAAAATCACTTTAACTGGTTTCTTTTTATTTTTAAAACATTTTGAAGATTGGTGAAAGGGAAAAAGTTAAGCCTTACTAACTTAACATTGTTAGATTAGCTATATTTAAATATATTTCTGTCAATCTTTGCATTTTACAGAAAAAACAATCCTAAGATATTTTAAGAACTGCCAACCTATTGATATACAAAGCTAATGATGAAAGTCAATTTACTTGTTTAAGAAACTCATAGGCTGGCCGCAGTGGCTCAGGCCTGTAATCCTAGCACTTTGGGAGGCCAAGGTGGGTGGATTGCCTGAGCTCAGGAGTTCGAGACCAGCCTGGGCAACATGGTGAAACCCCATCTCTACTAAAATACAAAAAATTAGCTGGGCGTGATGGCGTGTGCCTGTAGTCCCAGCTACTGGGGAGGCTGAGACAGGAGAATTGCTTGAACCCGGGAGGCAGAGGTTACAGTGAGCCAAGATCACGCCACTGCACTCCAGCCTGGGAAAGAAAGACTTCACCTCCAAAAAAAAAAAAAAAAAAGAAAAAAATGAAAAGCATAATTGTGCCTCTTTTAGGTATGAGAAGAAATATAAAAATGAATGGGATTTTTGATAGTCACCCCCATTAAACTAAAACTTTCTTTTAAATACAAGGTTGATTGGCCCTCTCCCTAAAAGACAGTATACTAAATGTTAAAGAGTTGAATTCTCTCCACAAAGTTATGGCTTGTAGCAAAGATATCTTTATAAATATTGAAAACTATATATTCAAAGTTGATAAAATTCTAAAGCCATCTGTACTATTAACTCATAGAGATATTTATGACTCTCAAAATGGAAAGGATCACTAAGAATCCCCTGTCACATCCTAATAGGTAATCCCATAACCCTATGTGAATAACTGCCATTCCAGTCCTTTTCATTTTCAGTCAGTTTATCTTGTGCTGAGATGAAATAATGTTTTTAATAACTCTCACTTCTTGGTACCCTGGTTTGTGTCATCACACAAAATGTTTTGACTCATTTCAAAAGGCAGCTAGATAGCTACACCAAATATTATATTTTTTAAGGAAGATATTTTAGTCTTTGCAATTGCTCTTCATAAGGTGATTTCTAGAACTATCCATCATGCTTACTCTCTTGGAGGATTATTTGAGTTAGTTAATTCTCTTGTTAAAGTGGTCCCAGAACCAGTCACACTCTTCCTTATCTACTATAACAAGTGGAAAATGGGGCAATCATTTCTTCTTCTGGATACAGTGTTTCATTAGCTTACACTAGGGTTTTATTATATTTGGAGACAAGTTCAACACACCTTCAATGTGTACTGGGACAGCAGTCAACTGAAGTTTCTAATTGATTTGCATAGATGCTGCAGTGTGTTCCCACTTCCCTTCCATTCTTCTTGGAAGTTGATTCCGATCCTACATGTAAGACTGCATGAATCCCTCTTACATTTGTCTTTCTATATTTTATTCAAGCTTGAAGTTTTCAGTTTAAATCCTAATCTTACCAAAATACATCTAAAAGTAATTTGGATTTTTAAATTTTTCCCCTTTGTAAAAAAAAGGTGACTATTTTACTTAAAAATGTTGTAAAAATAAAGCACTAGAACAAGATACTTCAGGAAAAAAAGGAGAAAACTGAAAAATATTTTTATATATCACTTATTGTGGAGATAAATCTCTTTGTAAAGGTACAAGAATGAAAATGTTTTATTTCTAGCTATTCAATTGTATGGAGTGTCTAAATTATGATTGCCTTTAAAATGTTAAGTTATAATTTTTAAATATACTTCCCAGCCGTTTATCTAAATCCCTTGGGGCCAGTTGTGTTTTGGAGCTCAGAAGTTTTCTGATTCTCTCTCTCTCTCTCTCTTGCTCTCTGTTTCTTCTCTCTCTCTCTCTCTCTCTGTATATATGTGTGTGTGTGTGTGTGTGTGTGTGTGTGTGTAGCATATTATAGAACAATCCTCCTGAAGGACTATGGGCAGCACCCATATTTCTGAATATTTCTGAAATTTTTCTGAAGAGAATTCTATGAATATTCCTACTGCATGGTAAAAAAAAAGACTGTAAATAGTCTCATGATAAGTATAGGTCTGATTTTCCCACCCGTCAAATTCATTACATATTCACAAATCAAATATCAATTTCAGAGTGTATGGATTTTGGAATTGTAGATTAGGGATTATGAGCCTATACATTTAGATGGCTATAGTTCCATTCTAAATTAAAAATACTTTGAGTATATCTTTTTCAATATCAATTTGTATGTTGCTATTAAAAATATTCGAGTACCCCTAGAAATCCACAGGTCCTTAGACAGTGATAATCATTTTATTTTTTTAAGAAAGTGTTTAATAACCTACTCTGTATCTTTAGGGCTATAAGTTTTCTATAACTAATAGAGGAATATTCTTCATCGATTGCTATCGTTGAAACCTTATGAATATTTTGTAAATAATGTGCCACTGTTTGGTGGCATTGCACTTGACATTTAGCTGCAAGGTGAAAATAACTACCATAAATGTGAGTTTTGGGGCAGACATAAAGCATGTAAAATTGAAAACCACTAGGGTAACAGAAAAATGAAAATTATTTCAACAAACACAGGGTAGAATTGAAAGCAGAGATAAACTTTATGACATAGATATCTTAAATTGTCTGTTCAGGGCTATTAGGTCTTGGTGATTGGAGCTTTACTTTAGTCAGTTTCTCTCCTATTATTTCTTTATAAAACAATGCAACAATAATTTTTAACAATTTTAACCATGTAAATTATTTTATAGCCATATTGTTTAGTTTTTCATTATGTCTTTGGGTATATCTGTGTTTAAAAAGTGCTGATAATTTCACATCATTCCACACCTCCAGGCCTGACGTTTCTAAGCTATGCCCTCAATTATCTAACTTATTAATGCACAGATCCATTTTTATGTTCCACAGAACCTCAGATTCAACATGCTCCAAACCTAGTCATCATCTACCTCCAACTCACAACCTAAGTGTGCTCTAACTGCTTACTTAGACACCTTAAGGGTCCTTATAGTTGGTGCTTTCTTCCTCCTCTAAATTCAGTCCTCAGTGGGCCACACTTTTTGTACCTCTTAAATAATTCTCAAATCTCTCTACTCTTCTGTTTTCCTTGGCACCTCACCCTGAAATTCTTTCCTGCATCTCCTAACATTTCTAGTGTTGTAAATATGTCACATTATATGCTGGAATAGTACAACACTGTTTGGTGTGTCCCAGCAAACTCCATTCTTTTTCCTTCATGCATGTTCATCTCTCTACCTATAATGTTCTTCCTCAATGTCTTTGTCTGGTTAATTTCCCAACCCAGCCAAAAGTTTATCTCGTTCAGGAACTCTTTTATGAACCCTAAATACATTTGTTCTGTGTGCCTTACTCTTATCATTTATCATATTGTAATTAAATTATCTGTTTATGTGCCTGTTCCCCAACCTAAACTATAAGCTCCTTGAGAAAAGGAGCAGATTTCAATAATGCAAAACTCTCTGAACTGCCAAAGTACTAGGCCCATAAAAAAGGCTTTTAAAGTAAATGCAGAACTAAATATATGTGCATTTTGATGTAGAAGGAACAATAAACTTGAAATAGGAAGATCAGGTTTGTACTGTGACCCAACTACACATCACCAGTTTGAGTCGGAACGTCAGATTTCCATGCTACAGAAAGTGTTTAATACTAACACCTCATAGGGTAACTTGTGATTATTAAAGAATATGAGACAAATAAAAACTAATTAATGTATAAAAAATTAAATATGGAATTACTTGCATTTGTTTTATCCAGAATGCTAAAAGATGATCATTTCTATACATATATGTGAATAATCATTAGGATAATTAGAATAATTTACTAGGAATATTGACAAAATAATCCTACACATTTTTGAGAATGGGGGAATAATTGTTATTAATATATTTGTTAAGAATGTTTAGAGAAGAGGTAAAGGGAATGTGCTTCCTATTGCAAAATGTCATATGTAAAAGTTTAAAATTTGTTTTCATCACCTTTTTTAGCATATATTGAGGGTCCACTGTGCATTATTAAATAGCTACATATGTTTGTAAAGGGGATAGAGGAAAAAAGTTTGGCTCTCAGACAGTTTAGGGAATAGAGTTGCTTGGAAAAAAATATATAAATGGGCCCAAATAAATATAGTACTGGAAGATTATAGAAGTACTGAAAGTGTTTGAATTATGAAGTTGATATGTGATTCACTACAAAAAGTTTCATGTGGAAAGTGATATTAAAGAGGTATTTTTGAGAAACGATTGGTAAAGATTCTGAGATATTCCATGTGGGGCAGTGAAGTTGTGCAGATAGAACTTTGCTGAAGGATATATGGGAAACCAAAATTCCGCATATGCTCTGCTTCCCGGGCTAGGCTTAGGGTCCCTACTTTGCACAAAGAAGACTCTTTGGGGAATCTTGTTTGTTTTGTTTTGAAAGATTAAGTAGCAATCAATAATGAAAAAAAGATTTGTTTGATGAAAGGTTATAGAATGAAAGTGAAGTTCTATATAGTGGCTGTGAAGTGTAGGCTGTTATTATGTGTGGTGCAAAATAAAGACAGGAATTTCTATGTAGGATAATCTGGAGAATTTTGGGTGAACTGATGACCAGATCATAAATAAAAATTATTATGCAATCTTGATTTTGGATGGATTACATAATATTCATCAGTTATCCATTGCTTAAATAGTGCTATATAACAACACAAAAACCTCAATAACATACAAAAATATGAGTTTGTGGAATTCAGCTGATCTCGAATTGGCTGATCTTGGCTGGACTAACTTTATGTCACTGGCCAGCTGAAGGTTGGCTGTGTCAGCTTTATGTCAATTGGCTGTTGTCTGATTCTGATCCAGGACAGCCTTGGCTGAGCCAACTGGGGCCATTCACCTCTATGCCATGTGTCTAATCTTGCAATGGGCTAGCCCTGGCAGGTTCTCATTATCATGGAAGAGGAGTAAGAGCCTAATGGGAATAAGCAGATACTTCTTAAACTTCTGCTTAAGTCATTTTTGGTAATGTCCCTTGGCCAAACCCAGAGAGAGTGGAAAGCAGAACAGAATTACATGGCAAAGGCTATGGCTACAGGATAAATGAAACACTGGGACTATTAGTGCAACTGACCTACCACAAATGTCACTAAAAGAGTCATTTGGGTCATTTTCATGTTAGAGAAAGCTTATTGTGATAACCTTCTGGTGAAGTATGGAGATTTGAAATAGAAATATGACCAGAAAACTAGAAAAGATAATTGAAATGTAAAGACTATTGAAGAGAAAGAATGGTCAGGGATGGGTAATGTCCTGAATGGCCAAGGCTTTGGACTTGAGTCAGAAGATCTGAATTTGAATTGGGGCTCCTTCCTTTGTTAGCTGGAGGACCATTGGAAAGTCACTTGATTTCTCTCAAGCTCTGTTTCCTTAATTGAAAAGAATAAATAATATTGTGTCCGGAATTGGTGGGTTCTTGGTCTCACTGACTTCAAGAACAAAGGCGCGGACCCTCGCGGTGAGTGTTACAGCTCTTAAGGTGGCGCGTCTGGAGTTTGTTCCTTCTGATGTTTGGATGTGTTCAGAGTTTCTTCCTTCTGGTGGGTTCGTGGTCTCGCTGGCTCAGGAGTGAAGCTGCAGACCTTCGCGGTGAGTGTTACGGCTCATAAAAGCAGTGTGGACCCAAAGAGTGAGCAGTAGCAAGATTTATTGCAAAGAGCGAAAGAACAGTGTGGAAGGGGACCCGAGTGGGTTGCCACTGCTGGCTCCGGCAGCCTGCTTTTATTCTCTTATCTGGCCCCACCCACGTCCTGCTGATTGGTAGAGCTGAGTGGTCTGTTTTGACAGGGCGCTGACTGGTGCGTTTACCATCCCTGAGCTAGACATAAAGGTTCTCCATGTCTCCACCAGACCCAGGAGCCCAGCTGGCTTCACCCAGTGGATCCTGCACAGGGGCTGCAGGTGGAGCTGCCCGCCAGTCCCGCGCCACGGGCTCGCACTCCTCAGCCCTTGGGTGGTTGATGGGACTGGGCGCTGTGGAGCAGGGGGTGGCGCTCGTCGGGGAGGCTTGGGCCGCGCAGGAGCCCATGGAGCGGGTGGGAGGCTCAGGCATGGCGGGCTGCAGGTCCGGAGCCCTGCCCCGCGGGAAGGCAGCTAAGGTCCGGTGAGAAATCGAGCGCAGCGCCCGCCGGTGGGCTGGCACTGCTGGGGGACCCAGTACACCCTCCGCAGCCGCTGGCCTGGGTGCTAAGCCCCTCATTCCCCAGGCCGGCAGGGCCGGCTGGCTGCTCCGAATGGGGGGGCCCGCCAAGTCCACGCCCACCGGGAACTCCAGCCGGCCCTTTAAGCGTGGCGCACAGCCCCGGTTCCTGCTCGCGCCTCTCCCTCCACACTTCCCTGCAAGCTGCCGCTGGCGCCTCTCCCTCCACACCTCCCTGCAAGCTGAGGGAGCCAGCTCCCGCCTTGGCCAGCCCAGAAAGGGGCTCCCACAGTGCAGCGAGGGGCTGAAGGGCTCCTCAAGTGCCACCAAAGTGGGAGCCCGGGCAGAGGAGGCGCGGAGAGCAAGCGAGGGCTGTGAGGACTGCCAGTACACTGTCACCTCTCAATATCTACCCTTAGGAGTGATTGAAAAGAGGTATGAGAATGTGTTTCAGAAACCCTGAGCATTTTAAAATACCAGGTTTTTGTATGTATAATTTGGGATGTGCTGGTGTACATCTTGATGAGAAATTAAAAGAGGCTACTTATGGAGGACATATGTATCCTTTGACATTCTAAAATTCAAACTATTTGAGTAAATCTTATAGAGAGCAACAGATTCTGCCCTGACAGCACTTTTATTCTGATTGCATACTACCTAGGTATAATTGAACTTGCTACTTACTAGCTCAATAACCTTGGTCAAAGTGCTTACTTCAAATAATGATAGAAACTGCCTCATAAGATCGTTATGAGGAACAAATGAGTTGGAACATGTCAAATGATAATTCCATGCCTCACAGGTAGTACATGCTCAATAAATGCTAAATGTAGCTATTGTTGCTGATATTATCATTGTAGATATTGTCATCATTATCTTTAGCCAACCTTAACTGCACAATTTTACTGGGTAATAATGAACACTAGCACAAATTGAGAGCACTAAAAATCCTTACTCTCTTCAATCTTTATCAAATTTTAAAGGTCTTTTGATTTCTCTTTTTAAAAAGTTCCTAAATTTTCCACTTCCACCATGGCCAGTCACACATGTCCATTGATTACATCAAACAACATCCCTTCCTATTGTGCTGCGATTATAACTGGATTGAGCTCCTTTGTTTTCTGTGAAACCTAATACCAGCACACTGTTTTATCCCTTACCTGTCAAAGAGAAGGATGCTCCATCTTTTACCTCCTATTATAGCCATCCTATTTTCTTAATGTGTATTTCTCTCTTCTAGTTATTTTTTCTTCTGGCCAAATAAAATGATATCTGCTTGCGGTCTGTATTGCTCATTGCTTCTTTTGCTTTTTTTAACCCTTACAATCAGGCTTCTATCATCATTGTTTTCCTAAAATAAAGTACACTCATATATGTCAACAATATTTTGCAAATCTAGTGATGCATGGACATATTCTCCATGTCCCTTGAATTCTTTGTGTTAAGCAATGCTATTAAGCAATGCTATTAATTATTTCATGTTGAAATTCCCATGCTCTTAATTCTCCATAAACATTCCCTTTCCAGGCTAGTAGGTATGTTGTCCTTCGATGCTCATTATTTTCCTCCCACACACTTATCTATACCCATACTTGTCTTCATTTACTTACATTCTCCAGTCTTAAGCATTGCCCTTCTGGTATATGAATACTTATCTCTAAATCCTTGAACCCTCCTTTTTACCTCCTCTTTTGGTTATTTTTTCCCTCTGTCTCTAGTGTCTTCAATTACTTTTCCTCTAAGCTGGCTATTTTGCAAGATGTTCAAATATATTTCTTAAAATTAAAATGATGACAAGTACAATTAACAACAAAAAAGTCCCTTGACTCTGTGTTTCCCCTTAGTTTTCAACTTATTTTTTCTTTTCCTATAAACTTATTCTCCAAGTTTATTCTCCAGACTTGCTCTCACTGTCTCAATTTTTTCAACTTCTATACTGCAGTTTGACTTTTCCTCCAACCCCCGTTCAGAATGTTCACTGTCACCAGTAACCAATTAATAATTGTGGTAGGTTTGTTTTATTTGACACTGTGCTTCTCCAAAAAAATAGATAAATGAATCTTATCCCTTTAACTTTCACGATACCATACTGTCTTAGTTCTTAAATATTTTGTTTTATTCCTCTCAATTTTTTTCTTGTGGGCAATTCCTTATGTAGTTACTTCTTAAATGTTCAATAGCAAAGATAAGATTAATTGTAATAGCTAACGTTTCTGAACACTCCCACTATGCCATTCAGTGTTTTATTTAAGCACCCAGATATTAAAATGGGAGTGTTTCCCTCTCTCTCTGTTGGAGATGAAGCTAATTAAGTGAGGCACCATACTTTATTTGCAGGAGATGCTAAGATATAGTCCAACCAGTAAGTTTAGACTTAACTCAGACTCCACATTCGGACTCTACAAAGAGTGAGTTGGAAAAGCTAGAAGAGAAATACAATTGTTTTGGAGAGCTGTTCGTTTGTTGTACATAATCTACCACTCCATGTATGAGAAATGAGAGCAGTTCCTGCTCACCTTAGCGAAGTGAGAAGAGCTTTAGGAAAAACATTCGGAGAGCTTAACAGGTTTCCTCTAGAGAGTAAAGGATATAGAGTCTGAAATCTAAAAGCAGCCACAGTGGCTGTGGATGCCCATATAGCAGATGAAGGAGTTGCAAGGCAGGCAAGTCCTCATGGTTCTCCAAGGTCAAGAAAAAGGTTGGCAATGTTTGAAGAGCAACTGCAGTCCTCACAAGGGGAGCTTGCTTAGGGTTATCTTAAGCCCATAGGTGAGTAGACTCGCAGAAGCCCGGGTTCCAAGGTGGTGAATTATGAGCAACAAATTTGGAGGACTGATTCCAGAGAAGAGAACTGACAGAGGAGTTCTTTGAGAATGCCACAGATGCACTCCAGAAGAAGAAGAAGAAAAAATGTCATTGCTTCCACATTTGCCATTCCAGAAATCCCAGACAGTGGTGACACAAGGGTCAGCCACATGCCACTGTGGTCTTTCCCCTCCAAGTTTCTTTTCATAGGCCCTGAGTCTCAAGTGGTCGGAAACAGTTGCTGTGAGTGGGTGAATTGAGAATAAAGAGAGACCACCAGACTCCTACCCTCCAGTGCAGACTTCAGGGCTTGAAGTAAGCCTGAACCAAGTGTAAAGGGAGAAACTTTAGGTTAGATGGGACCTTAGGGCTGTGTCTATTTTATAATCCTATTTTGAACTAAAGCTATAAAATCATTAGTCTAGACTAGACTTTTTCATTATAAAACAAAAGATAATAATTTATTGTCTAATCATACTAGAGAAGCTAGGACAGCTGTCTAAAATTTTGTTTCATATTAATTTCTTAACCTGAGGGAATCAGAGGAGATAAAATAGTTACTAAATTCAGCTTATTCATTAAACTGGGTAGAGGTATCATCTCAATTAATATTCCAAACATTCCAATGAGGCCATTATTATTACTATGCCCATTTTACAGATAATAAAACCAAGGAACAGAGAGATTAGGTAACTTCTTCAGCACTACACAATTCGTAAGTGATATTCACCAGGATCCCATTAATGACATACTTTTTTTTTTTTTTTTTTTTTAGACTGAGTCTAGCTGTCGCCCAGGCTGTAATGCAGTGGCGCAATCTCGGCTTACTGCAGACTCCGCCCCCCGGGTTCACACTATTCTCCTGCCTCAGCCTCCCCAGTAGCTGGGACTACAGGCGCCCGCCACCTTGCCCGGCTAATTTTTTGTATTTTTAGTAGAGATGGGTTTTCACCGTGTTAGCCAGGATGGTCTCGATCTTCTGACCTCTTGGTCCACCCGCCTCAGCCTCCCAAAGTGCTGGGATTACAGGCGTGAGCCACCGCACCCGGCCCATACTTCTGTTTTTACCCTGAGCCCTCTTCTCCATCTTGTTATGTTCATCTAGATTAAAAGAAGTATTAAAGTCTTCTGGAAACCCTGTTTAAGAGACATGGACAATAGAAAGCATTTCTCTTGGCCGGGTGCAGTAGCCCATGCGTGTAATCCTAGCACTTTGGGAGGCCGAGGTGGGTAGATCACCTGAGGTCAGTAGTTTGAGACCAGCCTGGCCAATATGGTGAAACCACGTCTCTACTAAAAATACAAAAAAAAAATTAGTGGGGCATAGTGGCAGGCACCTGTAATCCCAGCTACTTGAGAGACTGAAGCAGGAGAATTGCTTGAACCCCGGAGTCGGAGGTTGCAGTGAGCTGAGATCCTGCCATTGCACTTAGCCTGGGCAACAAGAGTGAAACTGTCTCAAAAAAAAGAAAAAAAAAAAAAAAAAAAAAAAAAAAAAAAAAAAAAAAAAAAAAAAAAAAAAAAAAAAAAAAAAAAAAAGGAAGCATTTCTCATGACTACCTCTAAGTTTTAGTAAGGCAAACAAATTATTATTAATGAAATTTGAAGTGATTATTAGAATTCATATAATTATACTGAATTTAATTACTTAAGGATCCCCAGTCTGATATTTATAATACTATAAATTTACCTTTTTATGCACTAAGCATACTTTATAGACTATAAGATCCTTTTTATCAGCCAGAAACTATAGGTTACATGAAAGTGTATTTAACTAGAAAGTAGAACACTTGGATTTCAGCTTCAACTTTTGCTAAACCCTGTGACATTGGAAAACCACTGAACTTCTGAGGTTTCTATTTACTTACATAGAAAAGAATTTACTATTTTCTATTGTCTTACATACAAAAGAATTATAGTCTCTCTAATCTGTTGTATTATTTTGCTAATTTTAAATGATTATGAAGGGCAAACATTTTAGATGTATTAATTTTATCATAACCATTTCATAAATAATTACTATTTATTTAATAAATACTTTAGGGCCTATTCTGTGTCAGGTTCTATGCTTATGGCATAGAGTTGCTATTTATATTTTATTTTATCTTTTCTGGTCAATTATGGTTTCTAGGAATATATAATGGCAAATAAGAAGGCACTGCCTAAATTCTGCTGACTGTCACATGTATTTGTAAATTCAGTGAAACTGGCTGTTATTTTTAGTGATCTTATTGCCTTTTATCCTCTACTGTGATGAACTGTACATGTTCCTAGAAAAGGTCAACTTTTTCCCTTTTGTTCTTCTGGACAAAATTTTTGATTATTTTCTACATTGTTAACATCCACTCTAAAAATTATAATGAAACATTAAAAATGTACTACATTTCTCTTTTTTGAGACAGAGTCTCACTCTGTGGCCCGGAGTGCAGTGGCACAATCTCGGCTCACTGCAACCTCTGCCTCCTGGGTTCAAATTATTCTCCTGCCTCAGCCTCCCCAGTAGCTGGGGCAACAGGCACATGCCACCATGCCCAGCTAATTTTTGCATTTTTAGTAGAGACAGGGTTTCACTGTGTTAGCCAGGATGATCTCCATCTCCTGACCTCCTGATCTACCCGCCTCGGCCTCCCAAAATGCTGAGATTACAGGCATGAGCCACCACACCCAGCCTTGTTTGTTTTTTTTAATTGCCTACATCTGTTCTTATTTTTCTCTCCAAATTTTCTCTTGAATCAACTCCTGGATTCAGGCATTCAGCCTGAATTCACCCTGAGTGGAGTGGATTTAAGAGAACATGAATTTAGATCAACTTCATCTAAACTGCTCTGCGACGATTAGCAATATCCCCCACATTGCTAAATGCAACGGTCACTTCTCAGTCTTTATTCATGCTTACTTTTTTTTTTTTTTTTTTTTTTTTTTTTGTTTTTTTTTCTCTCCCCCTCCCTGTGGTGAGCTGGGGGGTTTTCTTGGCCGGTCCACCCCCTCCCCCTGCGGGACTACAGGCGCCCGCCACCACGCCCGGCTAATTTTTTGTATTTTTTTTTTTTTAGTAGAGACGGGGTTTCACCGTGGTCTCGATCTCCTGACCTCGTGGTCTGCCTGCCTCGGCCTCCCAAAGTGCTGGGATTACAAGTGTGAGCCACTTCGCCCGGCCTATTCATGCTTACTTTATCAGCAACTTTAGACACAGTGGATCCCCGTTCTTTCTTGAGACACTTACCTCATTTGGCATTAGGATAGCCCACTTGCCTGGTTTTCCTCCTTTGTTTTTCGCCACTTTTCAGTCTTTATTATCGTTCACTTGCCATCTTCCTGGCATCTTAATGCTTGGTTACTCCAGGGCCCGGATCCTGAACCTTGTCTTTTTCTATCTCTATTGACACTATTGATAATCTCATCCATCTGCTGGCTTTAAATATCATCTAAATGTTGATGACTTCAGAATTTTCATCTCTTCTCCAGACATCCCTTCGACTTTCAGACACTTATTGTCTAATGTAGAAACTTAACGTGTACAAAACTGAGTTCATGATCTTCACTTAGTCTTTGACATCTCAATTAATAGCAACATCAATCTTCCATTGGCTTAGGCCCAAAACTTCAGTGTTTTATTTCTTCCATATTCTCTGTGCAATCTAGCAGCAGTCTCTCAGTGTTTCCTGCAAAGTATGTGCAGAATTGAACCACTATAAGCACCTCTGCAACTCCATCCTAGTCAGAGTCACCATCTCTTACCCGAATTAGATGAAATTTTCCTAACTGTTCTCCTTGCTTGTGTCCTTGTAGCTCATCGATATAATTCAGAGCCATAAAAGAGATTCTGATTCAGATAAAAAGTAAGTCAGAATTTGTTTCATATCTGCTCAAATCTCTGAAATAACTTACCATCTTACTGGAAAAGCCTAGGTCTTTAACCAGGCCTACAATGTTAACATTTGCAATTCCCCTTTACCTATCTGATAACATATCTTACTGTTTTCCAGCTCACTCATTCTATCCCACCATCCTGGTGTTCTTGCTGTCCAACGGGTCAGGGATTCATCTGCCTTAGCGACTGCAGTGGCTGCTCTCTAGGCTTGGAAAAGTTGTCCCCTAAATAACCATATGGCTTGCTTTCTTTACCTTTTCAGGTCTTTACTCAAATATTTACTTAGTAAGGCCATGCCTGATCATCCTGCTTAAATTTATGAAATTATTGCATCCCTCTTCCTAATACACCCAACCTCTCTTCTCCACTTTTCCTCCAAAGCACTTATAACCACCTAGTATAGTGTATATTTTATTTCTTTATCTTACTTTTCTCTTTCTTCCTCCATTGGGCTCTATGCTCTCTGAGGTCAGGCAGGGGTGTCCAATCTTTTGGCTTCCCTGGGCCACATTGGAAGGATCAATTGTCTTGGGCCACACATAAAATACAATAACACTAATGATAGCTGATGAGCTAAAAAAAAAAAAACAAACAAAAAAAAGTCACCAAAAAAAATCTCATAATGTTTTAAGAAAGTTTACAAATTTATGTTGGGCTGCCTTCAAAGCTATCCTGAGCCACGTGTGGCCTGTGGGCCCCAGGTTGGACAAGCTTGATTCAGGGGATTCTTTTATATTTGGTTCATAGCTGTATTTTCTGCCTGCAATATCTAGCATTTAGCTGGAGTTTAAAAATTACTAAATAAATGAAAACAAAGATTATTCTTTTTCTTGTTGTGTACATTCTCCACATCTACTCTATGCTTATTTAGCAAATCATGCAATCATAAAAAACACTATCATATATTAAAAATCTTAATGAAAACAAGAAAACAAATATAATTCATGGAGCCTTATGGCTAAAGTGTCTACAACTTGAGTGTCATTATGTATGAGAGTAGCATTAATGCTGCACCTCAAATCCCCTTCAAGAATGAAGTGGGTTTTATATCAAGAGGTGGTGGTGACATTTTGAATGTGTTACAATCATAGCACTGAGGTCAGAATGTACATGATTTGCTTTGGAGGAATTTTTAAGAGATATTGACACAATTTCTGTGGATTTGAAATTCCATTTTTTTTCACATTCTTTGTGTTTTTTCACTAAGGAATTTATTTCTGAAACTAAGCCACTTTTGACACAAAAAAGGGTACGAATAGTTATATGACTTCATAATGTTGCTACCACTATTTATTATCTATATCTGACTTTCAGTTTGTGGAAGGACAAAATGAACAGTAGAATATTTTGATTAGTTTTTCACTTTGGAATAGTTTATATTTGAATTATTCTATTTTTTTGGCCTGCTCTTATTGTTATTCTGTCAGAAGGAATGATACCAACAGAAAAATAGTCATTAGTATTATCAAGATGAGTTTCTATCTAACCTGAGATTTTTTGCTAAAATTTATAGTCTAATTTGTTGTACTTAATATTAGCATGTTTATGATTCATTTATTTTTATGAATCTTTGATGAGAAATTCTATATGCAGTAACAGAAACACTGAAATTCACACTATTTACTTTTCCTGAATAGTTCACTTCAGAGCTTTACAGCTCGAGGGTAAGGTAGCAACAACCATCACGATTCCTCAGTTTGTGAAAAAGAGAGTTTAGAACTGTGGTTGTGGACATCTTCTTTTAAAACGTGACTATCGCACTCTAAGTAGATCATACACCTTTGCATTGATCTCTGCAATTAAATTAGTTTGCAAAATAGTATCTCTGAATTAGCTAAGGCTGCCTGTCCCTTAGTAAACCCTTAATACTTGCTGTTTGATTACTTAAGAGTCATAACAATTAAGTTATTTAAGAGGAGATTTGTCGGCCAAAGGTACACAGGGCTTGAATTTTAAGTTACAATTTGCATTGCAATCAGAGTTTTATTTGTAACACTAATAATTTAAAAAATACTCATAATAAGGCTCTACTAATGTCTCTCAAATATGATTGAATTTATTGGGTAAGATTCTGAATGACTGGCAGTTTCTTCCTTGGGCCTTGAATTAGGACAGATTTCCCCAAAAATGAATATTTAAATCATTTTTACTTTACAAAAAGTGAGATTGTTGGCCCTGGAACTTGGAATAGGTGCTACGGCAAGAAAATGAAATCTCATTGCTCTTGGCTCCCGGCTCCGCTTTCCCTCCTAGGTCAAGAGGCCCCAGGTTGTCTTCCAAGCAAGTACAAAGACTAATAGTTATTCCTAAGATATTTGCCAGAAGAAGGTTTCCGTTTTGAAGAGATTTTTGTTTCTGTTTTTGTTTTTTCTTTTTTAAATCTATAAGCCCATGTTAATATCGATGTTAACTAGAAGAAATTGTTTAGGAATTTATGTGATTAGAATTTGACATTATCTTTTTCTACGGTAAATTAATTTTCATGGATTATTCTTACCTATGATTTTCTCTTTTTATGTCCACTTTTAGTGTAATCTGCTTCAATTAAAATGTGTAATATAGTTCAAAATTTTTTATTAATTCTTATGAGAGTTTATAAGATGCATTGATACGTTGCTGACCGATAATAGATTAATTGACCAAGTTTTTTTTAAAAATTGATAATTGACTTGAAAGTTTTCCATGATAAGAATATTACTTCATGATCTATTTCTAAGATAAAGGAGATAAAATAAGTTCTAAATATCAAAAGTATATTATCTTTGTTAATTTTGTATATACAAAAGTTTATTTTAAAATGCTTATAAAAAGGTTATGTAAAAGTTATGTTAGCCAATTGTCCGATCCAGCATGCCATCAGAATACAGTACTATGAACTATATTCCATCTGGACAAATAATCTGTGGCAGTTGATGTTGCTTGAGTTAGAAAATCTCTTCTGCTAGTATTCCTTTTATAGAAAATGTGACTTCTGAAATCATACGTTTTAGTAACTGTCAAATATATTTAATTTGTTTTTTTAAAATGTAACTTCATTTTGCATTTCCACATCTAAAGTGCTGTTAGAATAATAACAAGTTTTATTGTCTCACGCTATAATTATAGAGTTTCTACTTCTTGCAATTCTTTTATTTTTAGCATATATTTTGAGGCTGCTATCAGTTTTATTTGACTATATCATGTGTATAACTTCATGGCCAGTTGAGCCTTTTATCATCATGAAGTGACCCATTTATTTCTGGACTGGTATTTTCCCTTGGATTCTATTTAATCTGATTTTATTACTAGTAGTAATAGCATTATAGCAGATTTCTTTTCTGTTAATGTTTGCATTGTGTGCCATTTCTATATTTCTACTTTCAATGTGTCTGTGTTCTTATATATGTTTCCCACAAATAATGAAAAGTTTCTGAATTTTATTTGTTTGCAGACTGATAATCTTTCTCTTTAAATTATTTGGTATCTTTATAATTACTGTAAATACTTGTATATTTGTATTTAGTCTACTATTTTACTGAGGGATTTCTATTTTTCCTATCCATTCTGTGTTTTTTTTTAAAAAATCAACGTTTTATCCCACCATTTGAATTACATTTTTTTCCTCTTTTATCTAGAAGTTTTACACTCTTGCTATTCTTTTGTTAACCTACAAATTACAATGTGCATCCTCAGCAAAGTGTAATGTTAATGTATACTACTCCTGCCTTATACTTCCATGTGGAGGATGTGAAATATATTATTATATTTTTTATCAGGCAATATTCCTTTAGATTTATTCACACGTATACCATTTATGCTACCAATTATTCTTTCTGGATTTCATTCTTTCTGGTTTTTCATCTGGGATCACTTTTCTTCTGGGATCATTTTTATTCTACTTGAAAAATAAACTTGAATATTTTAGTGTACGTCTGCAGATGAGTAATTTTCCTGGTTTAAGTTTTTCAGAAAATATCTTTACTTCGCCTTTATTCCTGAAAGGTATTTCTACTGGAGATAGAATTTTACATTAGTGGTTATTTTCACTTGGCACTAAGACATATTATTTTATTCTGACTTTCATTGTTGCTGTTGAGAAGGCAGTTGTCAATTTAGGTGTTGCCTCTTTGAGGGTAAATTGTCCCTTTTTTATCTTTTTGGCTGCTTTAGAGAGTTTTTTTAGAAGAAGTTTTACTATAATGTACTTAAAATGTATTTCTTTTTATTTTCCTTTTTTTCTTCTTAGTGTCCATAGAGATTATTAACATTGTAACTTACTGCCGTTTATTGGTTTGGAAAAGTATTTACTTTGGTTCAGTAAATACTGCCTCATCACATTCTGTTCCTCCCTCATTTTGGAATGCCACTTCCTATATGCTAGTTCTCACTTTATTTTCTATTCCTCTTACTCTTTCTTCTATATTTTCCATCCCCTTATTGCTCTGTGATTCATTTGGAATTTTATTTTTGTACTGACATTTTAGTTCACTAATTTTCTCTGCTGTTTCTAATTTGCTATTGAATCTATATATTTAATCTTTTGTTGTGATTACTATCTTTTAAAATTCTTTTCCATTTGTTTTGTTTTTAACTTTGTTTAACATTTTAAACATGGTCATTTTAAGTATTTCTTATAACTTGAATATAAGGAATTCCTTTTATCTGTTTCGTTTGTCTTTTGGTGAATTATTGTTCATTTTTATTGTCTAGTTATCTCATGTACAGTGTTATTTTTGACTGTGTGACAGTCATTTGTAAAATCATCAGTGGAAGTCATTTTAGTTCTGGGAGAATACTATCTTCATCTAGAGGGAATATTTATTTGTTTTGGCCAGCTGTCTGTAAAAACAGTAATCTTCATTACCTCAATCCAGATAATCCCTGGGAAAATCTATCATCCAGAGATGATTTCTTCTAGGGTGCAGTTCTTAGGAGTCTCACCTCCAAGTGAGGAAGATTCACCAAGGCTACTGCATCTTAAAAGGACTTGATCTCAATTCCCATCTCTTCAGCCTTGTCAAGTTGCCAAATGTGCTGAGCCAGTCTCTCCTTTTTCCACAACTAGGGAAAAAGCAGGTCCAAATGCCTGAGGGCTTAGTTTTCCCTAGATCCCAAACTCTAAAATCTACACTGTCTTTTTTGTCTTTATTAATTCACTTCAAAAGTGAATTAAAATTTGTTTATAAAATTATCCAATTTTTCTAGTTTTTCTTATCAATAGAGCTGGTCCAGATTACACAGTCTGCCATTCCTGGAAGAAGTCTGTAACTTTAATAAGCACGATAAATGTAGTAGCCTGATACCAGCATGGGCAATGAGACCCCCTTCTCTACAATTTTTTTTTTAAATGAGCCAAGTGTGGTGGTACATGTCTGTAGTCCCAGCTGCTAGGGAGGCAGAGGCAAGAGAATCCCTAGAGTCCAGGAGTTTGAGGTTACGGTGAACTGATCACACCACTGCACTCTAACCTGGGCGACAGACAGAGACTTTGTCTAAAAAACAAAGAAAAGATAGCTTAAAATTATTTTCTTAAAATAAACATGTACATTTCTATAACAAAATAAGCAGTTATCATTTTCAATTTTTTTTTCTGGTGTACTCCTATTCTTGTTATATATTCCTGTGAGTATTCTAGATGTCAGTAATTGTCCCAACGGTGTTGAAAAACTCTTCCTTCCTCTGGCGTTTCCTCCTTCAGATGAATCCCCTTCACAGCTGCAAAGTTATCTGTTTAAAATACAAATCTGACTGTGCTACTGCCTTTATTAAAATCTGACTGTGCTACTGCCTTTATTAAAATGCGTCTATGTCCACAAAGAAACCCAACGGAATGAATAAACCAATTCAGCAAGGCCACAGGATAAAAGATAAACATACAAAAATAAATTGTACTTTGGTACAGTATCAAAGAATGATCAAAAATGAAGTTAAAACAACCCCATCTATAATAGCATCAAAAATAATGAAATACTTAAGAGTAAATTAAACAAAATACATACAAGGCTTGTATAGTGAAGACTTTAGGAGAAATGTAAAAATATTTAAACAAATGTAGAGACATTCATGTTTTAAAATATTCAATATTATTAAGATGTCACATATGCCCAAATTTGTCCATAAATTCAACACAGTTCTATTAAAATGTCAGCAGGCTTTTATACAGGAAGGGATAAGGTGATTTTAATATTTATATGGAAAGGCAAAGGACGAAGGATAATTAAAACAATCTTGAAAAACATTAACGAAATTGGAGAATTTAACATTTACTGATTTCAAAACTTACTCTAAAAGGGCAGTAATCAGGTTAGTTTAAGGACAGACATATAGAGCAATGTATAATGATAGAGAGCACAAGAATAACCCCTTAGATTTATGGTCAATTGATTTTCCACAAATACACCAATTTAATGTGGAGAAGATAGTCTTTTCAACACATTAGGCTAGGATGATCGGCTATTCAAATGCACAAAGACTAATTTAGAACCTTACCGAACATCATACACAAAAATTGACTCAAAGTGGTCCATAGACCAATATGTAAGAGCAAAACGATACACTCTTCAGAAGAAAATAATAGGAAAACATCGTTGAAACCTTGGATTAGGCAAAGATTTCTTAAACATGGCACTAAAAGTACAATCCACAAAAAAATTATAAATTGAACTTCATCAAAATAAAAAAAAAACTTATACTTCAAAATAGTAAGCAAATGAAAAATACTAGGATAACTAGGAGAAAATGTTTTCAAAACATATCTCTGTTAAAGGACATATATTCTGAATTTATAAAGAAATCTCACAAGTCAATAAGAAGAGGAAAACCCAATTAAAAAATGGGTAAACAATTTGCATAGACATTTCACCAGTGATGGTAAATAGATGTCAATAAGCAGATGAAGATATGCTCAATCTCTGTAGTCATTAGGAATTTCAAATTAAAACCACATTTCACACCATCTAGAATTTTTATAATCAAAAGATAATACCCAGAATTAGAGACGTTGTGGTGAATCAAGAACTTTCATACATTGCTAACTGGCATGTAATATGGTACAACTACCATAAAAATAATCTAGTAGTTTATTTAATTAAAAAGTTTACTCCTAGAAATCTAACCAAGGGAAATTAAAACACATGTTCACATATATCCTGTTCACAAATGTTCATGGAAGCATTATTCATAATAACAAATATCCCTCAGGTGGTAAATAAAATATTGTGTATTCATGCAACGAAATGCTATTCAGCAATAAGTAACAAACTATCAGCACTACAACAGGAATGAAACTTTAAAAATCATCATGATAAATGAAGTAAGCCCATCATAAAAGATTACATATTACATGATTCCTTATTCATGAAATATCCAGAAAAGTCAGAGCTATAAGACGGAAAGGAGATTAAAGTTTGCCTAGGGCTTGAGGTGGGCATAGGAAGTGACAGAAAATGAGTAGGGATCTTTTTGGGAGAGATAGTAATTCCTTAAAAGTGGATTGTAGTGATGATTACACACCTCTATACATTTATTAAAATCATAGCATTCTACACTAAACACAAAGGAATTTCGTGATATGTAAATTATTTTTCAATTAAGCTGTTAAAAAATAAATTTCCATGACTCCCAATCACCTAGAGAAGTTTTCACAAGGTTGACTGAAAAGGAGAATTGCTTACAATGCTTGTTGACAATGACATCTTCTCTGGAAATTTTGATTTCATACTTTTAACAATCACCTTAGATAACTCATAGAATTACATTTGTAAAATGCTAATCTGGAAAATAAATGATTAAGCTTCTTACTATGTCTTCAAGCCTGACCTCTAATCTGCTTCTCACCCCCTTTATATTCTTCTATTCTGTCTCATAACTTAAAATACAAGTCTAAACTGGTTATTAATGATGGCTTGCTTAGTGTCATTATATGTATTTTCTTTTCTCCAAATGCAATGTAATCTCTCAGAGCAAAGAGATTTTTTCCTTCTATGTGCATATCTTCCCAAACTACAAACACAGTGCTGTGTGAGCCTTTATCTAGACTTAACAATTGTTAGGTGTTTGAAGAGGTTCACCTGGGGTTAGAGACAAACTCCAACTGTGAGCTCCACAGCACCTATCACTTTCACCACAGCATTCTCAGATTGGGGCACAGTATGCACCCTGAAATAGGAAACAGTGGTAATATGAGACCATGATTATCTGGGACATGTGCTGATTATCTTATGCATTCCTGTGCTCATTGCTCTTACACATTTTCAGAAGACACAGCCCTCAAATCAGAAGTTTTAAGTAAAATATGTATGTCGCAGGCACATTATCTCGTTTATGAGAATACAAAAGATAGACATGTAGGTTATCCTGGTGGCAATGTAACATGTAGGTTACAGGATAAAATGTAGCTTATCCTGATGGCTTATAGAAACAAAAAAGACAGATGAAAAATGCTTCTCCCTTTCAGGAATGCTTAGCTTATTTGAGGTGCCTGATGATTAAACCAATATTTACACTATGTCATAGAAATATGACAATGATAGAAGTATGACAGAAAATGAATAAGAGCAAAGAACTCAGTGTAGAATAGGAAGAAGCATCTGTTGATCAATATATTCATTGCCATCTTTAAATATTTTATTTTATCTTCATAAGAGTTGTAAAAGCAATCTCTTTAATTCCATTTTATATATAGATAAAATCTCAGAAAAGTATGTTTCCTATTATCACATTACTGGTAAGTGTCAGAGGCAAGATTTAAATTTAAGATTCCCTCACTTTATTTTATTATTTTTTACTGTGGTAAGAACACTTAACATGAGATCTACCCTCAACAAAATTTTGAGTGCACAATACAGTATTAACTATAGGCACAATGGTGTACAGCAGATCTCTTGAACTTATTCATACTGCATAACTGAAAAATTTACATCCATTGCACTTTTAAAACGCAATCTTCCTTAAAGCATTTAAGATTTTAGAGTCAAAGAAGGTCAAGAACAAGGATTAAACACTTGATGCGTACTAGTTGCTTTATATTTCTGGAGAAGTTATTTAACCTAAAACCTAAAAAGAGATATTTTTAAGAACTATGTCTCACACTTTAAAACTGGAATTTTATGTACTTTACCATCATAAACGTAAACATAATATATATATAATTCTACTATATAGAGACAATAAAAGATTGCTATATTAATTTATAAAATATTTCAGTAATAAATTTATCAAATACACAAGGCCAGATGTAACTAAGAATGTTGCTTTTTACTGGTCTGCTGTAAGTTAATTTTCAGCACAGTTTATGTTACCTATTTTGGTGATTTTCTACTTTGAATTACATATTGACTGTGTTTAATTTTGGGTCTGTTCTTGGAAGTTGTTTCCTTGTACTGCTTTTTTGTGTGCTTTGTAGAAAATATTCAAGTTTCTGCATCTATAATTACTTAAAGTTCAATTTAGGTCGATGGTCTTTATCGTCTTTTACACTAAGAGAAAGATGCTATTCTCAAAATTGGAAGCATGCTATACGTAATTTTATACACTGCGTTTTCACTTACCATATCATGAGCAATTATCTGTCATTAATTTTTTTATTTCCTCTTTTTCCTTCTTTGATATTATTTTGCTTTTTTGCTTTGGCTGCTGAAATGGGTTTTGTTGCCTTTTCTCTTCTGCAGTATATGTAAGAAAAACACATTATTTGTAGCTAAACTAGTGGAACCTGTGGTGTGTGTGTGTGTGTTTTTTTTTTTAAATCATCATCCATATTTCTTTATTTGGTATAATGAGAAAAGTAATCATTCCATTTTCTTGTCCAACATATGAAGAGGAAGAATTGAATACTTCTCTATCCTTGCTCTTTTCCCCACACTGGACTTTCCAATTTGTATTAACATAAAGTGTGATTTATTATTAAAAACTTTTATATGATAATTTTACTGCAAAATCTAGTCTAAAGTTGCATTCAGATTTGAAATTACGCTAAAAGCAATTATTTAAATGCTATTTAATAATGTTTAATTTGAATGATTCTATCATTCTTGTAGTCACCATTTGTCCATTTTTATATTTTACATTTGATTTCATCACTTTGCCTGAAGGAATGTATTTCTAGGTAAGCATTTTAAGAAAGATATTTGAGTGGTGATACGTTTTCTGAGTCCTTACACATATGACATTTTCTAATGACTTTGTATATTGTCACATTCCATGTTCTATTCACCTGTGTTTCTTATATCATCCTGTGACATGGGTTTTAAGAATTAACTTTCATCTTTTCATCATGCGTTCTTTAATACAATTATTTAGAACTCCCCACCCACCCCTGCACTGCTGACTCTTTAGTGACTAGAATCAGAACCAGAATTGATAGCTCATGTTTAAGAGCTTGCTGAACTCCAGGCATAGTTTTCAGGACTTTACATATATAACAAACTTAATCTGAACCACCATTCTATGACTAGAGGTACTATTATTATTCCTGTTTTACAGGTAAGGAAACTGACATAGAGGGATTAACTCATCTTCTTTAGGTTGCAAAGAGTATATGGCAGAGTTCCAGTTCTAACCAAGGTTGTCTGTTTTCTGAACCCTCACATTAACCAGCACTCTAAATTGATATACTCATATACTGATATATCACTTTTAATACTATTTCAACCTTATATAGTTTTAATTAACTGAAATGTCTTTAAAAGCAAATGTTTAGATTTTTATGGTGAGATATAAGCACAATAAGGCTCTTTCATGAAACTTGAGACAGAAAATGCATTTGCTCGCAATGTTTGAAGTTTGGGTTTCAAGTTATGTCAACCCACTGAACCTCCCTGTGTCTCAAATCTTCATTTTTGAAAAGTAAATGAGATAAATGAGACCCACATTCATAGCCAAGAGAAATTACAAAAAAAGTGCTGAACCTTCAGATTCAGGTGTTTCACACTGTTATGTGGAGAAATGGAAAAACACACCAGAAAGTTACATTTCCATCTCAATCTCTCCAGACAGACCAGATATAGCCTTCCTTTAACTGCTGAGTTCAGACAAGAAAAGAAGAAAATGGGATGAAAGAGAACAAAGCATTTTGAGCAGCCAGTGTAGGACCCATAGAACAGCATCCAAAACAGGGCTTCTGAAGACCAAGGCTGAGTTTCAACTGAGCCTTGTAGTAGGGTATTGTGTAGCAGTGGAAGTGATGTTAGTGTGTGGAAGCTCTGGCAGTTGCAATAAGAGCAGCAGTACCAGGATGGCAGGAGCAACAGAGATGTAATAGTTTTAAGCAAAAACTACTACTTTTTTTTATAGAGATTCTCCATTCTCTATAAAGGGTACTAATGCACCTAACTCAGAAATTTCTAGGTTTTTTTTGTCATAACAAGGACTCATTTATACTTCTCTTTTGGTGCCTTCCAGACTAATTCTCGTGGAAACAACTATTACCCTGTAGGTAGATTAACTCAGGTTTAGGGTAATAACATTTACTTGGAACATGGTGAACTTTACATAAAATATTATTTACGAATCTCCTAATTTGTTATCTAACATATGGCAGACATATCAAGGTTAGTTGCTTTTCCATTTGAGGACAGAATAAATTCTGGTCCAAGTGTTTGTTTTGTGAAACCAGAAATAATAACTCTGTGTCCTCATCCAAATCTCACCTCTAATTATAATCCCAATAATCCCCACATGTCAAGGTTGGGACCAGGTTGAGGTAATTGGATCATGGAAGTGGTTTCCTCCATGCTGTTCTTGTCGTAATGAGAGAGTTCTCATGAGATCTGATGCTTATCTGAGATAAGCATCTGGCATTTCCCCTGCCTGCCCTCACTCGGTCCTGCCACCTGTGAAGAAGTTACCTGCTTCTCTTTTGCCTTCCGCCATGATTGTAAGTTTCCTGAGGCCTCCCCAGCAATGTGGAACTGTGAGTCATTTAAACTTCTTTCCTTTGTAAATTACCCAGATTCAGTTATTTCTTCATGTCGGTATGACAGCAGACTAATAAACTTGGATTTGAATAGTTCCTAATATTCATTTAATTTAGCCAGGCTCAATTTATCATGGAAAATGGGTATATTCAAAATAGGAGCATAATGTTTAAAACTTTCTCTATGCAAAGGAGGAAATGAACATATTGTATTAGTTTTCCTTTTGCTGCTGTAACACGTGATCAGAAATTTAGTGCCATAACACATTTATTATCTCACAATTGTGTGGGTCAGAAGTTCAGGTACACCTTGAGCCAACTGGGTCTTTTGCTTAGACTCTCACAGAACCAAAATTAAGGTGTCAGCAAAGGCCACATTCTTTTCTGACAGTTCTGGGGACAAATCTTTTTCCAAGCTCATTCCACTTGTTGGCCGAATTCAATCCTTGCGGTTGTAGAACTGAAGTCCCAGCTTTCTTACTGGCTATGGTGGGTAACTTTTCAATACCTTAAGTAGGCTGCATTCATCCTAATTTTTCCCCATCTGTCTTCAAACCGGCAATGGTCTGATCACTTCCTTCCCTTGCTTCAGATCTCCTTACTTTTCCTTCTGCTGCAGTTCTGAGACTCCAGCTGGAGAAACGTTGCTACTTTTAAGGGCTCAGGTGATTAGACCCATAATCCAGGATATTCTTCCTATTTTAAATTCCATAACCTTAATTATATTTGCAAAGTTCCATTTGCTATGTATGTAACATATTCACAGGTTCCAGAGATTACTGAGTAGATATCCTTGGGGGCTGTTCTGTTTACCCCACTTGAGGCTACTTTTAAAAATATCTCCAATAATAAAGTATGTGCTGCATATCTGAAACTATTGACAATATCATAGTCAGGAATTTACTGCAAAGTACAATGTAGGATGCAGAAAGACAATTGTTTTCAGAATGTCCAACCTTGTCACTAGGTCTTGATGCATTTCAAAAGTATCCACAGGACTTGCTCTAAAAATAAATCAAGATTTCTTGAATGTTTTATCATTTATGAAATTTTCCTGTGTGACCATGGTTAGTGTGCCTTCTAAGTGCTAATTATTTAAATGAGTCAATTTATTCAAGTTCAGTGATGAAAATGCTAATGTAGTCATTCTAAAAATGTAGATATAACACTATTTGGACACTAAAAAATAGATCTTGTAAAGAGTTTTTTTGTTTCTCTTCCTAATTTTTCATTGTAATACATATTTAAGTTAATAAAATTATTAACAGTTTTTTGGTCAAGGGTCCAGTCCCTTCTAAAACAATTTTGATATTTCATAATGAAAATGTCTTGATGTTTACATATATGTAGCCCATAATTTGTACATTCTTTTGGTATAAATATGTGGTTTTATTATCTTTTCAGAGTTGACTACAGATAGATGAGTTGAGAATTTCCTTAAAAATGTCCTTTCTTTCTTCCTCCATCCCATTTACCCATCTGTCCACCTATCTGTCAATACCATCTATCACATTGCTGAATTTTGTTAAATAGGTCAGAATGTTTTGAAATAAGTTTACTATTTTTCTGGTAGTCACCTTAGAATTCTTTTTTTTTGGGTTATCAAATTCAACTGCTTTACTAAAAAGCAGTTTTAATGGCAAAGAAATCTGTCTTCTGTGTTTGTTCAATATTTTTTCTTGGTTCTGCAAAACAACAGTAATTTTATAGCATTTTAAATGTTCTCATTTTTTAAAATTGTAACCTATAGGAAATACAAGGAAAATCTAGATATAGTTACAGAACAAACTATAGTTTTTATTAAAATTTAGATAATAGAAGCTGAGAGAAGGAGAGGGGGATAGCAGGTAGAAGGAAGTATAGTTGTACTAATTTTCTCATCTTGCACTGTTTAAAATTATGCTATAGTGGAAAATAACAGAAAACCTGGAAACATAAATGATTGAAAGTGGGGAGTGAGACAGCATAAAGATGTTGGGGAAGGAAGAGTTTTACTTTGTGTTTATATTGTATATTTTTTGCCACTGACATTTTTAATATTATGTTTATGTGATTGAAAGTCATGATTACTTTGAACAGCCCTATAAGAAAAGATACTCCTAACCATTCTTAGCCTTTTTGCTCTTGGATTTGGTGGAGAAATATAAAATACAAACAACAAACAACCAAAAGTGAAGGCAATCGTCCAAACCAGCAGAGAGCTGTGTCAGCCTTTGGCAATATTTTCCCATAACTTAATATCATCCCTTTGTGTTATTTCTTCTTATTGCATTAGAGTTGAATAGTATTCATTTACACATTCTTCCTATTAATCAACACATTTTATTATGCTCCTAATATGTTTCAACTTTGCATTTGTTTTAGTCTCCTTTGCAATTAACAGTGAGATATTTTGTACACTATCTGATACAACCTCATAAACCTGTGAAATAGAAATAGTAACTTCACCATGGATGGAAGAATTGAATTTTGGAGAAGTAGTTTTCACAGAGCCATGCAACTAGTACTAAGTGTCAAAACTGGAGATTCAGACATACTCAGCTAAGCCTAAATTGATTTTTCTCAAAACTTATTATATAAATCTCTTGAATCAGAATCACCTGAAAGTTTCATAAAAAGAAAAAAATGATCCTGGCTGTACCTACTCCAGATCTATGAAAAAGAACATCTAGTAAAAAGGAGAACTTGTTCTTTTATAAACCACAGCCTCTCAAATTTTAATGTGCATATCAGCTGGAGACTTTGCTAAAATGTAGATTCTGTTTCAGTAGGTCTGGGGTGGGGCCTTGGAGGCTTCATTTTTAACAAGCTCTCTGATGCCTCTCTTTGACTATTTGAGTAGCAAAAGTAGAGATCCCCAAAGAAACAGCATAGAAACAAGGAGAAATACTTGAACTATTTTAATAGTTTTAAATGGCAATGAAATTATATTACTTTTCTATCATCCTAAATTTTCTTCTTTTGGTGGTTAGTGAAAAACTGTCTTTTGTAAATTAATGTTCAAAACAGCCAAGAAGTAGCGAATAGAAGAGCTAAATAAGCCAATAGAAAGTTAAATACAATTGAAAAGAATTTATTTCTGACTCCTAGTACTATGAATTCAGAAGGTGCTCATGAACCCTTATTTATATAAATAAGCTTGTGACAGAGAAAAATAGCATTATTTTGATTTGATATGACATAGTCTGAAATATATGGAAGGAACCCAGAATTCCTTGGCCTAATGCTTTTCAGGCACCATTAAATTGGGCTGCATCAATTAGCTTTTTCTAGAATACGTTGCCATAACAACAAAAGCCAAATCTCTGTGGTTTGCAACAAAAAATATTTGTTTCTCCTTTTTGCACCATACTGGCCACCTTGGCTTTGGCTCTGTCCCACATGTCTTCTTTATTCTAAGACCCAGCTAAAAAGTAGCTTCAGTCAGAGACATGCCATTCTTGAAGCAGTAGGAACTAAAAAGAGCAATTGGCAAGTCATCCAATGGTTCTCAGGGATTTTGTTGCACCACAGCAGTACTTCTACTTACATTGTGTTGGCCAAAGCTAAGCTTAAAGGCAATGGTGTGGAAAGTTCACTTACCACAAATGCAGATACTACAGTTCACACAATAAGAGGCAGGCCATATAATCTTTTTTGAGCGAATAGCAATACATGGGCCATCTGTGAGTTGTTTTGTTTTGTTTTGGCACTTAGTGGTAGTTTCTCTGTTGATTTGAATTGTTTGTAATTCTAGAGAAAGTGATTACTGTTTTACATTAGAAACTTCTCAGAAGCAAAGCTGGTGTCTAACTCAACTATGAATATTCCCAAACTTGTACAGTGTCTAGCATAGTACCCTCTTTCTGCAAGTTTTCAGCAACTCAGGGTGAACAAAATCCAGGTTTCAGTGACTTTAAAAGAAGAGGAGTAGGGGAAGAGATTTCAAGTATAAAGGGTTGTTTCAAGGAATTTTACTAAAAATGGGAAGAGATAAACAGGTGGTAGCTGATGAGTAAAGTGGGGTTAAGATAAAGAAAGTTTTCTTTTCCTCCAGACAGATATCAGGATGTTTTCAAGGATACATGCTGATAGAAATAATCTATTTGAGAACCATACATTTGTGATTGAGGAGAGAGGGATGAGACTTCCTGGAGTAATGTCTTTGAGTAGTTTTAGAGGAAAGGTATGGAACAACTTTAGTATAAAAATACATTATTTTTTCAATGATAGTTAATGAGATGTTATAGGATATCAGTAGAGATAGTAATAGGTGGGAAGATGTGATTGGGGAGTTGGTGGAAGTTCTCTACTGGTTGACTCAATTTCTTCAGTGAAGTAGGGAGCAAGGTTATCCATTGAAAGTGAATATGAGAGAGAACTTGGAAGTTTGAGTCTGGAAGAGGTGAAATAGTTTCCTAAAAGCGTAAGAGAGTGAAATAAAATATGATTAGGATATAGAGTATGATTACTGGAAAGCACTCTAGGTCCTCTTAAGGTTTTTATAGTATCTATTATTTACCTATTGTCATTTTTCTTTTTTACTTTATGCTTCCATTCTTTCTCCTCCCCCTTATTTCTTGATTAGATTGTTCAAAGGGTTGTCTGTGCTTGTTTCTTTCAACTTACTTTTATTTCCTTTATCATCTCTACAATGTATGTTTTCTTATTTATCAATTTATAATTTTATCATTTAAAAATACTTTATCTACTTTCTCTAAGTTTATATATTTTTTCTAATTTCATGAGTTAGATGTTTAACTCATTTATTTTAAAGTTTTCTTCTTCATTAATATGGATTTTAAGACCCTAATTTTTTTCTGAGAACTCTTTGGTTTCCTTCTAATAGGTTCGGATAGGCAATATATTAATATTCTGCAGTTTAAAAGAACTAAATAATTAACTGTTTTTCCTTTCCAACTGCTGGGAATATGTTTTGTTTCTTTTCTAAATTTATTAGTGTTTTCTTTAATGCACTGTGATCAGAAATTGTGGTCTCTACTGGCTCCAATTTTTAAATTGTTTCTTGATGTGTCTTCTATTATGGTAAAATGTATGTATTTTCTAAGGGAGTTTGGGGAAAAAACTTACTCATTGTACAGAATTTAATATATAGATTATGTAGACCTAATCTTATTATGTAAGTTTTTCTAAATTATGATATTGTTTTTGTTCCCTTGATCTGACATAACTGAAAAAAGCTGAATTATATAGGCAATTTGCAACATATGTATGAAAAAATGTTCAACATCACTAATCATCAGAGAAATGCAAATTAAAATCACAATGAGATACCACCTTACACCAGTTATAATGGCTGTAATTAAAAATCAAAAAATAACAGATGTTGATGAGGATGTGGAGAAAAAAGACCTATTATACACTGTTCATGGGAATGTAAATTAGTACAATTTCTATAGAAAACAGTATGGAGATTGCTCAAAGAACTAAAAATAGAACTACCATTGGATCCAGCAATCCCACCACTGGCTATCTACCCAAAGGAACAGAAATCATTATATCAAAAAACACCTTCCCCCTTATGTTTATTGCAGCACTATTCACAATAGCAAAGATATGGAATGAATCTAAGTGCCCATCAATAGATGACTGGGTAAAGAAAAATGTGGTATGTATACATATCATGGGATACTGCTTAGCCACAAAAAAGGATGAAATCATGTCTTTTGCAGCAACAAGGATAGAACTGGAGGCCAATATCTTAAATTAGATGAAATAACTCAAAAAAGATAGTCAAGTGTTCTCAATTATAATTGGGAGCTAAATAATGCATACCTGTGGACATAAGAGAGTGAAATAATAGACACTGGAGACTCAGAAAGGTGAGAGAGTGGGAGGGGGTTGAGGGATGAAAAGTTACCTAATGGGTACAATGTGCATTATTTGGGTTGTGGTTACACTAAAAGCACAGACTTCACCATGAAACAATGTATTCATGTAACAAAACTGCATTTGTACCCCCTAAATTTATAAAAATGATAAATGAATAAATAAAAGGCTCAAAATTACATAAACAATTTAATAACATCTTGTCATTGCTTATAATTATAGAGCTTTTACGTTATCAGTCAGGCATAACACAATGTTATTTGGAAACTATGTAGAACGATTAACAATCACTATTAACAATGTCAAATACGGCCTTTTAAAAGAAGATATCCTATAAATCTTTTAATATTGTTTCTTAAGGTTATTCACATTTAGAGATAGAGCATTGTAACCAAGCCAAAAGATGATTGGGAATATTCTCTTATGAAACAGTAATCTTTCCCTGTTTTACTTTTCTTATATTTGCAGATAGCTTGATTATTTGAAATGAGTGAAGTAATAATATTTTGAAATATCCCAAAATGTACTTCAATCTCAAACATTTTAGTTGATAATTTAGATAAAATTAACAGATAATACCATTTGCAATTTATTTTATTTACAGTCATGAAGGAGAAATGTATCTTAATTTTACCCTCTAATTTATGCTTTCAGATATAAAGCAACTTAAAGGGGAATTATCCCATTATAACATGCAGAGTTTTCTCAGTGAGCTTGCTTTGTAGATAGAAATTCTAGAGTATCTTTATATTCTATAATTTGCATTACAATAGTTGTGTTTGCAAGAATTTAATGAACTCAACTGGAAGCTTTTCAATGCGTATAGATAATTGTGTTCTATAAAGTGATGACATCATTTTTTATGAAAGAAGTGTAATTCTTTTCATGGACACCTGGGAAGCGTGTTAGAATTAAAATACCAATGACAGAATAGGTGACTATAATGACAGCTAAGAATGTATTTCATTTATTTCCCCCCAAACCACAGTATGGATAGTTTTTACAGAGTTACATATTTGGTCATTATTTTCATGAATCTTAAGAAAGTTCATTGACTTTTGACTTATTAACATTCTTTCAGCTGTCTGTGTCTGAACTAATTGTTTATGTGTCATATATCGTTTCATTTAATCCTCACCATAAATTATGTGGCAGCTTGTGCAGGTTGGCTGTGCATTTTCTGTAGACTGGCAAACCGTGTCCCCTTTATCTTTTATATTTAAATACAGGCAGGAAGAGTGCAGTGAACTAGTTAGCATTTTGAGATGTTAATTATAGGTTTTAAAGGTTTGCATGCAATTAATAGAGCAGAGAAATATGAAGCAGCAAGGTAAAAATACAGACTATTCTTAACACTAGGTTTCTGAATGTATTTGCTTATACGCTTTAATATGTGCACTTGTGCCTTTAGACTTTAAATTGAAGCTAGGCAGATCATAGGAGGTTAAATTCTTAGGTTATGTCCTGTTCTTTGGTGTTATATATTGCTAATTGATGTGTTTGTTCATGTATTTTCTGAACTTGACAAGTTGAACAGGTAATTAATATCTTTTGTACTTTGCAAAATGCATCCTCATGAACCTTCAGAAGAGAAATTTTGAATAAAAATCATATTGTATGAAGGCAGCACAATGTGCTTAGATAAACATCCCTTGAACTGTTTTTTTTTTTTTTTTTCCAGAAGAGGAGTTGTCCTTAGGAGAGTTGAAATGAGGTGATTTGGAACATAAATTTAATATTTTGATAATATAAAACTTCCTTTGTAGGAACTGGAACCTGCCTGAAGTAGCATCCTGATTGGCATTCCAGAAGGCAAAGGGAGGAAAATACAGGAACTATTCCTCAAGGGATTTTGCTGTGGGAAATTGAAGCTTAATATGGAATTGAGATATGTTTCCTATCTCCTATCTCTCCTGGGGTTCTAAGATGTCAGACAAACCTTTGTTGATTAAGGAGAAATTACTTTTTAAATTTTAGGAAGAAACTACAAAAGCATAACTACCATAAATTACTTTTAATAGTAGAAAGGTCAATGTCAGATCTAACCTATTTAGATTTGGGGATAAGCTACTAGTAATAAGTACATTTAAACTCATAAATATATGATTTGATGGACAGTAAATCTCATTTAGAGAAAAATCTGTGTCAGAGACAAGTTGATATATTTGACATCAAATTCTTAATGATGATTGTCATACACTATCTTCTAATATTATGGCAAGGTACATGACTACTTGATTTTTTTGTTAAGATTAATCTTGGCTTGGAGAAACGTGGGGCTTGGGGAAGAGAGTGAGGAATGAGTCACAATGAATACTCCTAGGTTATATCTACTTTATATATTGTATTACCTGTATGAAGTTGTACAATAAAAAATATCATTTTAGATCTAAATGCCCTGAAGAAAGTGTCCTATGAAACACTGATTTTTTTTTCCTGGACACTAATAACAATTAGAAATCATATATCTAAACTAATGTCCTACACTACCACTGCAGATATATTATGATTTTACAGCACATTGTTTTAAATAATAATAATAATATCTATTATGTGTCTATAATATATCAGACACTGTTATATCTCACTGAAATCCTTGCTAAACCCTTATGAGGTTGATGTTATTATTACCTTGTTTTTTCTAGATGTTTAGAGAGAATGCTTGTTTTATCCCGGATCAAACAAACAGTTAAAGATGAAGCCAATTTTATGTGACTAAAACATGTGTGGATGCTATGGTATCAGTGCTCTGTCATGAAATTATGACAAAAAAAGGTTGAGTTGCTTTTATAAAAGGCTTGTAGTAAAAATAATATTTTTCTATCATAAACTTTTAGTCACTCTCAGGTTGAATTAGCATGTGTAGGTGGTGGAACAGGGGTGAGGGGGAGATATGCTTTATGCTTTGTGAGACCCCCACTTCTTTTGAAATCATGTCTTAATAGCAGATAGCTAATCACTGGGAGAAGTTGTAGAGATAAAATTGCCACTAGATGTGTGCATATGTGTGTGTATGTTTGTGTGTGTGTGTGTGTATGTGTGTGTATTAGGTGTTAATGGAAAACAATTTCTGAACAATCACTCTACCAGATATAGAAAAAAATAGTAACCATAATCCCTTCCCAATTGGAGTTTATAAATGCATTGAGGAATGCAATAAGCTTAGAATACATGCAAAGCAAAATACATAGTCCTAGAGAGTAGAACCATCATTAAAGAAAATTGGTCAGGGAAATTTTTCTAGGAACACCTCTGGGATCAACATGAAAGATTCTCCAAACTTGGCCCTTTCTGCACCCCTTTCTTCATTTTACTAGAGGCTTTACACTTCTCCTTTTTTGTAATATTAATGTAGTTTCTGATAGCTGCAGCTAGGCGATAAAAACGGCCACCTTTTTTTTTTTTGGCTAGGATGTTATCATTCATCCATTTCATAATCACCTGCCTGTCTGTTGCTGTGCTTCCCAACTTAAGATTTATGGTTCATCTTATGTGCCAATTTTAATTGATTTGGTATTAGAAACATTTCAAACATTTCAATTTAAATACTTTTGAACATGGAATATTTAATCATTTTTATGAGCTTTCATTAGTTAGGGATCTTTGGTTGTAAGTAACAAAAGTTGATTCTGGCTAACTAAAGCCAAACAAACAAACAAACAAAAAGAATTTATTAAGCGTATACAAGTCAGCTCAGTCACAAAAAAGAAACCCAATAGTTATATTCCAGAAAAAAAGGGATCAAAGATTGAGCAGGAACTAAGGGACAATTGACAAGGTGTTTGTACATAAGATGAATTACCTCTAATTGTTTTCCACCTTCATGGAACTCTGTTCAAAATTTACTCCCAGGTCAGAGAGTTGAGGCAGCCTAATTTGAGTCACAGGGCCATACCTTGGCTAGAAGGATGCAGTTCTTTAATTGGTGGTCCTATTGTGTATGATGAAGACAGGTAGCATACCAAAGAAGTTGAGGTCTCTTTACCAAAAGGGGCAAATAAGTGCTGTGCAGGGAAACCAGGGAAAGCGACAGATGACATTGTAACTGAAGTTTTATATTCTATCCATTTTAGGTCCACTTAGGTGTGTAGCTCTTGGCTATACAAGAATGAAGTTAGTATGTGCATTTGACATGGAGATCCAAATGTATTTAGTGTCAATAGTTTAAAGCAATTTTTCCCCCAAAGCCTTTTACTGTATGATCAGTAAGAGCCTTTTAGAGAAACATTTCTTTTCCTAATTGAAGAATCCTGTTGAGAGCAAGTGTTTCTGCACAGAAGAGAGTAACAATTAGGGATTTGATTCTATTTGAAATTTAAAACCTGGGCAGATGTAGGCCATGCTTCCTCATCAATTATATTACAGGTAATTTCACAAGAATTACACTTGATCTCTTAAGGTAGGGAATGCCAGACTATGTTTAAATTACATTTTTTTTTAATTTACTAACTCTAAATACAGATAGAATGGATATAATTTATTAATAAGACAAACATAACTCTTTAACTGTAAGCAAATGGAATAAATGTTCCTTTACACTGAAATATTCTATATATTTTTAAAAGCTTACTTATGTAAATTAAGCTAAGTATGTCATGATGTTATTTATCAGCAATATGTTACTTTAAGGTCAGTGAACCTAAACAACACATTTTAAAATGTATTTTTTTCACCTAGATATTAGAATATGTATATATTATTGAAATTTCAGGAAAGAACTGAATTTTTCATATGTGATCTTTTTAAGATCTATGCTTCAATGCTGTTTTAATTATAGATTTAATTAAACTAAGATATATAAAGATGTTCAGTTAAAACTTTTTAATTCCTCCAAATGCTTCACTTTGGCTTAAATTTCTTTTTGATGTCATTGGTAGCTCAATATATTTAAAAGGAGGAAGAAGAAGAAGTATGACACAGGAGATAAAAATTAGGCTTCTGTTTCAAGGACATGTCCTCAGTCAGGGGTAATCACCACACAGAACTTTTTAATAGCAAATAATCAGGAAGCAGAATTAAGATCAGAACTTGCATATAGGGGAATTGACTTCAGAGCTAGGATATGGAACATTTAAGGTAGAGCTGGAAATGTAAGAAATTCTCTTTCAAGAAAACAAGATATGGCTTTGCATTGGAACATAAAAATATTTTTGAATTATTAGAAACATTGGGTATAGTTACTATACATTCAACAACACCAACAACAGAGTGCTGAACCCACTAATAAATATTTCTATGAAGTCCAGTACTAACGTGAAGTGGAATATTTCTTTCAAACTAATAGAAGTCACAAGATACCAATATTGTTAATGGGAATTCATGTGCGATGTTATTTTTAAATTGCTTTATAACTATTTAATGATTATCTTCCAAGAATAGTCTTTTGTTCTTTATTTGTCAATTTAAACATAAAATATTTTGCATTGGATTTGGTGGAAATAACAATTTATGGAGCTATAGTCATCTTGGCAGTAGCTGACCACTGTGTGTAAAGAAAATATTGCTCACTTGCTTGAAATTATTATCACTATTTCCCCTTCCCAACGTGCTGAAATTACAGCTAGAATAAATGCCAAGCCAACGTCAGACAGTGAGCATGCATCCTCTGTGCATCAGCCAGCTGTCTCTCATCCTCTCACAGTTTTGCCATTGATGTGATGACATTAAGATTCAGGACTCAAACAAATGAACATAATATGTAGAAGCTGTTCAAATATTTATAGCAGCATTTTCTTCAAATGTATTAAATGGGAAGTCACTTTCCATACATTTTAGAACTCTATCCTTGTCTTTTATCTTCAAAGAGATTTTCCACTGTACAAATCTCTAAAATTGAGAAGTTAGACCAGATGGTTTTTGAGAGCCCGTCTGGGTTCTACAAGCATAATGCACGTACTTGTAGCACTTGGTGCTTTTGTTTCTTAGGGTAAGAGCTGAACACATTACAATGTTCTTCAAGGCCCTATATAATCTGTCATGATCCCTTTCATCTAGCTTCAGTTTCTACCTCTCCACTCATCCTTAACACTTCAGCCACATCCCTCTTCTCACACATTCTAGAACATTCTAAGGCTAGTTCTGTCTTGATATAAAACTCCTCTTCCCTCAGATAACTGAAGGACTGGGACTCAGTTTCCTCAGGTCTCTTCTGAAATTTCACATTATCACAGAGGACTTCCTTGACCACTTGATGTAAAAGAGTAATCAATCCCTCTACCTATATCTTTCTCTGTCTTCCTCTAGCGACAAAGCCATGTCACTACCTGACATATTAAAAATGTTTAATATTTATATTTATTATTTGTCACCCTTCTGTAGTGGATGATGTTAGTTTTATGCCCATATCTCTGTAATGACCACTCAGGAATGTTCCTGTCTCCCTGTCTTGGGAGAATTACCCTCAGGCCGAATAGGAGGTGCCTCAGTGAGGGACAGGAGTACAAAAGTCCAGCCCCCTTGCCTCAAAGTACAGCTAACTGTGGTACAATTTCTACTTCAGATTTTCTCCATGGGATCGATTTGACAGTAGCCTGAAGCTAAGTCCATATTCTTGCTTAGGTTTTTTTTCTTTTCTGCCTTGTCCTGCTTCCCCATTCCCCTCCTCCTGAGAGCACTTTGCCATTGAATCACATATACAAGAATCCACATCTCAGATTCTCCTTACATGGAACTTGTCCTAAGACACAATCCTGAAAGGTAAGCTTCTTGAGGTTAATTTGTCTCTTTCATTCACTACCGTCTTCCTAGCATCCAGGACAGTGCCTGGCGTATATTGGTGCTCAATTAAGTAATTTTGAATGACTGTATTAGTTTTGAAGGCCCTAACTATTTTAGGAAGAGCAGCACACTGATTTATTTGAGCTCTCATTATGCATCTGGGTGAAGATAGTCATATAAACAAATAACAAAGGAAAATAAGTACATCCAGCAGCTTTACCCTCTTCACTTGCAAGCATCTTACAATTCAATTAAAAATAGGCTCATTAATATAAATGTACTATTATTATCCACCAGTGTTGGATTTCCTGCAGTTCTATGATGTTTTAGGCCTGAAGTTAGCAAACTGTGATCTATGGGCCAGATCTGGACATCACCCATAAGATAAGAACACTTGTTACATTTTTAAAGCGTTGAACAAAAGAAGAATACTGTTTCATGCTACATAAAAATTATATGAAATGCAAATTTCAGCATCCATAAAGTTGTATTGGAACTCAGCCATAATCATTCATTTATATAACGTGTATGACTGCTTTCTTGGTACAAAAGCAAATTTGAATAGTTGCAACAGACAGTATGTAGCCTACATAGACTAAAATATTTGCTATCTGGCCCACTATAGAAAAAGCTTGCTGACCCCAGATTAAACTCCCATGTTGTCCCACTATCTCTCGGATTCTTACAATTACATTACTTCAGATCATGAAATGTCTTTAATTCAACAAGGCCTATGATGCCATACCTTGTCATTTTTTTTCTGACTTATTCTATTCAGAAAAATCTTTTTTCTTTCCTGGTGGGAACTTCCTTCTTTTTTCTGGTTACCAGCTGCTGCTTGTCTAGCTGGTAACATTTATTTATCCAAAGCATTCACACCTCTTTCTGAGCACACTTTCTGTCTTACCTAGGAAAACATTTTTAGCACAAATCTGCTAACAGAAGTAATAATTTTAAAAAGTGAAATACATGAAAATGTAACAAAAGCCTCCAAGAAGTTTTTCTGACTTCACAGGTGTAAGTCTAGTAACAAAACTACTTTTAAAGCATCACTTCTAACATGCATTTTTAGGCATTTATTTTTGCTTTCGTGTTTTCCACCGACAGTATGAAGAGAAGAGAATGCCCTATGTGTGTGCTCGTATGTGTGTGAGTGTGTGTGTGTGTGTGTTTGTGTATGTGTGTGTGTGTGTGTGTTGGTACTTTCCAAGTATTTTACTATCTAGTTGAAGAACTTTTAGGTGAGAAATAGAATCTCAATCACCATGGATTATACTTCATATTTTAAATAAATGTCATGAAAATCTTATAGACTGGCAATTTTACTATCTCAGTTAGTATTTAGACTACAGTTCTAAAGACTTGAAAAGCATGAGCTTATTTCCTATATAGGCTAATTAGCTCTATGCTCTTCTTTGGCAACACAAACTACAACTCATCCAAATGTTTTGCTGATCCAGCTCTTTGTTCACATAGAAAATAAGGCAATACAGTGGATGAAATCAGTAAAATTAATCTTGTAGCTTTGGTTCACATTCTAGAACAAACTTTATATTATGTATTTAGATTATAATTTAATACTTATAAAAATTGTTATTCTACATTATATGTAGATAAATATAAACTTAATGGTAATAAATGAACAATTAGCCATTATTGCTAGTTATGATCTTACCTATTAACATTAAAACAAAGTATTTCTGAAACTATATCAATATTACATGTTATTAATTTATTTACTCAATGAATATATTAAATGTTTGTTAAAGAAAATTCAATAAAGAAATTTATTCCAGTTCTAATTAAAGCTTTTAATTGAACTGTGATTTAAAATTTAAGGTCAGTCATTTGTAAGAAACTATAATTTTGTTGACAATAATAGTCTAAATTTGATTTTAATTATTTAATTTTTAATAGTAAAAAAGACATAATAACATGAAATCAAGGGAGCATATGCCATTAGCTTTTCTAAATTTCATGGGAATATACTTTGATCAGTGATTGTACAATTGTTTTATGTGATATAGATTTCCTTGACTAAGTTTTATACATCCAGCTTGCAAAACATTCTAAAATTACAAATATATTTCTCATTATTCACCCAAGCATTAAAGTTTATATTCATGGAAACTGAGAGCAAATGTATTCCTCTGACCATTGTTATGGACCTCACCTTAATCTTATTGGAGGAAAAAAAGCTGAGAAAAGCACATAAAGCTTGACCTGCCCATATCCAATAGCTTTTCTTCACCTGAGGCTTAACCTGATATCATCTGAGAAAACATAATTTTATCTGTAATCCCCTACTTAATAAATTATTCTGTACACAAACCATAGAGCACAAGCACAAATTTAAGAACACATACTGATTTAGCTATTAATACATAAGTATTAACGTGTAGTAGATTCAGCTATTGATGTAATTAAATTCTCTTAAGATTAATAAATGGGAAAAGAAGTGAATGAAGATAAACAGTTCACACAGTCTTCAAAATGTACAAAGAGTATTCCTAGGACTAGAATCATATGTACAAATTGTGTTATTTCTATTTTGTACTCTGTATATTGAGAAATTTGAATATATGTTCCAGGGTTCTTGTGCCGTCTTGTAAAATTAGGACCAAGGAGTACATCTATTTCTTTAACAATTTGACCTCCTCTTATCTGCCAGTTTAATATGAAGAAGAATGACACAGGGAGTTTGGAACAAACTTTCCACTTCATTAACACCCATTGACTATTTACAGATAATTATATATCAAATCCTCTACCACTACTTCCTCGAAATGTTAAGAGCTGACATGTGCTGCTAGTGCAATTCCATATCAAGCATTAACATATATGTCCTCATACATAGAGCTTTTATTTGCATAAAAGAATACCCTTATATTCAATTTTGGTTCATTGCTAAAGTCAAAGGGTCTTATCACAGTTGTAATTAAAGTACAATATCTCCATGAAATCAACCACATATGTTTTATGAAAACTGTTTTTGCAAAACATATTATGGGATATTGTCTGAAGGATACTCAGACCCTCTATTCCTTCAGAGTCTAACAAAATAACCACTTTCATATCTTCCCAGCTTCAAAATATCAACATATCCAAGGCTGGTCTTCTGTCTTTTCATTCTATAACCACTCTGAGGGTGTGCTTATCCATTCCAGGGCATTCAATATAATTCACAACATGGCAACTCCAGATGTTTTATTCTTCCTCAAGGAAGACTCACATTGGCAACTGGTTGTTTAATATCTTCCTTTGGCATTAAATAGGAATATCAAGCTTAAAATATTTATAACTGGAATACCTAATTCTCATTCACCTTCTAAGAAATTGCTCACTCAGCTGCCTTTCATACCTTTGTAATAGATCCCATTCTTTCAGTTGCTTAGGCCAAAAGTTCGAAGTCATCCTAGATTTAATTTTTTCTCCCCCAAAATATATCAGCCAGCACTTAATCATCTTTACTCTACCTTCAATACATAGAATTGAATGCATGAAAATGTGTATGAATGTATCTACTTATTATATGTATATAAGGACATATTTATGCTTCTATACATATTTACCATTTGGTCTGACCACCTCTCTCTCTCTGACTACATACTACTTACCTCTTTGTTTTCTTTACTCCAATTACACTGGTCCCCTGGATGGTCCTCAGAACTCTTCCTGAAATAGTCTTCTTCCAGCAATCTTCACAGATCGTTCCTTCATTTCATTAAGGTCTTTGTTCCAAGTGTCATCTTATTATTGAGACCTACCCCTACCATTCTGCATAAAATGAAATCCTCTATCTTTGACTTTTTCATCAACGACATTAATTACTAACAGACAAATTGTCACTCTTCACATTTCTCTAGAATATAAGCTTTATAAGAACAAGGATTTAGTTTTGTTCTCTGCTGTTTTCTCAGTGATGGGAATAGTTAGACAAAATCAATTTTTTTGATGAGTGAATCAGTTTAACCCAAGAGTAAAATTAGACAGCAAGAAACTTCATGGCAGTGACCTGAACAATATGCTATAGGATAACTACATTAGCAAGCCTAAGAGACACCACTAGCACACTGGGACTTCCAGAACTAGGAGTGATTGAATTGGGGTTGCTGTATAACTGTAGAAATTGGCATTGCTGGGTAAAGGAAATGGTGTCTCTTTTATTTTCATTATGACCCTGCCATAATTGCAGACTATGGAAGCTGTAGAAGAGTATTAGTTATGTGAAATGTACTAAAGCTTTTTTTCATATACAGAAACAACATTATCTGTAAGGTTCTCTTTGAGACCTATCAATAGAAATTATTAAGCACTTTGTATCTAACTAGAGATCATACTCTTCCAGAGTATATAGCAGAAGCAGTCTTCCTGGCTTTGAGTCCCAACTTTGTTACTCTTAGCTGGGTAGACGTGGGCAAGTGTCTTAATTTTTTGGTGTGTCAATTTTCTCATATGTCAAAGAGGAATGCAAATAGTACCAGCCTCATAAGTTTGCTTTGAAGCTTAATTAAATCAATGCACTTAAAGCTCTTAGCATTCAATCAGCGCCCCCTCCAAAAAAAGCTGTGTTATTATTTATCATATTTTCTAATAATTTTGTGCTAAAGTATTAAAGGGAATCATCAAAATCATTTCAAAAATATTAATCATGGCTATGTATCACACAGGTAAAAATTTGGCATAATATTGTATTATGAGCAAAGAAGACAAAGAAAATGAAAAAAGTTAATCGTGACATTTTAAACTTTGAGATGTAGGCTCCAGCCCTTGCCTGTAGAACAGTCAACTTATAAAATAAAGCAAGCTTTCATTATTTAGTGAGACTCTAGTCACACCATCACTTCTCTTGGAGATGTGGTTGAAAATATCAGAACATTTAAGGAGAGCTTGAGAACTGACGAGGTGGCAGTTCCATGATCCAAGTTAAAGACGGCACAATTGAAAGCATAAGAGTCTTTTTTTGTGCTTGATGTGAAAAAAAAAAAAAAAAAAAAAGTGATGTCCCACTTAAAAAAAAATCCCTTTATGTTATTGTTAGAGTCAGAGTGAAGGGGCTGAGTCACCCAGTAAGCCACCTGTTAAATCACGATGTTTCAAACTATCTACCTTCAGAATATATTTGAGAGTGGGCTGTTCATTAGTCATGACTAAAAACACCAAGCAATTCTAAAATGCAACCTATACACATAGCCTCCGTAACTGATACTTATTACTAAACTCTTATTCTAAGTTTATATTTAGGAATTTAGGCAACCCTGCTTTTAATGTGCATCCTTATAAACCAAAATTAATGTCAGCTGGGAAATTCACATTTGCTATTAAGGGATTTTAGCATTTTTCCTCCCATACAGAAAAAATATTCTTTGTGAGGTTCTTTTTGAAACATATCAATAGAAAATATTAAGTACTTTGTATCAAACTATTATAATGGCACATTTATATAAATCTCAACATTCAAATTTATAAAACGATTTCTCTAATCTTGTAAGTAGACTTTTGTTTAAAATTAAGGATGAAAATGAGAAGAATGTCATGTGAAAATCAAATTTTGCTTTTTCTTTCAACCAGCATAGTAGTTATTGAATTAATGCCTTTTTAAAAAAGTGGTGCTAAGTTATTTTACACTGAACATATTAGTATAATTGATGTTAATTCTCCTTCAAAATAATGTTTTAAAAATATAATATATCTGTAAGTATATGTGTGAGAATGACTTTTGTAAAATATTCTAATATAGTCCCCTTTCCTTTTGCAAAATGTTTTATTTTCTCATGCAACTGAAAAATTTTGAAGAATTTTATTTTTTTCATTGTATCAGAAATATAAGAAATGGTTATTTGAGCACTTATATTAGAGTTTTCCTTTGTTTGCTTTGGAGCTTTACATTGGGACACTGATAAGGTACTACACTGGCTTGCTGAAGGACATTTGGAAATATTCCTCCTAATTAAAAAAAAAATAAGTAAGTATAGCCCATCCCAAAAGAGAAGCTTCACCACAGAGATGGAAAGATACACTTGTGTGCCTTTTAGTAGAGTCAAGCTGATGTTGGCACTAATGTAGAAAACCATTCTTCTTTGTATTCATTCAGAAACAAAAACTATGTGGAAATGGGACAATTCTGAGTGGTAAGTGTAGAAGTGCCCACCACCATGTATAAAAGAGTTATTACTATAGCACGATAATTATACTGGGATCAATTGAAAAAACAATAGGAGATAATAGAGAATCTATAAATGACTACATAGATAGATAAATAGATAAAGAGTATTCTATAATTAGTTCATATAATTTAGTTTGTATGGGGATTTACAATGCATGAAAAACTTGGCATTTCATTTCCATGGGTTAAAGGGTGGATGTGTATGTTTATGTGTATGTGTGTGTTTATAATGATCAAAGCCAGTTGAGAGAGATAATACTTTCTATTTATAGCTCCCATAACAATTAATCATATGTTGGTTGAATATTTCATATCCTTTTTATTTTTATTTTTTGAGACAGAATCTCGCTCTGTTGCCCAGGGTAGAGTGCAATGGTGCAATCATGGCTTATTGCAGCCTCAAATTCCTGGGTGCAAGCAATCCTCCCACCTCAGCCTCCCAAGTCACTGGGACCACAGATGTGCACCACACCTGGCTAATGTTTTTGATTTTTAATGGTGAAGAGGTCTCTCTATGTTTCCAAGCTGGTCTTGAACTCCTGGGCTCAAGTGGTTCTCCCGTCTCGGCCTCCCAAAGAGCTGAGATTTCAGGTGTGAGGCACTGTGCTTGACCAAAGATTTTACTTCTAAGTAGCAAAACCTTAGTAGTGTTTCAAGAAAATTCAAGTGGATATACATACAGATTGAGCATCGCTAATGCACAATTCTGAAATCCCAAATGCTCCAACACCCAAAACTTTTTGAGTGCTGACTGACGTCACAAGTGAAAAATTCCATACCTGACCTCATGTGACAGGTTGCAGTCAAAACACAGTCAAAACTTTGTTTCATGCATAAAATTATTTAAAATATTATATGAAAATATCTCAGTTCTATGTGTATAAGATGTATATGAAACATAAATGAATGTTGTGTTTAGACTTGGGTGCTGGTCACAGATATCTCATTATGTGTATGGAAATATTCCAAAATCCTAAGAAATACACAATCCAAAACACTTCTGATTTTAAGTATTTCAGATAAGAAATACTCAAACTATATTTATACCTGCATTATTATACTGTACATCATTTATATGTCACTGTAATTATTACATGTTGCCATTAAACAAAATTTAAAACTTCTTGATTAAATATTTACATCTAAAACATTACAACAGTTTTTGGAAATATAAAATATTTTATAAATACAATGTATAGCATGTACATGTGTGATAAGTATTAGATGTACATTGTGTGTGTGTATGTGTGTGTGAGAGAGAGTGTACAATTTTCATAGTCTTGGGTGGAAGGTGCCCATTTTTAAAGTTAATACCAAACTCAAAAATCCTGAAGGGAAAACAGGTTTTACTATAAAGCAACTAAAGATATATGCCCCCAAATATATAAAATACATATAAATATTGGAAAAATATTTATAACTGAGAGTAATTTTACTATAGGTATTAAAGTCTTAATATGGGAATAGATCTTAGAAATCAGCAAAAAATAAACTTTCCAATAGAAGACTAGGCAAAGGCCATAAATAATTTCTTAAAAAAGAAATTATATATTATCCCCTGTTGAATTGGCAAGTATTGATAATTTCAATATGGCCAAGATTTATATAATGTTTATTTAAGAAGAAACTGGTAAAATATTTTGGGAAGACAGTATGGCAATATGGGCCATAATTTAAAATATGTATATTCTTATTTATTTAGCAATTTAATTTACAGGGATTTATCCTGAGAAAACAATCAGGCAAGTGAAAAATATCTATTTAAAAAATAAGAGACAAACTACTATTTATAGTAGTAAAGAAGTATGGTGCTAATATAAGTATTCAACACAGGAGATTTGATAATCTAGCATACTGAAATGGTGGAACACCCTATAGCTGTTATAAATTTGCTACAGGGATATGCTTATGGACTTTGAAAGCTCTCCTAATATATTTTTAATAGAAAAAAACTTGCTAGCAAATAGCAAAAAAATTTAACTTTGTAAAATATATATTATATATTTACAAATATATTTATTTGTGAGTCTATGTGTGTGTGTATGTGTGGTATGCGTGTGTGTGTGTGTGTGTGTGTGTGTACCAACCATTTGTTAATGGTAGTTTGTTTATGGCAGTCATTATCTAAATAACAGTTTATGCTCTTATGGAGTGTAGTTTCCATAATGGAAAATCCAACAATAAACAAGCAAAAAAATTAACAAAACAAATCAAAATTTGATGATGGATCTGATAAAAAGAAAGGAATAATTCCTTTCCTACATTAGGGGAAGTGGTGAGCACTTTAAAAGAGAACTCTGGAATGATGTCTTTGAACTGAGACTTAAATGAAAAGGAGCTATTTATGAGAGGAGCAAGGAGCAGAGCCTTCTAGGAAGAGGGAACAGCAAGGGTAAGGATTCTAAGGCTGGAACAGGCTTGCAGAGCTGGGCAGAAAGAAGCCCTATGTGAGGAACCTGAACAATAAGAAAGATGAGAGAGGAGGTCTGAAACATTGGCAGTCCGATGGCTCTGGAAGGTCATTAGTTTTAAAAATAAAATAAAGGGGGTTTTTAATCCGAGTACAATTTATAAATGAAGCAGGGCTTCACTTTATAGTAACAAGAAAAGAGAAGCAATTTTATCTTTAAAATTACCTTGCCTTGAGAAAATTCAGATAGAACCTTTAGCATTGCCTGCCTGAAACAACACTGTTTTGTCTTCCCTAACAGTTTAATTTAACATGGATTCAGGTTCATTGAATCACAGCTAATTGTAAAGCTTTCAAAATTAGCAGAAATCTTCCATTAAGGGCCCAGTGATTATGTTTATTAGTATTTGTGGCCTGATTTGTTATTAGGTAAAGAATGCTATTACAGTGTAATCTCATGCATTTTAACAGCTGTGTTATTCCTAATCATTTGAAGAAGGCTGTAAACTGAGTCTCTTATATTAACAGAGATTCCCCAAACAAAGTAGATAGTAACAATCAGTTTTAAGACACTTCACAGAACTAGTGTAACTATCCAATTAGTTTAATGCTATTGCATGTCACTATTGCTTCATGTTAACTCAGCTACATAAATCTCAGTTATAATTCTTTTACAAGTAGTACTTTTTTTTCAAAATAACTTAAGAAAACTTTTTGCATGAGGTTCACTAATTTACAAGTAAATTCTAATTTCATTCTTTAAAATTTTACAACAATTGGTGGATGGGTCTCCATATCTTTAGTTTGGTTTATAAACAGATGTTGAACATCTGAAGCCATTTTCAATTTGTTTTTTTTTTTTCAGGTTAAAACCATTTTATTTGTTAGTAATATGTAACTATTAACCATTAAATAATTTACCAAATTATTCCATTACCTAATCCACATTGCTCCTTCTTGTCCACAAGAATATAGTAAGGTACATTACCAAATACATACCTCTGACTTTAGTGGGCATTTAATGGATTATTAGAGGATCCTGATATCTCTCTTTCTTAAGGAAATTAAACTCATCCCTAGTGATTATGCTTTCTTCATCTAACACTATAATATTAATAACATTTTTAAAAAGTGTAATAATTAACACTAGATTTACAGAGTATTTTTAGACAATTTTCTAAAATTATCTGAAAAATTTGGCCAGAATCAGTATAAAATTCACATCTGAGCTTATGGAAGCCAACTTTATTCCACTCTAAAAGTACAACATTTTATATTTTTAATTTTATCTTTTAAAATGTTTTAACATAAAGGTAGTGGAAGATGTTACTAAAGGTAGCTTAGATAGTAACATATTTGTCGTCTCAGTTAACACAAAGACCATAGATGGGGCAGATCTGCAGGATGCAAAAACTTTCTTTTTTCTCACCTCATAGTAGCCATATGGCTACTGCAATTCTCTGGTTTCATGTGCTTACAAAATGTCCTATACCATCCTCTGTTTTTAAATTTTTTCTTCAAATTAAAAATATAAAAATAAACACAATGTGTATTACTACTATCCATTTCTACCTGATGTTTATTTAGACTTATCTTTAGCTTTAACTTATACAAAAGTTCTATCAGAAATCAATAAATTCAAATGGAAAGTATTATACATAAATCAAAAGTATAAGTATTTTTGTATAATAATTTTTAAGGTTGTGGAAGCAACAAAAGTAACACAATAAATAGCTTCATAAAAATAAAAGTAAAAATAGTTACGAAGTTCTCCACTAGAGTAGCACAATACTGTAAATGCATTTCAAATTTAGTTGAAAATATGAAATATAGCCTCCCTAGATGGAACCATATTTTTAAAAGTGCTCAGTGCTTTCCCACATGGATAAGACAATACATATGCGGTACATAGTGTCAAACTTTTATGCTTCCTTATATTACATATTGTTTTAGAAAGAATTTTGTGAACTCAGTATTGGACAATGTCTAATCTTCTAAGTTGGTCCCATCCTATTCCTGAAAAATAGTATTAACTTGTTTCATAAACTTTTTAGAGCAGCATTGCCCAGTAGAAATACAATGTGACATATACATGCAGTTTCAAATTTTTGAAAAGTCACATTTCAAAATAAGAAAAATATATCAAAAAAGTAATTTTAATAGTATATTTTTGTTTAAATCAATATATCCAAAATTCATTTCCACATGTGGCAAATAGCCACATTTTATGTGCTAAATAGCCATCTGTGACTAGCAGCTGCTGAATTGGACACTGAAACTTTAGAACATGACTTAATGTATGACTCAAATGATTTTTTATAAACTATAGTTTCTACAAAAGAACCTATTTTTCAGTAAAAATGATTACTGCAGTGGAAAATTCAACTGGCTGATGAGGCAGTTTTGCATCATGACAAAATAATCAACTGAATCACCTTGTTTGGTTTGAGTTTTTGCATTTTTACCTTTCAGTAAAGGTCTTTGGCTCTGTGTGGACAAAATCTTTTACACCCCAAGAATCTATTGTATTAATTCACTGAGATATTGTGCTTGTATCTTTTACATACCACCTGTTGCAACGTATATTGATTTGGGGTTCATAGGATTATCTTCCTTCCTTCTCCCTCCAACTGGACTATGGACACTCTGTGAGTAGGTACTGTATCTTTCTTTTTTTTTTTTTTTTTTGAGACGGAGTCTTGCTCTGTCGCCCAGGCTGGAGTGCAGTGGCGCAATCTTGGCTCACTGCAAGCTCCGCCTCCCGGGTTCGTGCCATTCTCCTGCCTCAGCCTCCTCAGTAGCTGGGATTACAGGCGCCTGCCACCACACCCGGCTAAATTTTTTGTATTTTTTAGTAGAGACGGGGTTTCACCGTGTTAGCCAGGATGGTCTCGATCTCCTGACCTCGTGATCCGCCCGCCCCGGCCTCCCAAAGTGCTGGGATTACAGGAGTGAGCCACCGCGCCCGGCCGTATCTTTCATTTTTGTAACAATACACCAGGTAGAGGCTGGACACAAGATGGGTTCTTTTTTTTTTTTTTTTTAGACAGAGTTTCACCCTTGTTGCCCAGGTTGGAGTGCAATGGCACAATCTTGGCTCACTGCAACCTCTCCCTCCTGGGTTCAAGCAATTCTCCTGCCTCAGTCTCCCAAGTAGCTGGGATTACAGGCATGTGCCACCATGCCCAGCTAATTTTTGCATTTTTAGTAGAGACAGGGTTTCACCATGTTGGTCAGGCTGGTCTCAAACTCCTGACCTCAGGTGATCCACCTGCCTCGGCCTCCCAAAGTGCTGGGATTACAGGTGTGAGCCACTGCGCCCAGCCCACAAGATAGGTTCTTAATAAATATTTATATATTATATTTAAGTTGCTATCTTCAAGGAATATCTCTTGACTTTTTAATGTAACTTATAGAAAAATTCAGAATTGTGGGTATTAAAACTTCCCAAGGCAAATGAACCTTGTATGTGCATGTATATGGGTAATTTGATTTTCCTATTTTAGTGAAGTCTGCACTTGTCTTTTATTTTATCTGTTCTCATTGATGCTCACTTTCTGAAGGGCCTTGGGTGTTTGAGGTCACTCCCATCAAAGACAAGTTTCATTTGTATCATTAGGTTTTATTACATATTTCATAGGTGTTTTTCTCATCATGAAGTCGTTTTATATATCCTTTTCAAGTTGTTTTGTTTATACTTTAGCTCCTCTAAAATATTATAACCTTTAAAATCAATGACCATTTTAGTTTTTACTCAACCTTCTTCATAACACCAGGCAGTATTTTGGGCACAGAATAGGTACTGGGTTCAATAAATACTTGTTAATTAAGCTATAATATTTTTGCATGACAATTATGTTTAATATTGAAACTCTGCTACACAGCAACACAGTTTAACCTGTTTAATGTTATAATTTACACACACTACTTCACTATTTAAATGTACATTGAATGTCTCCTTCATTCTTGAGTTCATTCATTTCACATGTTGAGTGCTGCAAAGTCCAGGAAATGTACTAGAACTAAGCATCCCTTAGTGAATACAAGAGACAAGATCCTATGCCTGTGTTATTTGTGTTAGCAGAAATACAAACAACAAACAGGTAAACAACAAATAGGTATAAAATAACTTTATCTTAATTCAGTGGAGGAAGAAATGGTTGAGGAATAGAATAATAAGGCAAATCAAGATACTTGAAGTGAACAAGGACTCTGTGAGTAGGCAACATTTAAGCTGAGGTCTGAAGGATTAATAAACACTTACCTTATGAAGAGCAGAAGAAAGAGCATTCCAGAGAGAAAGAGTACCATATGTAAGACACAGTTTGGTACACAATGGCATTAGGAAGATGCTTGGTGCATCTAGGGACTCAGTGAGCTCGTGAGAGCCATGAGTGAGAAGAGGTGGAGGTGAGGTGTAGCCAAGGCACGGGATTATGTTGGGATTTTTAGGCCGCAATAAGGAAATTGGGCTTTATTTCGAAAGTATGGAGTAATGAAGGGCATGATCCATACTAGCAGAGAAGTCTGCTGAAGCAAGTGGAGAAGGAGGGCAAGAGGGTGAATGTAACAATGAGGGACATATTTTAGTTTCTGAGATACAAGTTAGTGGGTTGGGACAGTTGAGCAGCAGTAGTGACGAAAAGAAGATGCTATACATTGGATTCTATACATTGGATTGATAGGACTACTTAAGGGATAGGACTTGGGGATTGAGGAAGAGTAAAAATCAAGGATGACTAGCAGTTTTTCTGCTTTTGTTGGAATGATTTTTTCAGATAGGGAAGTCTAAGAAGGAGAAACAATTGGGGCTGTAAAAAAGAGAATTTTTTTTTTTATTATAGTATGAGCTGTCTGTGAGATGCCTAATAAGATGTCTGATAAACAGATTGCTATAAAAATCTGGAGCTCAGAAGAGAATTTGCAAAAGTACAAATATGAAACTCATTGACAGTAAATAGCCTTTAAGGTTATGAAACTGGATAGAAACCCCTTGAGAAGAAGTGTAGAGAAAGAAGAGAAGAGTTCTGTGAACTGAACTCTGGGGAACACCAGTGTCTTAGTCTACTTATGCTGCTGTAACAAAATACCACAGAGCAGGTGGCTTAAATAACAGACATTTGTTGCTCATAATTCTAGAGGCTGGGAAGTCCAAGATTAAAGGCTGGTAGATTTGGTTCTTGGTAAAGGCTCTCTTTCTGGCTTGCAGATAACTGCCTTCTTGCTGTGTCCTCACACAGGGGAGGGAAGAAGCTCCAGTGCCACTTTCCTGTTTTATATGGGCACTAGTTTGATAATAGGGGCTTCACCCTCATAATCATATCTAAACCTAATTACCTCCAAAACACTCTATCTTCTAATATGAGATCACATTGGAGTTTAGGGGTTCAAAATATGAATTTTTAGGGCACACAGCATTTAGTCTATAACAATTGGAATTTAGACTTTTGTTTGACAAGGAGAAACCAGAGAAGTAAGAATAAAGCCCAAAGAGCCTAGTGTCATTGTAGCCTTCCCCTGCCAAAATCCTTTCAGTGGCTTTCTGTCCATTTTAATTAAAACCCAGAATCCTTATTGTGATCATCAACCCCACTGTTTTGACAAATAGAGTGTAGACAACTTCAGTAATTGCTACTGACATTTAATGAAGTGGATTAAAATAATTTGGTGATATAGACAAGATTGATTTCACTGGAGTGATGAGATTTGAAGCTAGGTCAGAGTGAAGTGGGTAATATAGTGGAGAAACTAGTGGAGACAACATTAAAAATTTGGCAGTCAATGGCAATAGAAAAATTTATAGTAACTGGGGAAAGAAAATGGACCAAGAAAAGACACATTTAGGCTGGGAAGTGCTACAACACATTTGTATACTGAAAGGATGCATGTGTGGAACTACATCAGCATAATCTGTGCTGTGGCACTAGATACAAGCAGCCACAGTGTCATTGGTGGTGGGGGTAGGTCTCGAGGGAGAACTTAGGCCCTGGGTGTTTGCTGGCTGCCCTGTTTTTCTTACTCCTCTCCAGCAGCCAGCTGCTAGGAGCAAGTGATAAGAAATGCCAGCTTACATCCCACGTTTTATCTCACTTTCTCCAGTCTTCAGCCTACTGTTGTTTCTCTTTCTCTTTCCTCACTTACTTAAATCTTGTAAATCTAAGTTGCAGCCACTTCTTACTTTTTTTTTTTTTTTTTTTTTTTTTAGTCTTCCCATAAAGTGTATAGTTTACTCTTATGGGTTGATTTAAATGAGACAGAGTTCAGTTCAGGGTTCATCGGAACAGTTGTGTGACTGATGAAATGAAGCATAAATAATAAGCTTTTATTTGTATAGTTTTAATGGAGAATGGTATTACTATTTTTTACAACATACTGACAGAAAGAATAGTAGAATATTAGGCACTGATTGATATTTATTTATTGAGCACTATGTCTCATAAACTAGTGATTTACATAAAATGTGCTTTTTAAATTTCACAACCCATTTAATCAGTTATAATTTTTATCTTCATTTTACAGATAAATAAAGAGGTTACATAACTTAATTAAGATAATGCATTTAGAAAGTTTCAGAGCCATGATTTGAGCCCAGGTAGCCTGACACAAAGCCCAGGCTCTAATCCCTAAATTCTACTGTCTCTAACCCCATAAATTCTTCTTGTCTCAGGGATCAAAATTATGTGGATGCATGTATTAACAGTGTTCCAACACTGCGTGGTTTCTTTAAGATGGTGCCCTCCTAACTCTCTCTAAATGCGTAAATCAGTTTGACCCCAGCCCTAATATGGAGGCGGCAGGTCAACTTCCCACCTGTAATGAGCAGTAATAGCAGCAGTTATAGCAGCTACACTTAGTTATAGGTGACATTTGCTGAATGATGACTAAATGTCAAGCACTGTAGCATTTCATTTAATCTTTCCAACAATCCTTTGTAGTGTGCACCATGATGGCCTGCATCTAACAGATGAGAAAATGCAGTTCACAGAGGCTGACTAATTTGCCATATAACCTGTATGTGCAGAAGGAAGCCATTCCATTCTGGAACCCAAGCTGTCAGTCTTAAAATCTTGTACACCTTTACTTGTTCAAAGTTCTTATGGAATTTACTCACTTCTCCGTGGTTTGTTTCTTCTTTATCTTCCAAACCTTTTAATCCAAATTTGGGTGCAACTTGTCGGTGACATTAAAAAAAAATTTTATCGTATATAAATAAAAGAAATTTAAACTATGAGCATTCTTAGTAAAGTTTATCTCCACACAAAATTTTTATTTTCACTCAATTTTTATAACCAACTGATTTATTTATATCCAACTAATCAATATTTATATCCAACCAATGTTAGTTATTTTGTTTTTTTTGTTTTCTCCATAGCCTTTCTTGGTAATTGTTCTCTGGAATATTTCTGTGATAATTTTTGGTTATCATTTTACTTTTTTATCCTTCTAAACACTGTATGCAGTCGATGTATAAATTCAGACATAGTGCACAATGCCAGAAGTGGAACTAATAATCTTTAAATAATGCTAGAAAGTTGTTTGGAAACACATTTCCCAGAACCACATGCTTTGGAATTTGTTAAAACAAAACAAAAAACAAACCTATTCTGGTCAGAGAAGGTGGTTCCAGGTTCCATATTTTATTCTTATAATTCATCATTTAATTTTCTGCATGTTATGACAGATTTTATATTTGGTAGAAAAAAATCTTTGTAAGGCATGAGAATGGGGATTTTAAGTTTTTTTTTTTTAAATTCGAAAGCTGTAGACATACAGTTGTAGAACTTTGCATTTGATTAGCAGCTAATTTAAAAATATTTTCATTTACATATTTTATATGTAACATATTTGAGGTGTCTCAGTGAAAATAAACACTAGAAGAGATAAACATTTGGGCATCATCAGTATATATCATTGCTAGTGATTATGACTCTATGAATGGATGAGATCATCCAAAAGAATTACAGAGTATGAAGATATATGGTCAAGGATTAAACTCCGAACACCACCACCATTTCAGGGGAGCTCAGGTGAAGAGGCATCCGTGAAGCAGTATGAAGACAAATGGTCATAGGATATGGGAAAATCCAATATTTTCATGAAAGATGAAGACAAGTTTCATGGGTTAAAATTTCAAGGATTGAGGAGTCAACTATATTATGTACTATGAGTATCCAATAAGAATTTTATTTAGCAATATATTAAGATTATTTTTCTCTTGGCAAAATAAGATTCAGTAGAATGGCGGATGCAGAGACAGGTTAGGAATTGAATAAGTTTAGATATGGAGAAAGAAATATGTATTACTCTTTTAGTTCTACATGGACTAGAGAGATAAGAAGATACTTGGAGGATGATTCAGGGTTAAGAAATGTGTATTCAGAGAGAATAATTGAAATTGCTTAATATTATAAGATAGAGATCAACCACGGTGATGAAATCCACTAAAAGCAAACATTTAGGTTTATGGCATAATCTTAGAATGCAATAATTTGTTTTTTCTTTCATTTAGATCATACTTAACTAACCTAAATATAATTCTAATAGTCAAGAAAGAAGCTATTTTTTTTTGTTTTAGAGAGGATATTATTATGTTTATATGTCTTCAATAAGAGCTTATAATATTAGTATGACTATGAAGAAAGCAATTTTACTGCTACATAATTTTGGTTACATAAAATTTTTATGATAAATTGTGAAAAAACCTTTATATTAAGAAGCAAATATCTCTGCAAAAAGTCATGTTTGTACAATATTGAAATCATGAAAATTTAAAAATGCTTTTGATGTATTAATATATTTATCAAAATAATTTGTTATAATGTTTACCAGAGTGAAGCCTTTACTCAACACTATCAAATTTTTGAACTCCTATAGAAACAAATCAATTTTAAGTCACCATTAAAGTGATCTTGTTTTATCTTTTACTAATGTTTGAGGACGTGAGTAGATCACATGAAATGTGCTATACTCTCTATATCTCCTTTAGTAACTTGTTACAATTTGTTTAATCCTATAATGTTTTATTTCTAAAATTGTTCTGTGGTTTTCTAATAGATGCATGGCCTAGTTCTGCATATTTCTTGATAGTGAAATATGTGATCTAAGGCTTTTCTGAGTTAGTAGAAATGTCTGCTTTCAAAGCTACTCATAGATAGTAAATATCCTAGCTCTACCCATGCTTATAATAAAGTCTGTTGTGTTCAAATGCATTTTATTACAACATATGTTAATTGTCATGGAACATACAATAGATAATTCATATTCAATCTACTCAAAACTACTACTTTAAAGGAGAAAATCAATGAACCTTTTTGTTTCCACTAGATGTGTGTGTTTGTGGTGTGTGCGTGTGTGTATGCGTGTGTGTATAAAGGACTAGATAGGTTGAAATTAGTAACACTTCTAAATTGTGCATCTCATACCTTCCCTTCCACAGGCATAGGAAATGGCCAAAATATATTCAAACTCATTTGCAACAAAGGGTTTACTTCAATGATAAACAAAATATTTTTTTCCTGAGGCTTCTAATTCTTCATGTTATTTCCTCTGGCTCTTTATTCACAACCATTCTTCTCTTAAGTTCATTTTGTGCTGTGATAACAACATAACACAGGCTAATTTGTAAATAAGGGAAATTTATTTTTTACAGTTCTGGAGGCTAGGAAATCCAAAGTCAAGGGGTCCTCATCTGGCTAGGGCCTTCTGGCTGTATCATCTCATGGTGGGAGGTAGAAGGGCAAGAAAGCATATTTAAGAGTGATAGCATGAGGGGGCTAAACTCACTTTTATCAGAAACTTGCTCCTGGAATAACAGCACTAATTCATTTATGAGGACAAAACCCTCATGGTTTTACTACCTCATAAGGGTCCCACCTCTTAATACCATCACAATGGTAATTACATTTCAACATGAGTTTTGGAGGGGACATTCAACTCATAGCAATTCTACATGAATAAATCTTCTTTCTTAGAAACAAAGTTTTTCAACTCCCGGCCTACCAAATCAGAAATTCTCAGAGTAAGTCTTGGAATCTTTGCTTTCGTCACCTTCATGTTTCTGTTCTTGAATACTTATATCCATGGTGATATTTATATTACTACATTTTAAGTGGCTTCTTTAAAAATATTGCTCAACAAATATGTCTGTATAGGATTATTCTTATCACATTGGCTATAGTATTACTGCATTCAGGTTCCAAACATGATATCTGATTTGTTTTTTTAAAAATTAATGTCGGATATTTCCTTGATTGGTCATTCTAGCCTGACTTGAATTGAAATAGTATATTCATCTAGGCATTCAACTCTACTTATTGAGAGAGAGCCTATCATATGCAGATGCTGATTGATCCAGGTGTCTGGAAATAGACCAGTGAACAAAGCACAGTCTTGGTCTAGAGGAAATGTCCTAAATAGTGAAGGAGACAGACATATGAGAGCATATGTAACATTTTGGAAAAGTTTTTCTACTGATTGATTTTCAGTTTACTAAGGAAAACTATGCTGTCTTGTAGTTTCTGGACGAATGTTATTACTAAAGAATTTGAATTGTCCTGCTCTGCATAATGTAAATCTAAATCAAATAGTTTGACATATTCCTGTATAGATTTTTTAGCTGAAGTGGCTTATAAAACTTTCATAATCTTAAATATGACTTATTTAATTTCCATGGCTTTTTCCCCTTTCCTTCCTCAAATAAATTAGATATACTTCTCCAGTCTGAGCTGATAGTTATTGCAAAGGAAAAGAATTATAAATAGAATACTTAATTTTATTCTCTAAATAACTTTTTAGATAATGTATCATAAATTTATGTAACTTATCATACTGTGTGACATTTAATGAATCAGAATAGCCTAAAGGGCCTGAAAAAGATTTACTGAGAAATATGTCACTTGGAGTGTATACACTTTCTGATAATTCCTTTCAATTGAAAGAGAATGGGAAAGATGTTTTACTTTTTATGCTTAATTCATTACACATTTAAAACATATTAATTAAGCAAAATTTAGAAATTCAGGGAGTTCTACATTTTCTAATAGTCCTGCCATTTCTCTCATTAGGCATTGTCTGTCTATGATTCATTTCAACAATGACAAGCTGCTAGACTCATAAAAAACCTGAATTTAAGATTAATATTCTCTAACTTCACATGTCAAAAAAACTTATTTCTCAAGAGAAAAGAAATTAAGGTCAAAAGGTAGGACTTTATTTCTTTTCAAGTGCATAAGGTTTAAGGATCGGAGAATATCTTTTCATCTAGCAGAGAAAAATGTAGCAGGGGATCGAATAGGTCAAGACTAATTGGATTGCATTTTAATAGGTTAACTTATTTTCTGCCTATCACCAAGGAAGTGTCAAATAATCTTTAATTCCTTTACTGAGTGAAGAATTCATCACATATCTTAAGAAACTGCTCAATCAAAAGCAAAGTATGAACAACTGAAAACATAGCAATATGTTTAATAAAGAAAAAGTTTTGCTGAGGCCATTATGCACAGGATGAGTATATATAAGAGACCCTGTTCAATGAGGTCCCCATTCAATCTGTAAAAATATTGTCAGATTTGTTAAACTTGGCTTATGTCTTTGCTTCATAAGCAAGACTAGGTCGCTTCATAAGTGTGTAAATTAAATATGCAAGGTTTAAATATGCAAATATGCAATATATCAGTCTTTTTCCTCACCCTTCACTGGGTCCCAATACTTCTGATGAAATTATGCTACCACATTCTTCATGACTGGATGATGAGAGTTAAGAGCCTGCAGCCACAGAACCAGTAGAGGAATTGACAAGCCCAGATTTTTACTCCTGCCAATATGTAAATCAAAATTTAAACAAAGCACATCAAGTCAGTATTTCACTGTCTACTACTGCTGCTACTATTGCTATTTGTGCTACTGCCACTTAACCCTTATTTGCATTTGCTGTGTGTACACATTTACCTTCCCAACAATCATCAGAGGCAGGTACTATTACATAAGTTTTATATGTGGGAAATTAAAACACAAAACTCTTAAGTAACTAGCCCAAGGTTACACATCTGTACAGTGTCAGAGCCAATATTCAAATCCAGGCATCCTAGGCCTAAAGCTCATGTATTAATACCAACACTCAATTACACAACACAAAAATCACAATATGTTGATATTAAATTAGCCTCTTTGCTGATTTTCTGATTGCAAAATTATCAATGAATTTGTCTCATTTTGGGGGGGATGCTGCTTATTCAGACAATTATATAACATAGCACTGAGAATTAAGAAATGAGGTCAGGGAATTGCCAAAGGAAACCAGAGTTGGGAAATATAAAGTGCAAAAACATTCAGAAGAAGCAAAAACCAATTGCTCTATAGAGATGATCATTTGAGCAGAAAAGTTTGCTAATGAAACCATATTTATATTTTTTGGCTGGTGTTTTTCTGAACAGAGGCTGAATCATTTGCAAATGCTTATGAAAAGGGAAATAATTTATATTGTTTTTTTTTTAAAGTATCTTGTATTAGGCCATTTTTGCATTGCTGCAAAGAAATACCTGACTGGGTAATTTACAAAGAAAAAAGTTTAATTGGCTCACAGTTTTGTAGGTTTTACAGGAAGCATGGTGCTGGCATTTGCTTGGCTTCTGGAGAAGCCTCAGGGAGCTTTCAATCATGGCAGAAGGTGAAGGGGGAACAGGCACATCACATGGCAAAAGTAGGAGCAAGCAAGAGGGGATAGGGAGGTGCCACATTTTAAATGACCAGATCTCACAAGAGCTTACTACTGCAAAGACACCATCAAGCCATGAAGGATATGCTCCTATGATCCAGACACCTTCCACCAGGCCCCATCTTCAGCACGGGGACTACAATTCCACATCAAATTAAGGTGGGGACAAATATTCAAACTATGGCGTTTTACTGCTGGCCCCTCCTAAATCTCATGTCCTTCTCACATTGCAAAATACAATCATGCCTTCTCAAAAGTCCCTCGAATTTTTAACTAATTCCAGTGTAAACTCAAAAGTTCAAAGTCTCAGCAGAGATAAAGCAATTCCCTTCCACCTATGAGCCTGAAAAATAAAAAACAAATTAGTTATTTCCAAGATTCAATGCAGTTATAGGCATTAGGCAAACATACTCCAATAAGGAGAAATTGGCCAAAAGAAAGGAGCTGTAGACCTCATGCAATTATGAAACCAAAGAGGATAGTCATTAAATTTTAAAGCTCCCAAATAATCTATTATTCCATATCCCATATCCAGGGCAAAGTGGTGCAAGGGGTGGACTCCCAAGGCCTTGGAAAGCTCCACTTCTGTGTATTTGCAAGGTTAAGCACCAGGCTGCTCTCACAGGTTGTTGAATGCCTGTGGCTTCTCCAGGCACAGGTTGTGAGCTGCTGGTGGATCTACAGTTCTCTGATCTGGAGGGTGATAGCCTCTCTCTCACAGCTTCACTATGCAGTGCCCTCATGGGGAACCTGTGTGGGAGCTCCAATCCAACTTTTCCCATTAGAGCTTCCCTAAGAGAGGCTCTCTGTGGGGACTCTGCCCCTGCAGCAGGCTTTTGCCTGGGCACTGAGGCTATTCAGTATATCCTCTGCAATCTAGGCAGATAGCACCAAACCTCATTCACTCTTGTACTCTGTACACCCACAGGCTTAACACCACATGGAAGCCACCAAGGCTTCCAGTGGCTTGTACACTAGCAGTATCTGGCAGCACTAGCAGTATCTGGAACCCTTTGATCCAAGGCTGGAGCAGGAGCAACCAGGATGCCAAGAAGGCTACAGAGGACAGTGGTGGCCCCAGGTCTGGCCCATGAAACCATTCTTTCTTCCTAGGTCTCCAGGCCTGTGATGGATGTGATGGGCTGCCACAAAGTTTTCTGAAATGCTTTTGAGGGCTTTTTCCATTGTCTTGGCTATCAGCACTTGGGTCCCTTTTAGTTATGCAAATTTCTCTAGCAAGTAGTTGTTCTTCAGCCTGCTTGAATTTCTCTCCTGGAAAAATAAAAACTCTTTCCTTTCTCTATCACATGACCAGGGTACGGATTTTCCAAACTTTATGCACTGTTTTTTTAAACATAAATTCCAGTCTTAGGTCATTTTTTTTGCCCCCACATCTGAACATAGGCTGTTAAAAGCAGCCAGACCACATCTTGAACACTTTGTTAATTAGAAATTTCTTTTATCAGTACCCTAATCATCACTCTTTAGTTTAAACTTCCACAGATCCCTATAGTAGGAACAGAATGCAGCCAAGATCTTTGCTAAGGCATAACATGGGTGAACTTTGCTCCAGTTCCTGTAAGTTCCTCATTTCCATCTAAGACCTTGACACCTGGACCTTACCATCCATATTAGCATTTTAGTCACAGCCATTTAACCAGTCTCTAAGAAGTTCCAAACTTTCCCTTATCTCTTTGTATTCTTCTGAGCCCTCCAAACTCTTCCAACCTCTGCCCGTTACCCAGTTACGCAGTCACTTCCACATTTTTAGGTATTTTTATAGCAGTGCCCCAAACTCCTGGTACCAATTTTCTGTATTAGGCCATTCTTGCATTGCTACAAAGAAATATATGAGACTGGGTAATTTAAAAAGAAAAGAGGTTTAATTGGCTTACAGTTCTGCAGGCTTTACAAGGAGCATGGTGTGGGCATCTGCTTGGCTTCTGGAGAAGCCTCAGAGAGCTTTCAGTCATGGTGGGAAGTGAAGAGGGAACAGGGACATCACGTGGCGAAAGCAGGAGCAAGCGAAAGAGAGAAAGAGGGGAGGTTCCACACACTCTTTGATGAGCAGATCTCATGAGAACTCACTATTACCAAGACATCACCAAGTCATGAGGGATCTGGCCCCATGATCCAAACACCGCCCACCAGACCCCACCTCCAACACTGGGGATTACAATTCCACATGAGATTTGGGTGGGGACAAACATCTAACCTTATGATATATAAGACTATATCATATTATCTCTTATACACTTTATAATGCTTCCTGAAAAGAGACTTAAACTGCCTCATTTATTCCAAAACACTAGGTAAAAATGAACTGGATAGATATTTTCATTATGTGGTCAGAGATATTGACTAAATAGTACTTATGTTAGAAAGTATTTCAGGTTTAAAAAAGTATGAATCATCTACTGTGATGATATATTCAGCAACTAAAAATTAGTTGCTTTTTAAACATTATTGTCAACTTGGCCAAGCTATTTATAAATAATTTAAAATAATTGCTTTTTTATCATTGAATTTTATATCTTTATTGATACTTATATGGCTTTAGGGTATCAAAACTCCACCTAGAATTTATCACCACAAAAATGTTTTTCTTAGAAATTTAATGATTCTTATACATTCAAAATTGACCAGTACTATGAAAATATGTGTAGGAGCAGATACAGTACAAGTTATGTATACAATTTTATGATTCATATTGATAACTGTCAACATCAATCGATTGATGTTGTTTTTCTAACATCGCTTTGCTTTTAGAAGTGTAATTAGAGTTATAATACCAGACCATAAAATCCAGAGCAAGAAAATTGCTTATTTCTTTTATGGATTAATTGGTCTAAAAAGATTCAACCTGTAAAATATTTTTATTTTATAATGAGCACTTGTATGGTGAACATAGAAAACTCAATGACAGATTAGAAATATATGAATATTGACTCTAAAATTAGTTATTTATTCCTGTGTAAATAATTACCTGAACACTTACTGGCTTAAAACAATGTATATTATTTCATAATATCTGTGGGTAGGAATTTGGCATGGTTTAGCTGGGTCCTCAGACTCCAGATCTCTCACAAGGCTGCAATCAAAGTATCAGCTAGGGCTGACATCATCAGCTCAGGCTCAAACTGTGGGAGGAGCAACTTCTGAATTCACTTAACCTGAGCTTGGCAAGCTTCCTTTCCTGGCTAGTGGTTGGCATGAGACATCAGTTTCTTGCTACCTTGATCTTCTCATAAGCTGTACAGTGTGGCAACTTTCCCCAGACAGGTTTTGTGTGTGTGTGTCAGAGAGAGAGAGAGAGAAAGAAAGTCAGTCTATCGTAACCTAATCTCAGAAGAGACAAGAAGACATCCCAACACTTAACCATATTTTTACTAGGCCTAAACATCTACAGGTAAGAGAGGGGGATTACACAAGGGTATGAATACCAGGAGGTAAGAATCACTGGGAACCATTAGAGTCTTCCTATCACAATTTCCAAAGACATTCTAAAGAATATAAAATAAAATATATCTTTTTTCTTCTTTCTCCTTTGGACAGTTTCTTCCTTGCTAAATACTGTTTCTTGGTGTTTCCCCTGGTCAAAAGTTACTTATCTCCTTTCCACAGCTAATTAAAGTTTGCTTTTAGCTAACTATTATCCATTAATAGGTCCTTGTTGAATTAATCTTATGTGAAAGACACTTGGCAAATGTAATCTGGACAATAAAAGAATGACTAACTTAATGTACTTCCTCCTAATGAGTTTGCAGTGGAGGTTCAGGCAAAATCTGTTGAAATGATTCACTTAGTATTGGTGACTAATTCCAATAAGGTGTTATCTTGTCATTGTGCCTGAGCATTCAATGCCACAGAACAGAAAGCAGTATATAATAAAAAGAATTTCAGGTACTGAAATAGGATACTTTAAGGCAGAGTCCTCCTCCCCCACACAGGAAACTGCCCACTGAAACTGTCTTTCCATTTATTTTTCTCGAATCAACATATTTATTGAAACATTACAGAATATAGAGAGGTATGGATAAACCTATGCTAAGAGAGTTAGGATTTATATGGAAAGAAAGTACATAGAATGATAATATCAGGCAATATGTACATGAAAATAAGTATAATGGAAGTTCGGTGGATGGAGAGGTCACTCCTACCTGGGCTGGTCAAGAAAGTTTAATTTGGTTTGAATCCAAGGTATTCTTACATTCAGGCCAAGCCCATTCTGGCTTACATTTTTAATTACCTCTTGTGGTAGGCTGCATAAGGAACCCCCAAAATGTCTGCATCTTATATCCCAGGACGTGTGGCTGTGTTACCTTTGGGACATTGTGGGTGTGAGAACATTAGGTTAAGAATCTTGAGATGGAGAGATAATTCTGAATTAGCTAGGTGCATCCAATGTAAGAGTCCTTATAAGAAGGAGGCAAAAGGGTTAGTGTTAGAAAAAGAGATGTGAAGATAGAAGTAGAGATTGAAATAATGCTTTTTGAAGATGGAGGAAGAGGCCATAAGCCAAAAAATGCATGCAGCCTTTAAAAGCTGGATAAGGCAAGGAAAGGGATTCTCCTCTGAAGTCTCCAGAAGGAACATAGTCCCTGCCAGCGCCTTGATTTTTAGATTCTAACCTTCAAATCTGTAAAATGATAAATTTGTGTTATTTTAAGTCACTAATTTGTGGAAATTCATTACAGAGGCAATAGGAAATTAATATACTCTTCACATGGAATGGAATTTAGTAGTTTACTCATGGGCCACATTGCTTTACTTTTCTAGCAGTCCTCTTAGGTCAAGCACTTTAAGATACACTGCCCACTGTGCAGCTCAAATCTGGTCCTCAGGAATATTCACCTCTGTGTGTTGGGGGAGGAGGAGTGGGAGGGTGAGGAGTGAGACAGGAATAGACTTTGGTGCCTAAGTGTAAAGATGCCAAAAAATCCTGAAATGCAAATTTAGTATACTTTCCATGAAGAAATTTCCTGCGTAATTTGCCAATAATGCTGTCATTAAGAGACAATGTTTATCAATTCTGGCAGAATCTGTTTTACAATATTTTCACATGGCTTGATGTAGCTCCTTGCTTAAGGATATGGAAATACTGGTCATCACTACCTTATTTTTGGCCTTTGGACCAAAGCTAAAATTGAGAAAGATTCCAATTTTAATATTGTGTTACATAGCCACTGCACTATGCATTCAAGATTCACAATCCAGTTTAAGGGATGCTGGAGGCAAAGGGATGAAGACTTATATACCATTAAAATGTCACTATATTCTTGCTTTGAGTGGTACTGTACTGTGTTTACTGAAACCAGTACATATCAGAACCAGGGGAGCCATGTCCCTGCTTTATGGTAACTGATTTCACGGAGCCATGCAAGGTAAAGACAGTTAACACTGTACTGTGCTAAGTAAGGACTGTCTGTATTGTCTGTTTTGATTGCTCTCAAGCAAAAGAAATATCCAAACTTTGCTACTGCACTAACCCCAAGGAACTTAGCATTGTATGCACTTTGAAATTCTTACCTGGTGGCGTGGCTCATTTGAATGCTGTCAGTTACATTTAGGAGGAAGTATAAGTAATGAAAAATATGTCCTAGAAATATTAAGGAAAGGAGAGATAAGGATATAAAATATTCTAAATTGATCCCAGTAAATGAAAGAATATTATAAACTTTAAAGCTTTATTTTAGTTGTATTTTTGGGGGAGGGAGCTTGAGTGGATGAAAAGGATAACAAGACTGTCTGTAGAACATATAATGACTATAGAATGTTCTATCATCGACTGAAAATCTCCAGCTCTATGCTGTGCTCTACGAGTCCTAAATTATGCTATAGTCTCAATTACTTGAATAACATAACATCAATGCATTTTATGCTCTGATTTCAGTCAGTTATATTTCCATTCAATAGTATTATTTGGTATTGTAAACATTTATTCATAATAGAATCCTGGTAGCATCAATTGAGATGGAGCTGCCCAGAAGAAAAATAGATAAATCATATGTTCTTTTGCTATTTCTTGTTAACATTATGATCATCACTTATTTCAAAAACTGAACTAAAAAATAAAAAATAAATTTGAAATTCACTTATTATGATTTAGAACTTGATGAATTTCTTTCCCAAAGAAAACATCTTAATGCAAAGGGAATTTTTCTGCATGTTTCTTAGATTCTAAATTAGACTTCCTTTCACAAATTTTGCATATCTGATTTTGGATAGTGTTGCTAATTGCTGTTTTTTTTTTTTTAAATTTAAGATCTCATCTCTCCCCCTAGCTCTAATTCCTCCAAGGCTATTATTTCCAAAATTAATGTATGACCATAAAATACTTAGTATTCGGCTGAAAATACTATGCCAATTTTTTCTAGAAGTGTGAACTTGAATTTGAATATAGATCATCTCTTTTCTTGCCAGCTTATTATGATTACTTTGAAACTGTTTATATTAATTGGCTTAATACCTAAATTCTAGTAGGGGAGAGATATGGTTAAATAAATATGTATTAGAAATATCTATTATTAGAAGTATCTATTTTAAAAACAGATTATATATATATATATAGATATTTCGTAAACCACTTGCCCTGTTTTTGCTTTCAGTTCACAAAAAATTCTGCCTTGTGGTTATTTATGAATCAGACTGATAAATTGCCTTAAGGTACCACAGTCAGTGGAACTGCAGTTATTAACAGTTGGAAAAGACAGTATTTTATTCTTCCCTCTTACAAAAATCACTTCAGATAGGCTAATCTCCAACTTTTTTTTTTAACCCTGTATTTTAGGCTACTATTTACTGAGTTGAAAATAAAACCTGATTTTTAAAGTTAAACTATATGGTATTATATTTTTCTAGTTATTTGCTTGCATTTTGTGTCAGATAGGAGAAGATCTAAGCATCATGTAATTGAAGACTTAATTGTAAATTAGAATTACAGTAATTGAGCCTCTGATCCAACAATCCACCAGACAAAAGTGAGTCTCCAATAAATTATGTGTATCTAGGATTATAATATTGATATTCTCATTTAAATATTGAATTCTTCTTCTCAGTGGCTATAGCACTTTTTTAACCTACTTAAAGCTTCCCACATCATGGTATATAAACCTGTGATATCAAATAACACCTTTAAAGAGGAATAAATTTGTATGGTTTATGGTATACATGTTACCCAATACACAGTTTTTAATGTACAGCAAAAAAGATTACTCTTTTTTTATTAGGAATAATGAAAATAATATGCTTTAATATGACATTGGTGAAAAATGTATAATAACCAAAGTCATAGAAATGCATAAAAGTTATAAGACTATGTGAGGAAATAAAATGAATCTTAGGGTTCCTTCCCTTTCAGGCAAAGTAATCTCTAGAAATCTAATGGAGATTTATACCTAAGATTAGTCTATATTTGGGTCTTATTTACATGTATTCTAATGCTTATCTGTTTTGACATATATATTTATGTAATCTGTATCTGTAGCCTATGTTTATTTTACACATGTGTAACTAGACTGTGCCTATGTATTATTACATGAATAATAATAATATTGTTTACTGTAAGTTATCAATAGGTAGCTTTCCATGAATTATCAAAATTAATATTAATTATTATAATAAATATTCCAAACCTTTCCAATTTGTGTACTAAGACATACATTGATTTATTTTATGTAAAGAACATAAAGCAATTAGCCTAAGGTCACACAGATAGTAAGTAGTAAAGCCAGGCTTGAACCTGTTCTCTGGATCACTAAGCTGTCTGTTTTTGCATGTGTCTTACATTTTGCAGGCTTGAAGTAAAATTGGAGAGCTGTTGACTACCCCTCAGGCAAAGTTTCTTGGGACAGTACCTCTGTTGTGCTAGAGTAGAACCCTCCCCTCTGTCTGAGGGACTCAGGAAAGCCTCCCCAGAGGAGATGGTGCCTAGACTGAGTTTCAAAGGATGAATTACATTCACCCACAAGGTAGGGGTGGCTTTCTAGATATAAGAATCCGTGGTGCAGAAACATAAAAGAAAACACTTGTCACAATAAGGAAGTGCAGGATTCATTATGATAAGAGGGCAGGGTTTCTTTTTTGGAAGTGGTAAAAGGTAAAGTGAGAAAAGTATTTCAGAAATGTATGATGATGATAGAAAACTACATGTACAGAGATTTGATTATCTTTCCTTCCTAGGAATGGGGACCTTACTTAAGTATTTTGAGTACAGAAGTAACCTGTCTATATTTGCATTTAAAATACATCATGCTGGGGCAGTGGTTCTCCAACCTTAGCCTGCATCAGACTCACTCGGAGGGCTTGTTAAACAGTTTCGGATGCAGCCGAACTCAGGTAGGGCCCAAGAAATTGCATGTCTTATGAGTTCCTGGGTGATGTTGCTGCTGCTGGTGGTGGTCCTCAGACCACACTTTGGGAACTGATTTGAAGAAAAGATGATATGAAAGTGACAATGCAAAAAGGAACTCGACAAAGACGCTATTTTGGAAAAAGCCGGGAGTCAGGGGAAAATAAAATGAGGTTTTGAACTAAGCTAGTAAATGCAGTGGTTAATGAAAGAAGGCAATCAACTAAGCAGATATTTACAAGGAAAACTAGACTGGATTGGTATATGGATACCAGAGTGAGGAAAAACTCTATTGACATCCATAAACCTAGATTAGATAACTAATTGCTTCTTGAAAACATCAACAGGAATAGGAAATTGGCAGTTGGCCATGGCGATGGCTGATAAAGAAGATGATGTTTTATTTGGATATAGTGAGTTTGAGATAGCAAGGATGCATCAATGTGGAAAAGATGGAAAAGAGAAATTGATTGAGACTGAGTCAGGAATTAGCAAAACATTCCCTTTATCGCCTCAGCCATATGGAAAGGAATGGACAAGAAAAAGCGACACACAAAATTTATGAAATGGAAAATGTAGAACCTGAATCTCTGGCACTTTCTTCAGAAAGCCCTATTCTATGCACTATTGAAACACTTGTGCCTTTGATACACATTATATTTCCTAGTTAGGTTTGAATTCAGATAGAAGACTTTGAAATTAGAAATATATAGCCAAGATTTTGGGAATTTTACTTTTTGGCTAAATCTAATGTTCTCAGCTCTTACATTTACAGGTCAATCAAGGGTAATCATTCTCCCATCAGAGGATATTAGCCACCTCAGAATTATTCTGCCTGCAATTTGTTGCATTTCTTCTTCAGATAGTGAATAAGTATTTATGTTTTCTTCCAAGTCACCATATGCATGCCAAGAAGTCCTTCCTATTCTTTTCATTGCTTCTGGAATCAGCGTCTTTGGTTTGAACACTTACTAGCTGTGTGACCTTTGTTAAGTCATTTAAACTCTGAAAGACCCAGTTTCATCATCTTGAAATGGTGGAAATAATAATGGCTAAGAGAGTTAGGATGTTACCTAATGCGGCAGTAGCGCTCTTAGCATGGTGTCTGTTTTAGTAAATGCTTAATAAATGTTAATTATTATGTTATTCAACCAGTTCCTGGAGACACTTACCTGGTATGCATTCAAAAATAAAGTACAATCTGGCAATATGAAATACCCAAACTAATTGTCACACTATAAAATTTAACACCACAACCCCTGTCTGTTATAATTTTAACACCACATTTCTCAAAATTCTTCCTCATGTTGTTCTGCAGATTTATGTGCTTTTGGACTGAAAAATCCTTAAAGTCAGAGAGCATGTCATGACTCTGAATGCTATGAAACCTGTGACCTTGATTTACTCCTCATTGTGTCCTCCCATGAAGTGTACAGTGCCTCAGCCACAAAATTTGCTCAACTGCTCTTTTTTGAAGGAATTAATTGTGTGGCTTAAGGAAAATTCAGATTCAGGCTGGCCTATACTCAAAGTAAAGAAATAGATATTTCCCCTTTTTTGTTTTAAAGAATAATTAAAAAGGACACATTTTGGCTTACATAGGAAAGATTTGTAAAATTGGTCTGTGTGTTTCCTGCTTTTTCTATGCCTCCCAGGAAATTTACCCTGTAATGTTGCCAAGGAAACACTAACCGCTTAAGTCTGGTTGAGGAGGAAGATGCCTCATTAACAAACTCAGCTTCATTATTTGGATGCTTGCCTTAAGGAGCTGGTATTCAGTGATGAAAGATTGTTTCCATTAAGCCTTGTGTGAAAAAGTGAATGATTTGTTTAAAATAAATTTTATCTTCTATTACTTATTCCCAGTGCTGTGAACCAACACACTATGAGATGTTACATAAAAATAAACATTACTGATTTTTAGTTTAACATATTTGAACCATTTATTAATGCCAGACGTACATGTTAGGTCAAATTTTCAAGCATTGATTTATTGATTGTACAATGATTAAGGGGTCAGACCTTTAATTGGAAGCATTGGCAGTATTTAACCAGAGGATGAATTTAATGTATTGTCTATTGACATTAAATAATTTTGCATTTTTCCTTCTGAAGTACTAGAAACCATGTAACATATAGAAACTTAGTACCTCAAGAGATGAGAAAATACAGAGTTGAGGAGTTTTTCTTTCAGGAGGATGTCTCATTAGTGATATATGATGGAACAGAAAATACACTGGGCTTGGAGTTATAACACTTGGGATTTCAAAGCTTCTTTCGAGCATTCACTAGCTGTGTGATTTGGGGCAAGTCATTTATTAGTTTATTCACTCAGGCATTTTATAAAGATTTATTGGGTAAACATTATTGCTTTGAGCCATGCTTTCAAAGTGATACAGTTATACAAAAATAAGACACACTTCACCATATGTACTCTGAGATTCAGCTTTTTATATATATAAAAATAGTATCACGTAATTTATTCATTCATTCAGTAATTATATTATTCAATAAGTATTTATTGAGTCTCCACTGTGTGGAGCTGTTCTATAGGCTGATGATAGGTATTCACCTCTTGCTGGACTCTTGACCACATTGTTCTTGCACCTTACTTCTTTAGGTTTAAGGGTGGTTACAACGTCTAGCTGTTGCTAGTCCCCATGTACCACCATTTCTCTGGATCCTGTAAACTATCCATACCTCTATAAATCATACCTTTATTAAATGTTCTTCTGTATAGTCTCTGAGTTTGTCAGTTTGTTCAGGTGGAACCTTGACTGATTTAGACAATTAGTTAGGGAAGGTCATTCAGAATTTTGGTATGTAAGCTAAGATCTGAATGAAGTGGGTGAGTTAAATAGGAGGATATCTAGTGCTATGGTTTTAATGTTTGTCCCCTTCAAACCTCATGTTGAAATTTGACACCTAATGTTGGAAGTGGTGCCTACTGTGAGGTCTTTGGGTCATGGGACAGATCCCTCATGAATAGATTAATGCCCTCCCTTGGGGGTGAGTGGGTTCTCTCTTTATTAGTTCCCATGAGAGCTGGTTGTTACAAAGAGCCTGGCACCTCCTCACTCTTTCACACAGCTGGCTCCCCTTGGCCTTATGCCATGGGTGGGGGCAGCCTAAGGCCCTGCTCAGATGCAGAAGTCCAATCTTGAACTTTCTGGCCTCAGAATTCTGCACCAAATAAAACTTTTTTTTCTTTCTTTACTTTTTATTACTGAGCCTTAGGTCATCCTTTATAGCAACACAAAATGGACTAGGACATCTAGAAATGAGCATCCTAAGAAGCAGGAAAAGCATGGGCAAAGGCCCTGAGATAGAAGCCAAATTTTGAACTTTTTTTGGAATAATAATGAGGCCATTGTGTCTGAGAAGGCAGGACGGAGGGAGAGCGGCAAAAGGTATTGTCAGAGAGATAGCCAAGAGCTAGATCACACAGGGCACGGCAGAGCATAGCAATAAGTTTGTGTTTTGCTTTAAGATTGCTAGGAAACTGTTTAGGGTTTTGGTCAAGACAGCAATGTGATCTAACTGACAATTTAAATGGATTGTTTGGCTACTATGTGGAGAATATATAGGGGAGAGGGAGATAACAAATTCATGGACAACAGTTAGAAAGCTATATATATATATATGTATTTTTTTCAGTTTATGTGATAGATATTATTGATATAGTACAAGGGATTAAGATGACAGGAATGAAGGTAGTGAGATGTAGTCAAATTCAAGTAGTATTTTTACAATAGACTTATTAGGGTTTGCTGATGGATTTGGACCTGAGCAACTGGGTGAATGGTGATGTCATTTAATAAGATGGCAATTACTGGGATGGGAACCTAATTTAAGGGAAGAGTTGTGATGGAATCAAGAGTTTAATTTTGCATTATTGCATGTTACATGGCTATAATACATCTAAGTTGAGATTGAAGTGGCAGTATGGATCTCAGGACAGGTTGAAGTTGAAGATAGAAATTCAAAATTTATCAGCATGCATTATATTTAGAGCCACAGTACTAAATAAAATCATGTAGTGGGTGAAAATAAATGAAAGCCAAAAGGGAAAAGTATTTCAATAAAGATGAAGTAGTCAGCTGTGTTGACTGAAGCTTAGTGATCAAGAAATATGATGACAGAACATGAAAAATTAAATGTGAATGATAGGATGTCGTTGGCAACCTTGATAAGAGGAGTTGCAGTGATGTGGTGGGCACAACAGGGCATATTAACAGAAAGTAGGGGGAGAGGGGAATTTTGAGAAATTTTTCTATAAAGGAGATGAGAAATGCTTAATTTCAATGTTTTGAATACAATAAATTTTGTGAAGTTTTAACATATATATAATACTTCATTAAATATTTTAAAGATTTGAAATAATTTTAAATATAACCATTCGATAGAAATGGTCATTTTACTGTTTCACGTTGATTCCACTGATACTGATTTTTTTATAGACTGCTTAATGAACTCTTATGTACTCTATATTGAAATATGATAACTTTTCCCAAAGAATCTATAAACTAGTCCCAAATTACAAATATGCATGCATTAGTTTGCTAGGGCTCCTATAACAAAATACCACAGACTGAGTGACTTAAACAATATAAATGTATTTTCTCACAGTTCTAGGGCTAGAATTCCAAGATAAAGGTGTTTGCAGATTTTATGTCTTCTGAGGGCACTCTCCGTGGCTTAGAAATTGCTGCCTTCTTCTTGTGTTCTCGTATGGCCTTTGCTCAGTGTGCACACATCCCTGCTATCTCTTCTGCTTCTTATAAGGACACCAGTCATATTAGATCAATCGTCTTAATCACCTCATTAAAGACCTTGCATTCAAACATAGTTACATTCTTAGGTACTGAGGGTTAAGACTTCAACATTTGAATTTTCAGGGAACATAATTTAACCCATAACAGTGCATAAATCTGAAATTTTAAAATGCCCATAATTGACAATTATTATAATGTTTTAAGTATTTTCATATTACATTAAGTGACTTTTTGAACAAGTGAAAGCTTAAAACCTGATATTAACTTTAAATATAACTCTCAGGTTTGAAGATATCTTGGGTCTTGTGGCATATGTGATGCTAGAGTCAACTAACTCTTTAGAATTTTATTTGTTCATTCTTACTGTATTTGATAGCCAAATTATTTTATCATATTATTCTTTAACATAATTGGCTGATCCTGCTTTTCAGGGATAAAAATAAGAATCCAGCAACAGCTCTGGGAAAGACCTGAAATCCTAATATCCTTTTATTTTTTTCACTTGCACACAAAGGAAGCAAGACTTACAGTATCTGAACTTAATGGCTTACACTGAGAGCCACGTGATTAATCCCTATAGCTCCATCATTCAAAGTGTTTGTCAAGGGAAGAATATGCCAATTCTTGGAGCAGGAGGCCAGGGAGCAAAGGTGCAGGCGAACAACCAGTAGTACAAATGCAGTGCAATGTAGGCTCCTCAAGTCTGAGAATGCCCTAAGTCTCGCTCTACTTAGAGCTCTGACACTGATCACCTCACTCTTCCTGGAACTCAACCTTCCCAAGCTTTAAGACTTCTGATTCACTGGCCATCCTTGGTTTACTAGGTTTTCATGCCAGGATCAGAACTTTCCAGTGTTGAAAAACTGAATCTGCACAGCTGTGTTAAGGACTGGTTAATAACCCCACTTAGGTTTTTCACACCTTGGAGAGGAAAATGAAGCTTTCATTATCTGAAATGATGTTTAAGAAATGAAATTTCTTATATAATTAATAGATACTAGTTTATTTCATTCATCATTGATGATAAAAATTCATATGATTGAGTATACCAGTGTGAAGCAGCATGCAGTCCCTGAGCAACAACATGGGGTAGGTGCTTGCTACACTTCTACAGATTCGAGTGATAAGGAGACTATTAATCCAAATGGATTTATGTTTGTTACTTACACAGTCAGCATAAGGAAGGCTACCATTGTTTTAGTTCCTCAGGTCCCTAGAAAGGCCAGGATTCAGATGAGACAAGTGAAGTGCTTAGGGCACAATATTTAATAAGGTGCTCACTATCAAGATTATACAAGTGCAGGTCAGCAGTTGTATGACCCTAAGAACCAGCACCTACTTAAATTTTGCACTATAGGCACCTCACTTACCTGCTCTAATTCTGACCCTGGTCCCAATTTCCACTGGACAACACTGAACTGGATGGGTCAAATGATAGGCAACAAGAGAAGTGGGCTATACTGTTAGGGAGGAGCCAATTCCATACTGCACCTAAGTGGTTTGATAGCCTGAAGATGGACCTGGTGTAGGGAGGTGTGAGGTGAGAAGTCCCATGCCTCACTGGTGTGAGGGAGGCAAATAAGAAATAGCTATGTAAAAGCTCCTCATAAGACTGCCTCCTTTGCCATGTTCTGGGAGGGTCACGGGATATTCCACCAAGATTTACCAGCCTGTGGTTTAGCCTTGCCTGCATCGCCAACATAGATATGTGCAGTGTCACCAGGGTACCAGGGTGAAACTGTTCACTAGGACTGGTAATTAAAAAAATACAGGTTTGGAGTCCTACGTATATGTTTTATAACCCATTTCTTAATAGCTCTATGATACTGTATGAGTTATGTAAACTAACCTTTCAAGTGAGAAAATAATTAACTAACATAAGTTTATTATGGCGTTAATGTCTACAAAGCACTTATAAGAGTACCTAGCACATAGCAAGTGTTCACTGAGTAGTAGCTATTTTATTAGCTATTAGATACAAATGATGACCTCAACATGGTATGCAATATGGTTAAATAAATTCTGTAGCCTAGTTAAAAATAAAATTATGTTTTGAGTGTTTTAATCAAACAAATAATATTTTTACAATAGTAAGTCAAAAAACTTTCTAGGAAGTCAATGTTTATACTATTTGATGTCCCCTTTTGTTGTTATCTATATAAAATATATTGAAATAAGAAAATAGACACATTTGTCAAAGATTTTACTTATACTTTGCAGATAAAATATTCAACAACCATCAAAAATATTGACTCACTTTTAGTTATCATTTGAAAACTATGTAGTAATCATATGTCCAGAGTTCCTCAAAGTATTTGTTTTGTCTACTAATTTTACAACATAAATGCATCCATGCACACTTATGTTCATTATGCACACCTGAGAAAATTCCTTTTGCATGAACTGATAAGCCATGTTTAACTTGGACCTCTCTCCAAGTAGGATACTCTTTTTCAACTTACACTCAAAATAGAACATGAACTCAAACATTTTTTTTACAATTGAATGATTTACATTCAATTTACAACATACCCATTTAGAGATAAGAATATACATCTGTATACTATTTAGAGCCATTAATTCATAATTTGTTTTAAATTCAATGTGTTAAAAACTACAAAATTTATTGACCTTTTCATTCATCTTCTACATTCTTCTTTCTCATTTTTTCTCGACATGTCAATCACAAAGAGCTTAAAATTTTAAAAATCTGAAACTTGGCACAACTTACTTAGATAAGAAATCTTAATGATCAAACTACAAAATATGAGAAAATGCATTGACTAAATTGCTAAAATACTTGTTATCCACATCAGTTTCTCTATTATCCCTCTGATAGCTTCATTAAAAAGTATATCATTAATATATGCCTTTCTACAAAGAAAGACATGTATTAACTCCAAATGCACTTGATATCTTTTTTTTCATTTTAAGTATAATTGGAAATAACATTTTACATGAACAGAAACTTGTTTCAGTATGGTCATAGCAGAAATATTATCAAACAGTGCAAGCTGTGTGTCTTATTTTCTGTAAATCTAATATTTTAGTCATTTTACTACCTAATGTTGTTCATTCCATGAGATTTTAAGACAATTTTAAGTTATGTTTTATCTTTGGATTTGATAAGGATATTAATATTCCTTGCCAATTTATACATGTGTTTGATGCTTTGTTTTAATTATACAAAGACAAAATTAAGTGACAATAAGAATGCTAAAGAACATGTAAGATCAGATAATTTAGGTGAGTTGATTTTTTTTTATGTTGGGCATGATGTTGGAATAAAGCATTTGAACAGGATGGAGAGGGTGGGCCTTTTACAAATAGACCCAAAATGCCGATATAATTAGGATATTTTTACTTTTCAGAGCCAGAAATCTATCTTAAGCTGAATTGCAGGCAGAGAGAACATCTCATTTCAAACATTCCTCAAATGATACAATCAAGGACTTAAACTCTACCATTATGTTTTTCAGATTCTATATTGCCTTAATTCTCTGGCAGTTCCCTACAATATTTGAAGCAATTTTTATTAGCCTCTTTTGTAGCTAGAATGGGAGAGGGGAAGGAGTAGTTCCTCAAAAGGATTCTTGGTAGAGAAAAAATATATATATATATTTCCATTAGAAAGGAGACCATTTAATAATTTTCTTGGTAAGTACTCCTTGTCATTTGTGACCTTTAATAGACTATGCATGAATAAATTCATTGCCCATTATGTTCCTGTTCAAAGTTAGCATTTCAGATAGAAACAGTTATAACACCATCCTTCCCTGTCCCCTTCCTTGAATGTTTCCATCACGTGCTCATCCCAGCCCCATATTGTATTATTAAGAGTCCTCACTTTTTCAGTATAAGGGGAAAATCATCTGATTAAGTCCTAAGTGAATTAGTAGCATAAGTCCTCTTAATTATATCAAAATATTGGCCTTTTTCCTCATCATAGGCATTTAAATTTCTATTACTTCAATCGGGACTTAATTATCTTTCTTCTTTTCTTTCTTAATGCAACTATATTTCCCCCTTCTTCATCCCTGTCTTTCCAACTAGATGCAAACAGATAAGAGGTGATCAGAGTCATAAGAAAGAACATTTTTAGCGAAGAAGTGTAACCATTCGATTTAACCCAAAACTCCTTTCCAGCAGCCTTTTAGCAGAGATTTGTGTTTTTTTCATTTGGGAGGGATGAGGGACAGTTTACAACTTAAATCAGCTGCAAACACTAAAAACCTGGGTGATTTTACTTTAAAACCTAGAATTGCAACTTCTTTTGAATAAGTCATATAATCATTAGTAACCCTGGAACCAAAGCCTTAGAACTTATAAGGCTGAGTTGTAGTTGTCCCTATAAACAGGTCACAGCCTGTATAGCTTATCACACCATTACCTATTTCTCCATTTATAAATTTAACAACTATAGTCATTACTCAAGCATGACCTTCTGTGGTTACCTATTAAAGATTAAAAATCGATGTCTTTATATTTTTATACTCTATGTGTAGAAATAGAGTAGACCATAGTTATAATTTTTAAAATTTGCAACAACATGGATGATCCTGGATAATATTAGGTAAAATCAACCAGGCACAAAAAGATAAATGTCACCTGTTCTTACTCATATGTAAGAGCTATAAAAAAAAATGATCTCATGGAGGTAATGAATAGAATGGTGGTTACCACAGACTGGGAAGGCTAGTTGGGCGGTGGTGAAAAAAGATTTGGTTAATATTTTTATCTACAGTTAGATGAAATGAGTAAGACATAATGTTCAGTAGCACAATAGGGCGACTATTGTTAACAATAATTTATTGTATATTTCATAATAGCTAGAAGAGTATATTTGGAATGTTTCCAAAGCAATGAAATGATAAATGTTTGAGGTGACGGACCTAAATTTGATTATTACACATCAAATACTTACATCAAAATATCACATGTATGTCATAAATAAGTACAACTATTATGTATTCATAAAAAATAAAAAAAAATTTAAAAATTTTTAGGTTACACATTTTCCGTGGGTTTAATATTTTTGAACATAATACGTTAAACTGAAGTTTTCTTAAATTTTCTTTTTTCTGCTCTCACTTCAGCTCTTCAAAGATGAAACATCTGCATATTTAAAAAAATTTGTTTATATGTTTTTCTTTTTATAGACTGTCCAGAGTTGGAGAGAATATCTAGATCTTTAGATGTAGACTATTTGTATAGTATTACAGTGTCCAAGATTGCAAAAAAAAATAATAAAATAGCTGATGTGCCTTAACTTTGCAGCTAAATAAATTATTACACTGTGGGACTGGGGGATTCTTCATGCTGTTGAGTAGCACTTTACAATCAACACCTCTCCCCTTTTCAGGATATCGAATCCCTAACAGGAGGGCTGGCTGGTTCTAAGGGGGCTGATCCACCGGTAAGTTAGATTCTTCATTAAATTTAACTGTTGATGAATTGAATTGTGTACACACCAGATCATCAGTAGATTGCTTGTATATTATTTGTCATATGCAGGTACTTTTTATAAATACAGCTATTATAGAAACTAATAACAGAAGTATGGAATTGCTTTGAGGTGTGGTCTGGTGTTTTTATTAAAAAGTTTTAACAACTTATAAAAACTTATCTCAATTTATTGGCTTTAAAAATAGGAATAAAATATTAGAATATCTCAGTAATTTATGTTCTACTAACTGGAGAGTTTATTTTTCTGAATATGAGTATAGTATTTGGGTTGCAATATATTTTCTAGTTACTGAGAAAAATTATGTCCATGTGATAAATAGTATTGACTCTTGATATTGTTCTTTTCTACTTAATTCAGGAAGCTTCTAGGAAATTAAAGTTTATAAAGTGTTCTAAAGTTTCTATGAATTATAATTTATAAGCAGTAACAAAGCTTGATGTTCTATTATTGGAACATCTTAGTCCTTTCTGTGATGTCAGATTTCAGAAAACACTGATAGAGATGACATCCCTATGACTTCATGCTTGAGATCCAAAATAAATTCAAAGAGTATATCTAAAGTAATAAGACAGATTCAAGTTATATCAACAAATAGTCAATGCATAGATTTTTATCATTACTTCCTTTTTATTTAGCAAAATGAAATTTAATGAGGGACATACAGAACTCAGTGTTATCATTTTTTAGCTATTCTTCACATAGGCATGTAGGTGAAGTACTTTAACTCCACTAAAACACCAGTGAGTTGTTAAAGAGATAACTTTCTGTTCTAGCTCTTTCTCTCCTGTCTCACTCTGTTGTGTCTCATGGTGTTATCTAATTTTCATCAAGTTGCTCCCAAAGTATGGCTAAAAAACATAGTATAGTCCTTTTCCTTCTTTTTATTTTTATCATAAGTATTTATGTGGAAAAATGTATTGGCTGCAGAGAGCTGCTTATATTTATCCCCTAGACCTATTACATTACAATGTAAGGCAAGGTGAAATGTAAGCCAACCTGGAAAGTATATTGACAGGATTAATGGCCAGTCTTTTACTTAAGTATTGTAGGTGAGTGCTTATGTGATGTAATTTTACCCTTCTGCCTTGCACAGTGCTTGCCCATAGAATTCAACTTACATCAGAAAAGTAGATTTACTACCTTCAAAATACTTCCCTCAACTGTTCACTGATTCCTGAAAGAATTCTACAGTTAGAGATTAGTCAGTTTCAAAGGATTTGTCCCTTGTTCAATGCAAAATAAAATATCTGTCTTCTGCCAAGTACTGATAAAGATCTTATCCATTATTTACATGTTAAAATAAATTAGTTTGTCATACCCTCTAAGAAAGCATGTTTCTAAACATGAAAGATTGAATGGGTATGTGGCCTAGTTGTTGAAAGAATCCTTTTGCAGGGAGAAAATAAAGGTCACAGAAAGGAAAAATGGTATCCTGAAGGCAAACCACATCAATGTCATTCCCAATAAATAAAAGTGAATAGGCATGAGTTATACAACTTTCTCTCTCTCTCTCTCTCTCTCTCTCTCTATATATATATATATACACACATATATATGTATATATAGTATATCAATCTATATATGTATACTTAGATAAATAGATAAATTTTTTTCTTTTAAAACAACTTATAATATTGTGAAGAAGATAGGAGTTCTTTCTTGGCTGTGCTATACCGTGATGATTATTTTATACTTATGTTTTCTGAAGTTTCAATGATTATGCTTATTTTATAACATTTTGTAGAGTGGAAAACATTATGAACATTTCAGAGTGCATAAGGGCTTAGGCAATCTAGGGGTTCATTAGTACACATTAATTTAGTGTCTCCCATTGTTAAGGAGCTATCTAGAACATACTGCCGGGAGCTATGTAACAGTCATTTTCTTTAGCCCTAAGTATCTAAGGTATCTAGGTAGTTAGCCCAATAGTATCTAGGGTTACTTCCGTCATTTAAGAATAAAGCAATGAAAGAAGCTATTGTTTTTGCCTCCAAGTTAGAAAACTGAAAGTCAGATTAAATTATACATAATCTAAGTCAATTTCAAGTTTTTAAAATAATTTTTTCCTTTTTAAAATTAAAAAAAATTTTTTTGAGACTGAGTCTCATTCTGTCTGTCACCCAGATGGGAGTGCAGTGGCATGATCTCGGCTTACTGCAGCCTCTGCCTTTTGGGTTCAAGGGGTTCTCCTGCCTCAGCCTAGCGAGTAGCTGAGATCACAGGCGTGCGCCAGCATGCCCGACTAAGTTTTGTATTTCTAGTAGATACAGGGTTTCACCGTGTTGGTCAGGCTGGTCTCGAACTCCTGACTTCAAGTGATGTGCCTGCCTTGGCCTCCCAAAGTGTATTTTTTCCTTTCTTTAAAAAATGTCATTTTAATAGATCATCAAAATACTATTGTCTACTTCAAAAGCTATGCTTTTTCTAGAAACCATTCTATGATGATGTTTTCATTGGTAAGAAATTCAAAGTCTTATATTTTTTCATTTATTGAACAGAATACATCAAGCATTGAGTGAATGATCTAGCATAAGGATGCATAGCTGTCAAGTAATTTCTTTGCCAGTGTAATAGAAATCTCAGAGGTATCTTGAAATGTTAATGGTATGTTTAAAATTGCAAATTTTACTGTGGGTACAAATAAATGTTATTTCTGAAGCATTAGAAAAAAGAGTGAAGTTATTTCAAATGGTAAGGCATATATAGAAGGTTGTGTCAAATTTGCAAATGTCATTATAAGTAAATTTGCATATCTGGTAAGAATAAATTTGAGAACTCTAGGACAATTTTGCATTAATATTTTAAACAATAAGTGTTAAATAGATTTTATTGAAAATTCAAGTAGTCTCAGTTTTAATGTTAATAAAGAAAAAGAAAATTACTCATTCATGATTTTCAAGGGTGATTCAAAATTTTACAAATGGCCTGTTTCTGAAAAGGATTTTAATTCGGAAACTGGAAATTAATTGTAGCAGCAAACACAACTCGGAGATTTTTCCAAATCACATAATTATCTTAGAAAATAAATGCTTTTATCATTGGAGAAAAAAATAGTGTCTGTTAAATATTAACTTAAAGCTGTCTTTGAAAATTATATCAAAAGATATTCTATATTTGGCATATGTTTCCCATTCATAAAAATTGAATCACAGATTAACCTCCAGCATAAGAGCATAGAATTTATTTACATAGAAGTACAAAGGAAAAGAAACTAGATAATCAAAGTTGAAAGTGTAAAATTCGTTATTAAATTAAATAGTGCTTTGTAAATATACCACTTTGTCATAGTGTTTTGTTTTAAATATGAGCAATATTAAAATGTAAAAAATTTGGGAACTGTAAAGAATCAAAGTGCCCCACATTGTCAGCCAACCCCTGGCAAGGCCAAGGTAAAGTATATCTATGTCTGCTACAGATGGCCAAGAGGACTTTGGATACTGAAGTACTGGGGTGCAATGCATGAACTCTGTTATATATCTGTAAGCATGAACCTGCTATCTGGAGAGCTGTAGTTGTGCTGGTCAGTGTGTAACCAGCAGTGTGAAGGATCCCTTCCTTTGTTGAATCCATGAGCCAGTAAGAGAGAGGTGTAATTTTTAAGACAACCCCTGCCCTGGTGCCAGAATTGTCTGTAGACTGTGGACTAGGTGTAAGTCAACAGGTAGGATTTAGTGGATCAGCTTGGCCATATGAGTTAATTTTAGTGATAATAGACTCAAGCAAAGTCTGTATATACACAATGAGAGGTGTTTCTCTTTGCAATTTGGTTTAGGAAGATATTTTAATTGTTATGTAGCTATTTACTTTCTTATTATTTCTGATGTTTTTTAAGGGCTGATATTGACAAAAATCTAATAAAGAGACTACATGAGATACATTGGTCAAACGTGAAGATGTTTCATTGTATTTCACAAAATGTTACTATCAGGATTTAAATTAAATCTACTTCATTGCGTCATGTAGTAATTATAGCAAGAATACCACTGAAGGTATTCAGTTTCTTCCTTGTTTTCTTTCTATTTATTTCTTTGGAATAATAAGAACTATACATTTTGCTCCCTATAGAACTTAATACTTTTAAATGTTTTTTAAGTTTGTTTTTTTTTTCCTAAATGCTAATGGTTCTCTTTATTTCTAGAGTGTGGTGAATAAGTGATTACCCATCTAATTCATATCCTTGGGCTTGATATACACACTGTCCTGAACATTCTTAAGCTCTATTAGGTTTTTTTTTTCCCCACCGAGGAAACAGAATTGTACTTTCTGTTCTCATTTTAATTGTCTTCCTGATGGTCCTTAGCAATTTAGATAAACACACCACAGAATTTAAAACAACTTCAATTTTCTGAGTGTGCTGTTTAAACCAAATTATATATATTTTAAATTGTAAATGGTCTTAGAGTTTAAAAATCTACAAAACTGATTTTAATTTGATTATTCAAAAGTGACAAGGTTTTACTCATTTACTTCAACAGATAATAAAATAACATTAATCCGAATCGTGTCCTAATTTAAATTATTTCAACCTTATATTGTTATATTTCAACCTTGTATTGTTGTATTATTTCCTTTCATTTTCCTATTTGTTTATTTCAAATTCAGTGTATATTTGAGTGTACATTATGTGCTAGGCTGTACTATAGAATTTGGTTAGGTTTTGGAGACACTGATAAACAATACACAGTTTCTCATTTCAGAATCTTACAATATACTTGAATGGGCAGTTTGGCAAAAACCAATTATAGCATCATGTAAGCACAGGATGAGATGAAAGCAAGTAAGAGTATCACATAATCCAATTGATGGGAACAGAAAGGGACTGGAGAAACAAGCAAGGCAAATAGAAGAAAATAATTTCTTTCTTGCCAATTGTAGGATGAATTGAAGCTGCCAAATGATGGGGGGACCATGGTATATTAAGCAGAGGAAACAGCATCTGCATAGGTAGAAACTGAGAAAATAACATCATGTAGTAAAGTATAAAATAACCTGGGCATGGCAGATAAAGGTGAGATAGAAGGCTAGAAAGTTAAGCCTGGGCAAGAATATGATAAATTACATGGAAGGAATTTGTACTTTATATGAAAGACCAAAGGGAAGCATTGAAGTCTTTAACAACAGAAGAGTCAATGAGATCTCCCCTTTAGAAACATTTTCTTGTTACCAGTTAGAGAGTGAATTAGAGAAAAGACCAAAGCAAAGAGACCTATGAAAATACTTGCAGTCATTCTTTCAAAGGATAGTGATGAAAATGATCATGGCAACTTTTTTTGTCTATCTCCCTAGATTATAACAATAACTGAGGGCAATATCACAGGAGAAACTAGACATTATTTTTTTAAAAATTAGATGATTAATAAAAGCCTATAAGGTGACAACAAGAATGGAGAAGAATGGATTGACTCATGAGATATTGAGAACATGGTGAACATGCAAGAATAGGTGGTTGTTTGGAAGCAGACTGAGGCCTATTGAGAAGTCAAGGCTGATACTGGAACTTTCTGGTTTGGCAATTGAGTGGATGAAGGTACCATTGATCGTGACAAGAAACCAATGAGATAGAGCATTTTCAAGGGGGAAATGAGGTATTCAGTTTTAGACACGTTAAGTTGAGCTGAATTGGGAATATATGAATGATTTGGAAATTTAAAGGTGAGATCTCATTTAAAGCTATTTATTTGGACATGCAGAAGACTTAATTAAAGCTATTGGAGTTGATGACATCATCCTCCCAAAAAACATGTATATAGAGTTATAAGAGAGTTCAGAATAAAGCCTGAGAAAGAAAAGCACTTAAGTAAAGGTGAGAGGAAGAATGTGCCTCAAAAATGACAAAACAGAGATGGGTCCAAGGATGGATACCAGAAATGTGAGAATCATTAATGCCAAGTTAAAGAGAGGATGGCAAGAGGGTTATTAGCAGTTTCATGATGTTGAGAGTTCAAAAACTATGTTCATTGTATTTAACAAGAAGAAATTATCTTGGTGAGAGTAATTGTAGAGTAATTTAGGTAGAATCAAGTTTCCAGGGGCCTGAGAGATTAAATGGAAGACTAACAACTGTATTCAGTGACTGTAGAAAACTATTTTAAGAGCTTGGTTATGCAGGAAAATCAGACGAAGCAATAGCCAATAGAGGAGATAGGGTTGAGGCACAATTATTTTAAGGAGAGAAGATTTGAGTGTGTTTTGTCATTACCTGTGTTCTCGGTTTAAGCATTTCAGAACCAAAACATTTCCAGGTACTAGTAAATTCCAGATTGTGGTCATAGACATGGGTGATGAAATAAAGAGGGACTGAGGCTAATTGGAATTGATGATATTAAGGAACTGGGAGGCCACAGTGTTGGATGAATCCTTTTTGTGGTCCCTGCAATGTTTTCTATCTACATTCAGGCCCTTGATGGCCCAATCTATTTCACAGCATAAGTGCTACTTAAATAATAATAACTGAAAAATTTATATTTCTAGGTTAGATCACTCCCTTGAACTTCAGATTTGGGTATATGACTAAACATTTGATATGTCCACGTGTATATCTGATAGGAATTTAAAACATAACAAGTTAAAAATTGAACTCCTGATTCCCTCTATCACTCTGACAAACTTCCTGCTATTTTCCCCCTCAGTTACGGGCTACTTCATGCTACCCTTCTCAAAAGCCAAACACTTAAAGTCATAATTGGGCTCTGTCTTCACAATTTATTTAGAATCCTCCAAAACTACCACTGTGTTTAAAGCCACCATTCTTTCTCACCTGCCCAGTCTCTATGAACCAAGAAGGACAGGTTTTATGAAATGTAAATTGCAACATGTTACATTTAGCCTTAAAGCTGTGTTAGCTTTCCATCACAATACAATTCCCAAAGCCCATGGGGTGGTTTCTGAGACTCTTCATTACTTCCTTCCCTTACGATGATTCTAGGAACTCACCTTCTACCTTTTTCTCCATAGCTCATCCACTTAGGCTGCACTAGCCATTGCTGTCCCTTTACCCAGGCAAGTTTATTACTGGTAAGGGACAATACACTTGCCATTTTTCCTTCTTTGTGCCATGCTGTCCCCTCAGATATCCTCATGGCTTACTGCCTCACTTTCTTTAGGTCTTTGTTTCATTGTCACTTTAACAGAGTTTTCCATGAACACCCAATATTATTTTTTCTGACCCTATAGAATGATTGTTTATATTTTTCTACTAGAATATAAACTTTACATAGTTACAGGCCTTGTGTCTTTCTTTCACTATTATAGAATAAAGATTTATAATACTTGGCATATGAGTTCCTCAATAACTATTGGTTGAATGAACGAATTAGAACAAATGTTAATGAGCACACGATTTACATGGACATATTTGTGTGCTCACAATGATGACTCTAGCAGCATACTGCATGGAAAAAGGAGACTGAGGTTATTATAATAATTCTGGAATAAAATTACAAAGGTGAACTTCAGACTATAGTAGTGGTAGTAAGAATGACAATAGCAAATGAAAACAACTTACAAAATCAGTAGTGATAGAAGTTTATGGTAGAGAAAGAAATAGGACCCAAGGAAACCTTTAAATGTTGGCCACTGGAAGAAATAACAGTAGAGAAAATCACAGGGACAAATTTAGAATGCCATATGTCTTAATTACGTTGTTTGACATCATTGGAATAGAAACCCTATGAGAGCAGAAATTTCTGTCTGGTTTACTGCTGGACCACTAATGCTGGCACATAGTATGCCTTCAATAAGTATTTAATAAACATAAATTAAACAAGAATGATGATGATAACAGGTCTCAGATTGTAATAGTGTGAACCAGTAATTGAAAACTTCAAAAAATGCAGGAGTTAAAAAATGTAAAATGAGGTTTCCATTGTTGAATCAAAATTATCTTTAAAACCCCAAAACATAGTGCCATTGATGATAAGTATCCCCACATTCTTTGGAGAAGTGTTAGACATATTCACCACAGACTTGTAATAATGGCAGCATCATTCCTGCCACTATGAATCACCACTATTATCCTCTCTTAGAGAAGACCAGATGACTCATTAGCAGAGAGCTGTCAGCTGGTAGGGAGTACTGCAGGGCTTTTACTCTGTGGAGAGAAGTGTGTGCTTCTCCTTAGCCAAATGAGGGTGGACCCAAAGCAATGACTCATAGAAAGAAGCAGTGGTATTTTTGTATTTTGATATTTTTTCAGCAGTATATCATCAAGTACTTCCATGGGTTAGATGTAAGGTAAGGGAAGAAATAAATTAATGTGCATTCCTTGGAGTTTGCGGACATGTATGGCCACTGAATCAGATGTTTGTTTCCTCTCCAGTAAATTTGGGAGGTGTAAGTCTGGTTAAGCTAACCTAAATTAGGCCAGTGAGAAATAGCAGTAAGAGTGGTCTTTACAACAAAAATTTGGTGTGTCAAAGGTACATGAGCTTCCCATGGGCCAGACTGATGAAGTAGAAGGATAATAGAACCCTTTATGTGATGACTGCCTGCTAGGGCAATGGGATCCAGTATTAATAGGATGTCAGCTGTTCTGCCAAGAATATAAACTGAAATGTGAGGTGGTGGCAGGAGGCAAATTGTTAGTCAGAAAGCAAATAGCAATTGCCTATGTCAGTGATCTGTGTAGCATGTGATGTCCCCATGGGAGGACCTCCAAAGAATCCTCTAATGAGTCCCAATTTAGAAGTCCAGTATTTTGGCACCTGGAACATAGAAGTCACCAGTCTTATAAAACTTTGGCTTTTTTCCTGTAACCCACTTTCATATCCCTGCCCCAACCTAGAATAATGACCTATGAAGCAGACAGAATGCAGGTGAAAAAGTGGATCATCTTCCTCTTTTCTAGTAGTTCAAGGTGGAGTGATCAGAAAAGCTCTGTGTTAAATAAGTAACTTAAATTTTGGTGGTGGGCAGTACTGGACATTCTGAACTCGAAAATGGTCTGGATATCCACGATGAGATTTATTCTTATAACTCTAAGTGACTGGAAAGTTATGAATCTGCTCAAGCTGAAGTCCAGACATGTAGAGGGAATATATGACAAAGCCTGTTTAATGACAAGATTGATGAAAATGAAGGTATTATTTATTTGGGATTTGTTACTTGTTTGTAGTTGCTTGTTTGAATTGAAGTCATTTCATTAACTAACCTCATTTACATGTTAAAAAGACCATGCCATTTTTAGTTATTAATGATGGGGAGGAGTAACAGGAGGAATAGTCAGATGGTGTGAGTACTAAAGTAGAGATGGTTCTACTTTAGAATGGAGGAGTAATGGGTTGGAAATTCTAATGGTTTTCAAGAAAGGTGCTAACACTACTTTCTGAAGTTAAGTGAGCTAAGGAATTTGGAAAAGCATCCTATTGTTGCAACCTACGAATCCATTTAAATTTGTTTTCGTTGAGGTAAAGTGATGATGGGCTCCTTCAACAAAGTGATAAAATAGGAAAGATTGTTTTATGTAAAATAGAGGTTTCAAAGGCACAGTGAAAAGTTTGGGGGGAAGATATAGTGGAAAGTAGGTAAAAGAGAAAAAGCACAGAACACTAGGATAAACATGCTGGAGAGGCTTGGTGATGTAGAACGGTTAACATTTTGTATGTCCCCCAAAGATGATAAAGGGTAACTGCTAGGAAAGTTTCCAAAATAATTAGTGTCAAGTGTACACATAGAGTCAGTTCAGAATACAATTTATTAAAAGTTAATAAAATTATAGAAAGTATACAATATTGTGTGCAAACCATATTTTATATAAATCTTTGATTTCAATTTCTTGTAATCCTTGCAAAATAGCATAAGATGTAGTGGCGTAGAGTGTGGACTCTGGAAAGTCAGCCTCAATTTGATTTTTGACTCCACCTCTTGATAGCTGTTTGTAACCTTGAGCAAATTAGCTTTCTTCTTTGTGCCTCTATTTCTTTTTCTTTTCTTTTTTATTGTACTTTAAGTTTTAGGGTACATGTGCACAATGTGCAGGTTAGTTACATATGTATACATGTGCCATGTGCAGCTGGTGTGCTGCACCCAGTAACTCGTCAATTAACATTAGGTATATCTCCAAATGCTATCCCTCCCCCTCCTCCCACCCCACAACAGGCCCCGGTGTGTGATGTTCCCCTTCCTGTGTCCATGTGTTCTCATTGTTCAATTCCCACCTACGAGTGAGAACATGCGGTGTTTGGTTTTTTGTCCTTGTGATAGTTTGCTGAGAATGATGGTTTCCAGCTTCATCCACGTCCCTACAAAGGACATGAACTCATCCTTTTTTATGGCTGCATAGTATTCCATGGTGTATATGTGCCACATTTTCTTAATCCATTCTATCATTGTTGGACATTTGGGTTGGTTCCAAGTCTTTGCTATTGTGAATAGTGCTGCAATGAACATATGTGTGCATATGTCTTTATAGCAGCATGATTTATAATCCTTTGTGTATATACCCAGTAATGAGATGGCTGGGTCAAATGGTATTTCTAGTTCTAGATCCCTGAGGAATTGCCACACTGACTTCCACAATGGTTGAACTAGTTTACAGTCCCACCAACAGTGTAAAAGTGTTCCTATTTCTCCACATCCTCTCCAGCACCTGTTGTTTCCTGACTTTTTTAATGATGGCCATTCTAACTGGTGTGAGATGGTATCTCATTGTGGTTTTGATTTGCATTTCTCTGATGGCCAGTGATGATGAGCATTTTTTCATGTGTCTTTTGGCTGCATAAATGTCTTCTTTTGAGAAGTGTCTGTTCATATCCTTCGCCCACTTGTTGATGGGGTTGTTTTTTTCTTGTAAATTTGTTTGAGCTCTTTGTAGATTCTGGATATTAGCCCTTTGTCAGATGAGTAGATTGCAAAAATTTTCTCCCATCCTGTAGGTTGCCTGTTCACTCTGATGGTAGTTTCTTTTGCTGTGCACAAGCTCTTTAGTTTAATGAGATCCCATTTGTCAATTTTGGCTTTTGTTGCCATTGCTTTTGGTGTGCCTCTATTTCTTAAACTGTGTGATTATGATGAAAACAGGATCTTCTACAAGGTGGTTCTATTTAATGAGCCAGCAATGTAGAGTGCTCCAAACCTGCCTGGCAAACGCAAGTCCTCTCTAAATGTTTACCACTGTAACTGCTATGATTTAGAACTACTTAAGAATCTATATTTCAACACAATCAAACTACTTAGAGGGCACATGCAAATATAGTTTTTTGTAATCAAAAATTTAAATTATGTTAAATATAGAAGGGAGCAAAGAAATAGGAACTTTTAGACTAACACCTGAAAGACCTGAAAGTTAAGTTTATGATAACACTGAGTGTTATGTGTTAAAAATGTGGGAAGCGTTTTGGAAATATCTTAACATATTGTTTCATCATTCTGATAATTTTTTGCTGTATCTGTCAAATTATTTGAGAAGCTCTGAGTAATGAAACGACTCTGGATTAGAAATAGAGTCTTCCTTTTGATGTACTGTAAATTTTTTTTATTTTTTATTATACTTTAAGTTTTAGGGTACATGTACACAATGTGCAGGTTTGTTACATATGTATACATGTGCCATGTTGGTGTGCTGTACCCATTAACTCATCATTTATTTACATTAGGTATATCTCCTAATGCTATCCCTCCCCTATCCCCCCACCCCACAACAGGCCCCAGTGTGTGATGTTTCCCTTCTTGTGTCCATGTGTTCTCACTGTTCAATTCCCACCTATGAGTGAAAACATGCAGTGTTTGGTTGTTTTGTCGTTGTGATACTTTGCTGAGAATGATGGTTTCCAGCTTCATCCACGTCCCTACAAAGGACATGAACTCATCCTTTTTTTATGGCTGCATAGTATTCCATGGTGTATATGTGCCACATTTTCTTAATCCAGTCTATCATTGTTGGACTTTTTGGTTGGTTCCAAGTCTTTGCTATTGTGAATAGTGCTGCAGTGAACATACGTGTGCATGTGTCTTTATAGCAGCGTGATTTATAATCCTTTGGGTATATACCCAGAAATGAGATGGCTGGGTCAAATGGTATTTCTAGTTCGAGATCCTTGAGGAATCGCCACACTGACTTCCACAATGGTTGAACTAGTTTACAGTCCCACCAACAGTGTAAAAGTGTTCCTATTTCTCCACATCCTCTCCAGCACCTGTTGTTTCCTGACTTTTTAATGATCACCATTCTAACTGGTGTGAGATGGTATCTCATTGTGGTTTTGATGTGCATTTCTCTGATGGCCAGTGATGATGAGCATTTTTTCATGTGTCTTTTGACTGCATAAATGTCTTCTTTTGAGAAGTGTCTGTTCATGTCCTTTGCCCACTTGTTGAAGGGGTTATTTTTTTCTTGTAAATTTGTTTGAGTTCTTTGTAGATTCTGGATATTAGCCCTTTGTCAGATGAGTAGATTGCAAAAATTTTCTCCCATTCTGTAGGTTGCCTGTTCACTCTGATGGTAGTTTCTTTTGCTGTGCAGAAGCTCTTCAGTTTATTAGATCCCATTTGTCAATTTTGGCTTCTGTTGCCATTGCTTTTGGTGTTTTAGACATGAAGTCCTTGCCCATGCCTATGTCCTGAATGGTATTGCCTAGGTTTTCTTCTAGGGTTTTTATGGTTTTAGGTCTAACATTTAAGTCTTTAATCCATCTTGAATTAATTTTTGTATAAGGTGTAAGGAAGGGATCCAATTTCAGCTTTCTACATATGGCTAGCCAGTTTTCCCAGCACCATTTATTGAATAGGGAATCCTTTCCCCATTTCTTCTTTTTGTCGGATTTGCCAAAGATCAGATAACTGTAGATATGCGGCATTATTTCTGAGGGCTCTGTTCTGTTCCATTGGTCTATATCTCTGTTTTGGTACCAGTACCATGCTGTTTTGGTTACTGTAGCCTTGTAGAATAGTTTGAAGTCAGGTAGCATGATGCCTCCAGCTTTGTTCTTTTGGCTTAGGATTGACTTGGCAATGTGGGCTCTTTTTTGGTTCCATATGAACTTTAAAGTCGTTTTTTCCAATTCTGTGAAGAAAGTCATTGTTAGCTTGATGGGGATGGCATTGAATCTATAAATTACCTTGGGCGGTATGGCCATTTTCACGACATTGATTCTTCCAACCCATGAGCATAGAATGTTCTTCCATTTGTTTGTATCCTCTTTTATTTCATTGAGCAGTGGTTTGTAGTTCTCCTTGAAGAGGTCCTTCACATCCCTTGTAAGTTGGATTCCTAGGTATTTTATTCTCTTTGAAGCAATTGTGAATGGGAGTTCACTCATGATTTGGCTCTCTGTTTGTCTGTTATTGGTGTATGAGAATGTTTGTGATTTTCGCACATTGATTTTGTATCCTGAGATTTTGCTGAAATGGCTTATCAGCTTCAGGATGTTTTGGGCTGAGACGATGGAGTTTTCTAGATATACAATCATGTCATCTGCAAACGGGGACAATTTGACTTCCTCTTTTCCTAATTGAATACTCTTTATTTCCTTCTCCTGCATGATTACCCTAGCCAGAACTTCCAACACTATTTTGAATAGGAGTGGTGATAGAGGGCATCCCTGTCTTGTGCCAGTTGTCAAAGGGAAAATTTCCAGTTTTTGCCCATTCAGTATGATATTGGCTGTGGGTTTGTCATAAATAGCTCTTATTATTTTGAGATACATCCCATCAATACCTAATTTATTGAGAGTTTTTAGCATGAAGGGCTGTTGAATTTGTCAAAGGCCTTTTCTGCATCTGTCGAGATAATCATGTGTTTTTTGTTGTTGGTTCTGCTTATATGCTAGATTACATTTATTGATTTGCATATGTTGAACCAGCCTTACATCCTAGGGATGAAGCCCACTGGATCATGGTGGATAAGCTTTTTGATGTATTGCTGGATTCGGTTGGCCAGTATTTTATTGAGGATTTTTGCATTGATGTTCACCAGGCATATTGGTCTAAAATTCTTTTTTTTGTTGTGTCTCTGCCAGGCTTTGGTATCAGGATGATCCTGGCCTCATAAAATGAGTTAGGGAGGATTCCTTCTTTTTCTATTGATTGGAATAGTTCCAGAAGGAATGGTACCAGTTGCTCCTTGTACCTCTGGTAGAATTCGGCTGTGAATCTGTCTGGTCCCGGACTTTTTTTGGTGGGTAAGCTATTAATTATTGCCTCAATTTCAGAACCTATTATTGGTCTATTCAGAGATTCAACTTCTTCCTGGTTTAGTCTTGGGAGAGTGTATGTGTTGAGGAATTTATCCATTTCTTCTGGATTTTCTAGTTTGTTTGCATAGAGGTGTTTATAGTATTCTCTGACGGTAGTTTGTATTTCTGTGGGATCAGTGGTGATATCCCCTTTATCATTTTTTATTGCATCTATTTGATTCTTCTCCCTTTTCTTCTTTATTAGTCTTGCTAGTGGTCTATCAATTTTGGTGATCTTTTCAAAAAACCAGCTCCTGGATTCATTGATTTTTTGAAGGGATTTTTGTGTCTCTATTTCCTTCAGTTCTGCTCTGATCTTAGTTATTTCTTCCTTCTGCTAGCTTTTGAATGTGTTTGCTCTTGCTTCTCTAGTTCTTTTAATTGTGATGTTAGGGTGTCAATTTTCAATTTTTCCTGCTTTCTCTTGTGGGCATTTAGTGCTATAAATTTCCCTCTACACACTGCTTTAAATGTGTCCCAGAGATTCTGGTATGTTGTGTCTTTGTTCTCGTTGGTTTCAAAGAACATCTTTATTTCTGCCTTCATTTTGTTATGTACCCAGTAGTCATTCAGGAGCAGGTTGTTCCGTTTCCATGTAGTTGAGCGGTTTTGAGTGAGTATCTCAATCCTGAATTCTAGTTTGATTGCACTGTGGTCTGAGAGACAGTTTGTTATAATTTCTGTTCTTTTACATTTGCTAAGGAGTGCTTTACTTGCAACTATGTGGTCAATTTTGGAATAGGTGTGATGTGGTGCTGAGAAGAATGTATATTCTGTTGATTTGGGGTGGAGAGTTCTGTAGATGTCTATTAGGTCTGCTTGGTGCAGAGCTGAGTTCAATGCCTGGATATCCTTGTTAACTTTCTGTCTCGTTGATCTGTCTAATGTTGACAGTGGGGTGTTAAAGTCTCCCATTATTATTGTGTGGGAGTCTAAGTCTCTTTGTAGGTCTCTTTGCTTTGTGAATCTGGGTGCTCCTGTATTGGGTGCATATATATTTAGGATAGTTAGCTCTTCTTGTTGAATTGATCCCTTTACCATTATGTAATGGCCGTCTTTGTCTCTTTTGATCTTTGTTGGTTTAAAGTCTGTTTTACCAGAGACTAGGATCGCAACTCCTGCCTTTTTTTGTTCTCCATTTGCTTGGTAGATTTTCCTCCATCCCTTTATTTTGAGCCTATGTGTGTCTCTGCATGTGAGATGGGTTTCCTGAATACAGCACACTGATGGGTCTTGACTCTTTATCCAATTTGCCAGTCTGTGTCTTTTAATTGGAGCATTTAGCTCATTTACATTTAAGGTTAATATTGTTATGTGTGAATTTGATCCTTTCATTATGATGTTAGCTGGTTATTTTTCTCATTAGTTGATGCAGTTTCTTCCTAGCCTCAGTGGTCTTTACAATTTGGCATGTTTTTGCAGTGGCTGGTACCGGTTATTCCTTTCCATGTTTGGTGATTCCTTCAGGAGCTCTTTTAGGGCAGGCCTGGTGGTGACAAAATCTCTCAGCATTTGCTTATCTGTAAAGTATTTTATTTCTCCTTCACTTTTGAAGCTTAGCTTGGCTAGATATGAAATGCTGGGTTGAAAATTCTTTTCTTTAAGAATGTTGAATATCGGCCCCCACTCTCTTCTGGCTTGTAGAGTTTCTGCCGAGAGATCAGCTGTTAGTCTGATGGGCTTCCCTTTGTGGGTAACCCGACCTTTCTTTCTGGCTGCCCTTAACATTTTTTCCTTCATTTCAACTCTGGTGAATCTGACAATTATGTGTCTTGGAGTTGCTCTTCTCGAGGAGTATCTTTGTGGTGTTCTCTGTATTTCCTGAATGTGAATGTTGGCCTGCCTTGCTAGATTGGGGAAGTTCTCCTGGATACTATCCTGCAGAGTGCTTTCCAACTTGGTTCCATTCTCCCCGTCACTTTCAGGTACACCAGTCAGACGTAGGTTTGGTCTTTTCACATAGTCCCATATTTCTTGGAGGCTTTGTTCATTTCTTTTTATTCTTTTTTCTCTAAACTTCTCTTCTCACTTCATTTCATTCATTTGATCTTCCATCGCTGTTACCATTTCTTCCAGGTGATCGAATCCGCTACTGAAGCTTGTGCATTCGTCACGTAGTTCTTTTGCCATGGTTTTCAGGTCCATCAGGTCCTTTAAGGATTTCTCTGCGTTGGTTATTCTAGTTAGCCATTTGTCTAATCTTTTCTCAAGGTTTTTAACTTCTTTGCCATGGGTTTGAACTTCCTCCTTTAGCTCGGAGAAGTTTGATTGTCTGAAGCCTTCTCTCAACTCGCCAAAGTCATTCTCCATCCAGCTTTGCTCCGTTGCTGGTGAGGAGCTGCATTCCTTTGGAGGAGGCGAGGAGCTCTGATTTTTAGAATTTTCGGTTTCTCTGCTCTGTTTTTTCCCCATCTTTGTGGTTTTATCTACCTTTGGTCTTTGATGATGGTGATGTACAGACGGGGTTTTGGTGTGGATATCCTTTCTGTTTGTTAGTTTTCCTTCTAACAGTCAGGACCCTCAGCTGCAGTTCTGTTGGAATTTGCCAGAGTTCCCCCCAGACCCTGTTTGCCTGGAGCAGTGGATGCTGCAGAACAGCGAATATTGGTTAACAGCAAATGTTGCTGCCTGATCGTTCCTCTGGAAGTTTTGTCTCAGAGGGGTACCCGGCCGTGTGAGGTGTCAGACTGCCCCTACTGGGGGTGCCTCCCAGTTAGGCTACTCAGGGGTCAGGGACCCGCTTGAGGGGGCAGTTGGTCCGTTCTCAGATCACAGGCTGCGTGCTGGGAGAACCACTACTGTCCTCCAAGCTGTCAGACAGGGACAGTGAAGTCTGCAGAGGTTTCTGCTGCCTTTTGTTTGGCTATGCCCTGCCCCCAGAGGTGGAGTCTACAGAGGCAGGCAGGGCCTCCTCGAGCTGCGGTGGGCTCCACCCAGTTCGAGCTTCCTGGCTGCTTTGTTTACCTGCTCAAGCCTCAGGAATGGCAGGTGCCCCTCTCCCAGCCTCGCTGCCGCCTTGCAGTTTGATCTCAGACTGCTGTGCCATCAATGAGCGAGGCTCCATGGGCATAGGACCCTCCGAGCAAGGCACAGGACATAATCTCCAGGTGTGCCATTTGCTAAGAAAGTGCAGTATTAGGGTGGGAGTGACCTGATTTTCCAAGTGCCATCTGTCACCCATTTCCTTGGCTAGGAAAGGGAATTCCCTGACCCCTTGTGCTTCCCGGGTGAGGCGATGCCTCGCCCTGCTTCAGCTCACGTTTGGTGCGCTGCACCCACTGTCCTGCACCCACTGTCTGACAATCCCCAGTGAGATGAACCCAGTACCTCAGTTGGAAATGCAGAAATCATCCATCTTCTGCATCACTCAGGCTGGGAGCTGTAGACTGGAGCTGTTCCTATTTGGCCATCTTGGAACCGCCCACTGATGTACTGTTAATTTATAACTAATCTATACGGAAAAAGGTATTTAAAGAAAGGCTTGTGAAGGAAAATCAATGTTAATGAAATAGGGCAAAATATGCAAAATAAATATTAATGTATATTCAATTTCCTGGTTAAATTATTTAAAGCACAATATAAATTATTTTACTTCAAGTGTTTTTGCTCCCCAAAATTCCAGTTTTGTCAAAAGTCGAAATATCATTTTAACCATGAAATTGCAAATATTTGCATTTTGTTCTTTTGTTCTCCCTTCTTTTTATGTTTATTAGACATACATTTGTTTCTTTGTATATAAGTTGGAAGGCATTTATATACAACCCTTAAACATATATAAAACATGTAACATATTTTTATGTATCACATATGTATATGTATGCACATATAATATACACTCATATATATACGTATATTCTTCTGCAGCAAATAGAGCAGGTTTCTTGATCTCTTAAATTCTTAACTAAACAAGAGACTGGTTTCTAATTAGACTGTTCTCATCTAACACAATAAAGTTAAACTATTTTTACTTTTTATCAAAGATAGATGTTTTTCTGGAAAAAACAGATGGATAAATACAGCTTTATACATATAATTACTCATTAAAATGTGAAAAATATGAAGTAAAGGTAAAGGCTTATAGAGAAAGCATATTAGTAATGCCTGTTGTACAGTTAGTACTATTCTTAGCACTTTATAAAAAATAAAAAATATTGACGCTTTACTATAAATTTTTGCACTCTAATTGGTTAGCAATCATTTCCTTTTTTCTTTTCTTTTCTTTTTTTTTTTTGAGATGGAGTTTTGCTCTTGTTGCCCAGGCTGGAGTGCAATGGCGGGATCTGGGCTCACCACAACCTCCGCCTCATGGGTTCAAGCGATTCGCCTGCCTCAGCCTCCCAAGTAGCTGGGACTACAGCCATATGACACCATGCCCAGCTAATTTTGTATTTTTAGTGGAGATGGGATTTCTCCATGTTGGTCAGGCTGGTCTCGAACTCCTGGCCTCAGGTTACCCGCACGCCTCGGCCTCCCACTCCCTGGGATTAGGCGTGAGCCACCACACTCGGCCAGCAATCATTTCTTTTTAAAACATGATTAACAAGTATAAAAATGAGTACATAAATAAATGATTAATTTTGCATTATATGGAAATAATCATGGTAATTTGGATTTGGGGGGGTTATTTTTATTTTTTTGGAAGACTTGTTTTGAGAGGTAAATGTTGAACCAGGTCTTAAATAACTAATTTGCATTAAATTAAGATCTTCATTATGAATGGAAATAAATCAAGGATCTTTCTTTTCTTGGTCCAAAAGTATTTCAATTCTACAGACTTTAGCAACTACAAAAGCTAGCTACTGCAACTGTTTAAGGTACATCAGTTTGCATTAATTGCCAAATTTATTTAGAATATAAAATTGAAATTGATTCTTAGAAACCTTTTTCAAAATTATTTACTTTTTCTAGGGAACCCTAAACATCCTCCCTGTGATTGTGTAGCCTAATAGCCTGTTCAATCTCAGTTAGATTGGGGTTGATACTTGCTTAGTCATTCCAGAAAGAATGAAGATGGCTCTCTAGGAAGGTGAGACTGAAGGCCAGTCTCCAGGATAGCCCAAGGCAACAGGACATGTACAGGTCCAGGGTAGCTTCTTTTGCTTCTCCATGGACCCCAATAAGTTGGTACTGCATTCTATCTCTTTTGGCAAGATAAGAAATGAGCTGGTTTTCCAAGGATCCACCCCTGTTCTGTCATTAGTATTCATTAAACTTTGGCTTTGTAGGAAATTGCAAACCTCTTTGGCTTGAGATTCTTCCCTTTCCCCTCTCTGGGTCTCCAGAAGACTGGCAGCAGCATTAACCTTCCCAGGGGAGCTGTGTCTCTGTGTTAAGGAGCACTCATCTGGAAGGAAAATAACTTGTTCTAGCTTTTCTTCTGTAACTAAACAGTCTTTTCAAATGCTTACAGTCAGGGAAACATTAATCAGCAAAACGTGAAATTTATGCATTTTTTTCACTTAACATTAATTATAACCACTACAGGTACTTTAAAAACGGATCTGAGTGTATATTCATAATAAATTAGAGATTCTGCAGAATTATTACTTACAATTAAAATCTATGTTGATTCAAGAATACCACATAATAGGAATATGCCCTAAGGATTTTATGATAGGCTATTAAATTATTTTTCAAAGAGGTATTTTAAGCTATTAAAGTACATTTAGAAGATTTATAAGTATTATAGGAAAAGGAGTTAAAATTATATATATATTAAATATTTAATATTTTACCAAAAGAGTTCACCAAGCTTCTCGGAAAGTAACTAAATCATTTATATAATAAATTCTCTAGATATTCTTATGTTTTACTCACAGAAAGAATTTATATTTTGATTGAAGCATGGTGAGAACTTTTATAGAAAATCCTATTTTTAAAAATTTTTCTTTCCTTTATCACGGATTACAATGGCTAATCTACATGAATGACTATTTTTCTTCTATTGACAACTCCTCCTGCAAAAATTATTTTTATTTTTTTTCTTGAGTTATAGATTTAGGGGGTACAAATGCAGCTTTGTTACATGGGCATATTGTGCATGGCGAAGTCTGGAAAAATCTTCCTCATACACCTATTCAGAAATACTAGATTTCACCTAATTTAAATCACCATTCTCTAACAGGTCAAGAATTTAAATAAAAACTGATTACAACCAACATCATCATTCTAACTTTTAAACAAAAGCATGTAAGAAATTGCATTAAATATAAGTAGAAAAATGGTCAATTCAATATAAAATTCAAGAATGTTTTTGAAACCATGTATTTACAAAAAAATTCTAAAATATGACTCTACAGACAGCTAGATCCTACAGACAATAACAAATAAGAGAGAACAAATATGATAATTAAATAAAGGTTGAAACTAAAATGATAGAAAAGGTATACCATAAAATACTAACTAAAAAAGCCTGCATAGCTACATGAATGTCAATAAACATGGTCTTTCAAAAAATAATAAATATGAAGAGAGAGCTTTCAATATTGAAGTTGGTGTACTAGGTAGGTAGAAAAATTTTTAATGTTTATGCATCTAACAACATACATTTAAAATATACATACAAAAATTAGCAGGATCTAAAGGAGAATAGAAAAGCTTCAGTCATGGTAGAACAGTTTATTTTACTTCTCCCCAGCTCTGATTGGACTACAATATAAAGTCTGTAAAGATAATAATCTGAGCAATGTGATAAATAAGCTTGGCCTTGGTGATATATATAGAGTGCTTACTTTATTTCCCCAAATTGACCAAATGAAGGCCATATACAAATAAACACAATAATTGTCAAAGAATTGAAATCATATAGAATACATTTTCTTTTAACAGCAGAGTTCAGCTAGAAGTCAACACTAAACATGAAAAATTTAAAAATAATAACTAAAAAGTGCTAAAATTTTCGGAAAACAAGATAGACTCTTCTGATTAACCCGTTGGCCAAAAAATAATTCAAGTACAAATAAGAATTTTTTTTTTATTCATTTTGAGATACTACATATTGACACATGTGGAAGGCAGTTAAAACCCAACTTAGAGAGAAATTTATAATACATTTTTTAAAATATGTATTAGAAAAAATAAAGGCTAAAAATCAATTATATAAACATTTAACCTAAGAACCTAGGGAAAAACAAGCAAATAAAACCTAAAGTATATAGAAAAAAATAATGGTGTTAGTAGCTGAAATTAATAAAATATATTAGAATATTTAATATAGAGGATAAACAAAGGCAAAAGTTGATTTTGGGGGGAAAATTAACATTGACAACTCTCTGGTGGATTCATCAAATAAACAAGTGAGAAGGTGCAGATAAACAATAGCAGAACTCAGTAAGAGTATATCACTATAGGTCCTACAGACAATCAAAGATAAGATGATATTTTGAACAGAATTTGTACTGATGAATCTAAAATCGTAGATGAAATGGACAAATTCCTAGAAAAACACATTTCAACAAAGTTAATTCAAGAAATAAAAAATTCAGGTGATACTTCACATAAAAGAAAGAAAATCTTCAATTAAAAATCTTCTCTCACGAAGAAAACTCCAGGACCAGATGGCTTCACCAGTGAATTCTACAGTCATTTAAGGAAGGAATTATACCACCTATTAAAAGGTCTAACAGACAATTAAAAAGAAGAAGCGCTTCCCAAGTTGTTTTATTAGGTGTATTAGTTTTCTATTGCTGTGTAACAAATTGATGCAACCTTAATAACTTAAAATAACAATCTCAGTTTCTGGGAGTCAGAAGTCTGGGAACATCTTAGATGAATCCTCTGCTTAGTATTTAATGGACTGCAATTAAGGTGCTGGTGTGGCTGCTTTCTGATCTGGAGCTTACGGTCTCCTTCGGAGCTCATGTTTATTTTATAATTAGTTAATTAAATGAAGCAATACACAGAATATGACCTCAGGAGAGAGTTGGGTTTATTCCATAAATGCTAGGTCTATATACTCATTATATAGCCAGAAAAACATGCTAGGAGGAAGATTTATGAAGCAATTCTTTTTGCTTTGTTCTTCTGTGCAGAAATTTAATTCTATAAACAAATCACCAAGATCCATACATCACTGATAGTAATTAGCTAGGATTTTATGTTAGTAGGCTTTTAAAATATTGATTGTCTCGAAGTTTTTACTTATAATTATGTTTTGTTTATTTTATATTTTTTAAAATTGGGACTTACTATCTCTCAGCCAAAGAAAAAAAATCAGTATAAAATAGATGTTTTTTTCAACATCTTATATAATACAAGGTGTTATCACTCTGTATCTTTCCTTTATATTTACATTATTTTCCATATTTTATTATTTTTTTTTAAATTCACAGATTTTTTAATTTTTTTCTTCTTCGCTAGTACTTTTCCTTCTGCAGATGATTTTTTTTTTAATTTTTTTCCATTCCTTGAATACTCCAATTGTTTACTGGCTTTTTTTGAGTATATGCCATGACAGTTAAATTAAGAAATGTTCCCATATTCTTAGCTGATAACACAAAGTATATACACTTATACACACATATTACTATATTTATATGTTTACTCATATCTATATTTAGTATGTATTCACATATACATATATTATATACAAACTATGCCACTGAAATGATACTTGTTTGGCTGGCATTGTGAAGGAAACAACGGGGAGCTATGATTAAGAAAGGAAGGAAATCAAGGAAGACTTCTCTGAGGAAGTGATTTTCAGAAGATGGACCATCTGAAGATCAGGGAGATGAAATAGCAGAAGAAATGCAGTGGGTTAAATATTGTCCCCTCAAAACTTATATCCACCTAGAATCTCAGAAAGTGACCGTATTTGGTAATATGGTTTTTATAGATGCAATTAGTTAAAGATCTTGAAATCATCCTCGATTTAGGTTGGGCCCTAAATCTAATGACTGGTGCAGGAGAATGCCATCTGAAATGGAGACAGAGATTGGAGTGACACCTCTACAATCTATGGAATGCCAAGGATTGCTGACAACCTTTTGGAGCTTTTAGAAGGAAACAAATCTACTGACAACTTGGTTTTGGACTTCTGGGATCCATTTGTGGTAATTTGTTACAGCACCACTAAGATACTAAGACAAGGAACAAAGGATCTAACTGTGACAGAAATGTAGTGAGCTAAAGGCAAAGTGGCATAAAATGGTATTGGAGTGAGAGGCAACAGCTAATCATGCTAGGTCCTGTAGGAGTCTGGATTTTATTCCAAGTACTGTGGAAAGTGATGGAAGTATTATGGAATTACATGGCAAGATTTATGTTTTAAAAATATTATGCTGGTTGCTTCTAAAAATTAAGTGAAATAGAACAAGGACTGAACCAAAAAGAATCTGGTAAAGGGCTAGGCTAATACAGGAGTTCAGGTAAGAAGTGGTGTGAGTTTGGTTTAGGGTCATAGCAGTAGGGAAGTGAATTGGGTTGAGATATATTATGAAGTTAGAATTGAGGACTTGCTGATGGATTGGATTTGTATATTGAGGAAAATTAAAGATGGCTCCTAAGTCTGGGGAATTACTGGATAGATACTCATGACATTTACCAAAACAGAGAACATAAGAAAGATTTGAGTGGGGTTGAGAGTGGGAAGAAAAGGGGAATGTTCTTTAGTTTGGGATATGTGAATTCTTCATATGGATTGAGATGTAAATTTCAGGGATAACAGTATGTAAATAATACATAATGATATGGGCATAGTGAGACCATCTACAAAGAGCGAATAGAAAGATGGAAGGAAAGAAATCTAAGACCAAACCAACATTGAAGCAAATTAGAGGAAAAATGTGCAATAAAGGACACTAAATAAGTAGCTGTCAGGAGGAAAATGTATGAATCTTATATTGTAGAAGGAAAGACGGGGAAGTGGGGATCCACATTCTATTGCCCCACAGTAATTGATATAACTGATTTATGTAAATGAGGATTCATTAGTCAAATGACCGCGTTCAGGACTTTTTACCTAATATCTTAGGGAAAATTTTCCTCAGCAATACATTCTGAGTAGCTCTCTGAGATTTCTGTTTCTTTAGTCTTTGTGTTGTTTTTTTTTTTTTTTACTATGTAAGATGAGATAGAAATGAAATTCTGAAGCAAATCGCCAATCATAACTTTGTAAGGCCACAATTCTAGTTCACACTGCTTTTTATAGCTTCATGAGCCAAAAGCCTCAATGGTATTCTGTTTTAAATTTTGTAGCCAGTTTATCTAGTATGACTTTTTAAAAATAGCATTTATATGTAAAATCCAAGTGAAGAGTAAAGAAGGTTATAAACAAATAGCCAATTTCAAATTTGGCTCATCTCCAAGGTAGAACTGGTCTTTCACAGTCATCCTACTTTTAGACTCATAGAAATGTAGAACTAGAAAAGACCTTACAGACTGTATAACTGTATACCTTACTTTACAAATAAAGAAATCGAGGTTCAGAAAGAGCAAATAACCTGCCTATGGTCGTATCTTGTTATTGGCAGAAATGGAATTCAGATCACTAGTTTTCTTTTGGCTGGTCAAAACTGTCAACTGTGGAAATTCCTCTTTGTAATTAATCACAAGGGGATGCTATCTTCAAAAGGCAATAATACCAAGGAAAGAACAAAACAGATAATATTTCTTGAATATTGTGGTTAGGTGAGATAGGAATGAAGTCCTAAGAAATGACCCAAGAGTTTAATTCCAATTTTATCACTTATGAGCTCTTTGATTTTAGACAAGCCACTTACTCTCACAGAGCATCAGTTTTCTCATCTGTAAAAATAAACTTGCATTTCACTGTTTTGTGAGGATTTGTGATAATTCTTTGATAACTATAATTAAGACTTTAAGACTCTTGTAGCTTTCAGTCATAACACCACTGAAGTAACACAATTTTGAATCATTACATCAGAAGCTGACCTTGAGAGAAAGAGTCAAGTAGAGGGAAAGACAGAGTAATAAGAAAAGACAGAACGAAAATAGCATGTTTAAGTTTTGGTCATTTAAGTGTAATACAATACAGATACATTGATTTTCGACTATTTACTCAAATTTTTTTGAAAAAAAAAAGTTGTGTTGCTGTTTCTGCCTGCAGCAAGAATAAATCTGTTTTACATCTTAATAGATTAGAACAGTTTTTCCATCTCTCTTGGTTTTTACCCTTGTTACTGCTCCCATTTCTCTCCCAGCTCCTTGGGGAACTTAAACTTTCAGATATTCCTTTTCCCTCTAGCAGTCTCTTCCTTTCCATTAACTCCCTTTTCTCTGCTTTGGAATGTCCCCTATGCTGAAGATCCTTTTATGAAACTATAATATCCTCCCAGTTGGGGTCTACAGCTTTACTATATAGCCAGATTCCTCAAATTAGTACATTATATCTCCTACTACAGTCTCTCAACTATGATTCCCTCCATTTTATGTGAAAAGATTTTTAACCTGCATCTAAAACAGAATGCTTGAAAATTATATCTGCATCTGTAATAATTGAATCCAGTGACCTAATTTCATTCTTCACTTCTCTTGTCCTCTCCGTAGAATTTAAAACTGTTCTGTTTCTGCCTGGAGACGCCTTTCTCCCACTGTATTCAGTGAGCATGTCTTGAAATTCAGTCTTTGGCCATATGCTTCTCTTCGTTCCTACCTACATTTTTACAGTGGTCAAGAACAATCATAGCTTCCACTGCAGGTAGCTAAATCTAAAATCTCCAGCTTCAGGCCAAATATTTCTTTTGATTCTTAATCTTCCACTTGGAATTAAAGAGGAAAAAATTGATTGAGAAATATTGCATAGGTTTCTAAACTTAAACCCGTGCCTACCCTGCAACCTCAGCAATCATTTCTGAATACCTAATCTAGTTTTACTTCCCTAAATTATACATTTAATTTCATTCCCCTGCTCCAGAACATTCTCTTTCTCTTATTTCCTATAGGATATAAGTCCATACATGGTAGATTTGCTCTTATGCATTAGGGATGTTATTTGAAAGCCTTAAGAAAAAAAATGAAAAATAGTCAAATTATTTTTGAAAATCCTTTAGAAAGAAGGCATGTTAAAGACTAATAGTACAAGTTATCCAATATATTTAATTTTTTTACTCAGGTACAATAGAGAAAGAGTACAATTCACATTTTAAAAAATACACAATTTTGCCGGGCTCAGTGGCTCACGCCTGTAATCCCAGAACTTTGGGAGGCTGAGGTGGGCAGATCACGAGGTCAAGAGATCGAGACCATCCTGGCTAACACGGTGAAACCCCATATCTACTAAAAATACAAAAAATTAGCTGGGCGCAGTGGCGGGCGCCTGTAGTCCCAGCTACTCGGGAGGCTGAGGCAGGAGAATGGCATGAACCTGGAAGGCGGAGCTTGCAGTGAGCCGAGATCTCGCCACCACACTCCAAACTGGGGGACAGAGCGAGACTCCGTCTCAAAAAAAAAAAAAAAAAAAAAAACACACAATTTCATTAGTTTTGAAAAATGTATGTAGTAATTTAATCACCATAACAATCAATATATGGAACATTCCCATGGCCCTAAAGATTTCCCTGGACCCCTTTTGAGTCAGACTATACTGACACTAATACCATAGCAACCATTGATCTACTTTTTATCATGATAGTTTTGACAATTCTGGAATTTTATATCAAAGGAATCACACAGTATGACTTATTTCACTTAGCATAATGCTTTTAATATTCTTCTATGGTTTTGCATGTATCAGCAGTGTAAAATAGTTGCTTTTTATTGTTGAATAGTTTTCTATTATATACATATATCACAGTTTGTTTATCCAGTTGCCATTTGATAGATATTAAGGCCATTTCTAATTTTCAGATATTATGAACAAATCTGCGCCGAATATTCAAATATATATTAAAACCTCTAGAGCAGATACCTACAAGTAGAATTTCTATGTTTTCTGATGAGTGTATATTTAACTTTGTAAGAAAATGGCATGCCATTTGCCAAAATGGAATGTCATTTGGCATCATCAACAATAATGTATGAGAATTCTAAATTGATCCACAACCTCATCAGCACTTGGTATTGTCACACCTAATTTTAGTCATTTTAGTGGATATGTCATATCTTATTCAGTTTGCACTTTCCATTTCTTGTTAAGTAATGACATTGAACATGTGGTCGTGCATTTATTGGCTATCTATATGCCCATTAAAGTTACTTTTTAATCTTCTTGTTATGGAGGTTTCAGGGTTCTTTTATGTAGTGAGTGGACAAATCCATTATCAGATACGTGTTTTATAAATATTTTATCTGAATCTGTTGCATGACTTTTTATTTATTCTAACAGTGCCTTTCAAAGAGCAGGCAATTTTAATTTTGATTAAGTCCAATTTATTTTTTCCCTGTTTTTGAGGCCTATATAGAAATTTTTCTCTAAATAAAGGTGACAAAGATTTTTTTCCTGCTTTTTCTTTTAGAATCTATGAATTTAGCTCTGACATTTAGACCTATGATCTGTGAATGATTAATTTTTGTGTATGGCATGTAAATATTTATTTTTTCTCATATGGCTAGCCAAATGTTCTAGTTATATTTCTTTAAAATAATATGATTTCTTCCTTAAATTACCATAGTACTTCTGCCAAAATCAAGTGACCATATATGCTTTGGTCTGTTTTGGACTCTCTTCTTTTCCATTAATCTGTAAGTCTATCTTTTTGCCAATACTAGAGTCATTATTACTGCAATTTTATACTAATCCTTGAAAGAGCTACAATTTTGCTCTTATTTTTCCTTATTGTTTTACTTAATAAAGGCCTTCACGTTCTGAGTAAATTTTAGAATCAGCTTGTCAATTTCTACATAAAAAAGAAAAAACCTTGCATGAGAGTAACTGAGATTATATTGGATATATAAATCAATTTAAGGAGAATTGATATCTTACCCATATTTAATCTCTTGATCCATGAATATGGAATATCCTCTCATTTATTTAGGTCTTTTAAAATTATCTCAAAATTGTTTTAATATTTTAATTTCCAATTTTTGTTGATTGTATATAGACTTACCATTGATTTTTTATATTAACCTTGTGTCATGCAATCTTACTGTATACACTATTAGTTCTAATAGCTTTTTTTACATACATGAATGTCAGCTGTGAAATTTTATACTTTGTTGTGTTTCATTTCATTTTAATAATTTTCCCCTTTTAAACTGAGCAAGTTCTTTTCTATTCCTAGTTTGCTAAAAGTTTTTTTGTGTGTATGAATTGATTTTAATTTTATTAATTTGTTTTTCTGGCCTTATATTGATTGAGAAAATAATGTGATTTTTCTTTTCCAGAGATTTGTATAAATTGATTTCAGTTGCTGAACTAACCTTACTCCTTTAATAAAACAAAATGGGTCATGAGATACTATACTTTTCTGTAATTCTGGATAAAAGTATATGCTATATTTATAGAGTTCTAGATAAGAGTTTTTTTTTTTCCTTTTGGTTAAGTGTTGCTCCCTTGTCTTCTAGCTTTCAATGCTTCTGGCAAGAAGCCTCCTTTAATTTTTAATCATGGTTCCTCTTTTTCTCTTGATGACGTCTTCAAGATTTTATATACTATATGTATTTTATACATATTTTATATTATATGTTATATATATTTTATATATAATATATATTATATATTATAGATATATATTTTATATATATTATATATATTATAGATAATATATATTTTTTATATATATACATGTATTTGAGACAGAGTCTTGCTCTGTCGCCCAGGCTGGAGTGCAGTGCCACGATCTTGGCTCACTGCAAGCTCCACCACCTCGGTTCACACCATTCTCTTGCCTCAGCCTCCTGGGTAGCTGGGACTGCAGGCACCCGCCACCACGCCTGGCTAATTTTTTGTAATTTTAGTAGAGACAGGGTTTCATCGTTTTAGCCAGGATGGTCTTGATCTCCTGACCTCATGATCTGCCCGCCTTGACCTCTCAAAGTGCTGGGATTACAGGCGTGAGCCACCTCGCCCAGCCATATTTGGTTTTTAATAGTTTTACTACGATTTTTCTGGTTATGCTTTTCCTCTTATTTATCATTCTTAGAATTCTCTGAACTGTTTGAATGTATGATTTGTTCTTTTTTCGTTATTTTTGGAAAATATATTTGCATATAAGACCATTTGATACTGTCTTACAGCTTTTAGATGTTCTGTTTTCTGTTTTTCCATTTTGTTTCTCAATATGTTTCAGTGTGGATAACGTCTATTAACCTATTTTCAAGTTCACTGATTCTTTCCTCTACTATGTCTAGTCTGCTACTAAGCCCAATTAAGGGAATGTTTAAATCTCTGATAATTAATTTTTAATTTCTAGTATTTGTATTTGATTCTTCTATTTATAGTTTCCAAATTTGTGTTGAAATTCCCCATTTGTTTATACACGCTCCCCCCTCTTTTTTTAACCAGTTCCTTCAAATTATCCATAATTGTTAATTTCATATCTCTGCCTGAAAGTGTCATCATCTTGAATTTCTATGTTTCTGGTTCTATGGACTATTTTGTTGCTTTACACTAGGACTTTTTCCTTCCTCCTTTTCTCCCTGCTTCCCTCCCCGCACCTTCATCTGCCTCCCTTCCTTTTTTCATTCCTTCCCTCCTTCCTTCCATACGAAACATTGCATTGGTTAAAAAACACAGAAGACACTGAGGTAAATATTTGTATTCCTAAATGTCCACTCCCCTTTATCTCACAGGCCAGTAACTTGGAGTTTGAGTTAGCAGAAAGTAGTTGAGCTTGATTTGGGCTTTAGTGTCACTATGGGCACATTCAGTGAAACACAGGCTTAAAATTCTTCCATTTATGGACTGCGCCTATGTTGTAATTTCTATGAGCATTGGAATGTCAGAGGGTTTGTCAAAATGTTCCTATTCCATTTTTAACTTTCAGAAGACTTTGCATGCCTGTGTTGAAAGGGGAGTGAGGGCTTCCTCTTTGCATTCCTGTGTCTTCACTAGCAATAGGCTATTGTGGCTTCCTACTTACTGCCAATCTCATGGTGGGAGCAACGGAAAGAGGAGATTGGGACTTCATAGTTCTCCTCTAGCCCCAGTCTTATGCTGGCTCTCTGCACCAAACCTTAGCACTGGGTCTTTCTTCATTTCCCTTCCTGTTCTATAGGGGGTCTAGGGTGCAATCAAGTTTTCTAGGCCTCCTTCAAGACAGCTGACTTCTGCCTTGAATGATTGGGTGTTTCTACAGGCTGATTTCCTGCCTTTCCCCTGTAGCAATACACTATATCATTGTAGAATTCTGGGATTAAGTTGGTGTCTTACTCTTCCCTCAGTAGCAGATGGGTTTTCCTACTGTAAAGTGCTGGTTGGAGGAGTAAGACTTCTATACCTTTCTTCATGGCAGCTGACCTTGGCCTAGGAGGAAGAGGTAAGAGTGTCCCCTGTCTCTTTGCCAGTGCAGCCAATCCTTGCCTGAGTCTTATGGAAGGGTTTCCTGTCTCTCTCCCACAGGCAGATGGCTTTGGTTATCAAAGCAAGACTAAATGTTGGATGCTAGACAGGATCTCGCCCTTCCCCTAGCAGGAGATTGTCTTGTTCTCTTTTCCTACCTATCTCCAGGAGCAGCTGAACCCCTCTTGTGAAAGAGCTGGTGTCCAAGAAGGTGCAGGCTCCCCTTGGAATGGTGCTCTCAGGAATTCTGACTTCTCATGATAGCCCACGCTAGGTCTTAAGAATTTTTAAAATGTTAGTCGCCTCCCTCCTACCCACTTTTATGGCTGCTTTCACTTGGCTCCATGCTCTGCTGATAATTAAACAGTTTGTGTGCCCTGTCTTTCCTCAAAGGAGTTTGTCAACCTTTGGAATTTTGTTCATCTCAGAGGGATGTCTTAAGTACTCAGCTTTCTGAATGTTTAAGAAAAAAATAATATTTTTCAAGATTACCTACCTCTTCCTCATTTTTAGCCTGGGGTCAATATTCTCTTCATACTTTTTACATCCTAAGTAGAAATGAAACTCTTATATAATTTTTTTTTCAGTATTGGTGCATATTATTCTTCCTTTTGTTGGTTACCAGAGAAATAATTTGGTTTATGCTGAGGGGTGGTGTAAGCAAATAATGTAAAATATTGAACATTAAGTTGGGCCTCAGCAGGGTGAGATGTAAAACTCTAAGAGTCTTGAAGGAACTGAGGGACCAGACAGTCAGGACATATAATATTTGAAAAATATGATGAGTAAAATTAGTATCACTATTCAATTTCTTTTTAAAATTTCCTTCTTTCTCTTTCTCCTTCCTTCCTTCCTTCCTTCCTTCCTTCCTTCCTTCCTTCCTTCCTCCTTCCTTCCTTCCTTCCTTCCTTCCTTCCTTCCTTCCTTCCTTCCTTCCTTCCTTCCTTCCCTCCCTCTTTCCCTTTATCTCTCTCTTTATTTCCTTTTCCTTCCCAATACCTGAATTCAGGTTAATAAAGTGTGCTTAGTATATGACTCCTCTGTACTTAGTTTAATATTAGAAGGTTTAAATATAGTATTTCTATGTTATATTCTATCTTTCCTTTATTTCCAGAGAAGAATTTCTGTTCCAGACAAAATTTTTATGTTTACTATTCCTCCCTCTGTGTTTTTGTTTATGGCTACTATGCATTTTCCTATTCAGTTTTAACACTGAACTTTTAAAACCTCTAAATTCTTAATAACTGAAATTGCTACCAAAATGTTTTATACTTTTAGCATTTAAAAAATAAAAATCTAATGAAAATAAGTTTTCAGTAATAAATGCATTTTCACTGCTCATTTAGCCACTTAAAATCATGCTCAATCTGTATCATCATTGAGCACTATGCTTATGTAGAACAAAACTGCTTCCTGTTGTAATTTTTAAATAAAGAGCACCACCTTGTGGGAACACATGCTTAACCATGTTACATAAAATGAAAACAAATATTAACAGAATAATGTTTTAAATTACTATAGTTCATTTATTTTAAATTAGTGTGGAAAGAAAGCACCATACTACTTCTGAAGAAAAAACTAAAAAGGTAGAAAATAGAATTTGAAAATTTTGTCAGTTTTTCATGTTATGACTCAATACAAGTCTTCTGCAAAATTGTACTTGCTAATGATTACTTTTTTATAAGTATTAATTATCTTAGAACTAAGATTTAGCTTAAAATAACAGAGCTATCAGGAACTATGAATATGACCTAATCTAGAAAAGCTTTATTTTAAAAATAAGGAATCCAAACTTAAGGGGATATATTTAGTGTGTTCACCAGCTTACACATAACTAGCGATGTGATAGCTATATTCATGTAAACATCATTTCTGTTTGCCTGAGTGAGTCTTGATGGATTTTCAGACAATAGAATATAGTAATGCATCATTTACCTATACTGAGGAATAGATTATTTAGCAAAAGTAAATTTTATCATAATGTAAAAGGTGTAATACAACACACTACTGTATCCTTAAAAATGATTATTTTTATAGAATCTTTCTATGGTGTATTATCTGTATTTTTAACAGCATATGTTTAATGCACATAATATTTCATGGAATTTAATTCAAAAAACCTTGACATTTTTGTTGGTCAAGGTGCTGGTTCTTTTAAATGTTTCCCATTTGACATCAATTCATCTCAGTTTCCTTTCAAAAATTGGAGAAAAGTTTGTTGCTATTCCTCTTTCAATGGGAAGCTCAGAACTGGAAAGCAGCCCTTCCCCAAACAGAAAAGGAACATTGATTTTATCTCTTTTAAAATCACTCTATGCTTTAGAATGCCAAATTACCTTACTACTTGCAGACCTCAAGTCATATCACTCTTCTATGACAAAATCATAGAATAATAAAATATTTTATAATGAAATTATATATTGTTTTAAACATGGGATTTTGTTGAGCCAGATTTTCCCCACCTGATTTTGGTAACCTACCTTCAGGCGACTCCAAATTCAGCTACTCAGTCTGATAAGAAACCATCTCACTGTCACATCATCCAACATTTATATCCTTATTTTTTCCCAAGAGCCATAACTCAAATAATCCTGCCCACCAGGATTGTTTGGTTATAACAATATTTATCTCTCTATTCTTATTACCAAATGTAATTCAAATAAACATTCTACTTCGACTTACTTTCATTCATAATTTGTTGCATCTAATGAAAGTATTCCAGGGTCTAAAGAACTAGAAACTGTAGACTTATTGGACTTTGTGTAATTACTAGAAATCATTATACAGGATAATTAATAGAAGTTTTAGGGAAGGTGTCTGCAAAAGTATTTTAGTGGTTGAGGGGTCTTTGGTGTTTATTTGTCGGTTTCTTGATGTCTATTGAAAACCTATCCTTCAGAGAGATGATATGTAACAGTTATTCTGAATGAATTTCCAATCATAATCCCTTTGACTTTTAACCAACTGAATTGAGTGTTGAATAATAGTATATTTTATTTTTATAATGATATTTTAAATAATTTGGATATGTATGTTTTAAGAATAAAATGAACATATTTATGTTATATACACATTATGTAATATATATACACACATAACACATATGTAAAATATATATGTGTATATATAACATGTAATAATGTCATATACACACACTATATATAAAATATATTATTATACACACATAAAAGATATATATAATTTATATATGGATGTATATTACATATATACATATGTTATAGATATACTTTTTTATATTTGTGTATATATAACATAAATATGTTCATTTCATTCTTATAACACACATGTAATATATGTTATATACGTATGTAATATATACACATATACATATATGTATGGATACACACGTATGTATGTGCATATGCACATATGGACACATGCATATGTATGTACATATGCACATATGGATACACACATATGTATGTACATATGCACATATGGATACACACATATGTATGTACATATGTACATATGGATACACACATATGTATGTACATATGTACATATGGATACATATATACGTATATGTATGTATATACGTATATAACGTATTACATATGTGTTGTAAGAATGAAATGAACATATTTATGTTATATATACAGTTTCTTGATGTCTATTGAAAACCTATCCTTCAGAGAGATGATATGTAACAGTTATTCTGAATGAATTTCAAATCATAATCCCTTTGACTTTTAACCAACTGAATTGAGTGTTGAATGATATATATACATACATCTATGTATATATGTACATATACATATGTATATATACATACATCTATGTATATGTACATATACATATGTATATCTATACATCTATGTACATGCATGTATATATACATATATGTATATAATAGTTATATAATATCTATTTGTGTATATATATATTACATATATTATTATACTTTCATAATAAGGGGCAATGCTTGTTTTATATCCATTGTCCCTTATTGTAACACTGTACTAAGGACATTATACAGTATTCTTTAGTACAATAGTTGCAACATGGAAGGAACTGTATATATCTTCAGTTTCTATTAACATTATTATTAACATTCCCAGAAAAATCTTTTGTTACAAATAGAAAAATAGGAGGGTGATAAGTTTTCTGACAGATGTAAAAGCTGAGGCCAGAGAGATAAAATAACTACATAAAATCTTACATAACTCTGTATAGAAGTTCTTGTATAACTGGAGCTAATCTGCTATTTTTCCTACTTTTTTGTTTTACCTCTTTAACTTTTAGATATGTAAGCTTTTGTGTGTGTAAGTGTGTATAAGTCTTATTATAACAGGATCTTTGAGATAAAATATATATAATTGAAATCATATATAGTTGAAATATCAATACATTTATCTATCACCTATCTATGTACGTATATATCTACATATATATATCAATGATATAAATCATTGAAATCATCTCCATTATTTGATACTGCAAGCCTGGGATAACTAAAATTGTGTCATGTGATAGGATAAAATATTTCACTTAATTTAATCAGTAAGACATCAATGCAAGAAGATAATATGAAAGTGTGAAAATATAGTATGCAAGCATAAAATTGGGAGACTAGTAAGAAGTTCAGTTTGACTAGAGCAGAGTTTTCCTGAAGGGATAAGCTACGTTTTGATGCATAACAAGACACCCTGACACTTAGTTCTCCTTAGACACTTAGTGTTTTAAAATAGTAAATATTCGTTTCACCTACAATTCTATGGGGTGGCAATTTGAGGTTGGCTGTACAGGGCAGTTCTGCTGATATGGGAAGCCTCAGGCGAACTTGGCTGGGCTTGTTTATGTGACTGTGGTCATTGTCAGATCAAGGAACCTGGCTGTTCTAAAATGGTTCAGCTCAGACGACTCATCATATTGTGGGGTCCTTCGTCTTCCAACAGGCTGGACCAGGTGTCTTCAATAGGCAGCAGTGGCTGGTGGCTCAAGACTGAGAGCAGTGGCATGAAAATCTATTGAGACACAGATTCAGAACTCATACAGCCTCACTTCTGGGGCATTCTTTGGGCCACAGTCAATCACCGGACAGGTTAGATTCAAGGTGTGCGTACCTTGGCAATGGGCAGATCAGTAAAGAACTGTGGTCACTTTTGTAATCTGCTGTAATCTGAATTGTGGCCATGGAAGTGGAAATGCTACATACTGTGAGATCATAATCAATGAGATTTGGAATCTATGAAATAAGTGACAAAGGGAGAAAAGCCTAGTTAAATTATTTTAACTAGGTGACTTAGTTAATGAGAAATAATAAGATTTATGTGGTTAAATACTTGCAGTGAAGTTGACCTTGATTAAAACCCATTCCAGACTGTATTTAACACCTGTTATATATTTCAAAATAGCTGGAAGAGAAGATTTGAAGTGTTCCCAACACAAAAAAATGAAAAGTGTTTGAGGTTATGGATATCTTTAATTGCCCTGATTTGAGCATTACACATTATGTACATGTATAAAAATACCACATGTATCCTATAAATATGTACAGTTATGTATCAATAAAGAATCAATTTCATTTTATCACCAATTCCCTTCCCTAAAAACTGGCCTTATGCAAACAACTTAATTTTTTTGAGGTCTCATGTGTTTCTTCATTTCCAAAAAAGCTGTAAATGATCATTGCTAGCTCATTGGGTGATTAGGAGCATTATGAAATAATGCAAGCAAAATAACTATGTACTTAATGTGGCAAGGGCTCAAAATGGCATGAGTTTATTATTTTTAGGATTTATATTTTCTTGGTAGTATTATGAATAGTATCCTGGTTATAACAAAAGCACATCTCAGAAGGAAAAACTCACTTGAAATTAATTCTGTTTTGGACAAAGTTTAATCATACTGTCAATGGAAATGGATGATGGGGCACTAGAAAATTTAAACTGGAGTTTTAGATAGAAGTCATAGATAAAGATCCCCATATCAAGAAGGTAGTTGAAAAGTTGTAAATAAAGAAAATATGGAGCAAAAGTCTGTGCAAGGAAAAGAGCAAGCAGCCAAAACTAAATATTGAGGAATTTTGAAAATTAAATTATGATTATTTGGCAAGTGTGATTAGATATGTAGGATAAGATGATATTTTGTTGTTGTTTGTCGTTCTGAGTTTTGGCTCATCTTGTTTCTAGCCACTTCTATCATCACCAACTATTAGAATCTTATTCCTCTACAGACTTCTTTTGTATCCCCTACTTTCTGTGTTTGATTATCTCAGTCCAATGTATCGTATAGGTAAATAACTCTTCAGGGAGTATTTTAATTGAATAACAATAAGATGCAGGATTCATAATATAAATCACTCCAAAATTTTATGATAGTCCTTCAGATATTACACAGACATTAACTTTAGATACATACACACCTGTTTATGTATAATCATATTCATATTTGAGGGTCATTAAATATAGCTAAATTTTCCCAAACTTCAAATATTTCAAAAACTAACATTCCTTCCTCATAGGTGAGTACACACTTAGCACTAACAGGTATAAATAATAATAATTTCAATTTATATAAGAAATTTTGACATCTTCTGCTGCCTTCAAAAGCAAACTTATATTCATTTTATTAAGGTGATGTGTTTTGCTTCTTAAATGGAGATTCTTTCCTGTATGGCTCACCATAGGGCAGAGGTTGTCTAGATTATCAACAACCTTGTCCTCACTTACATAATTTAGTACTGTGATATCAATGCGAATTCTACAGTGAAATATTATATCGTTATTTTCAGTCCTATTCAAAAGACATTGATTTAGCATATATTATGTTAAAGATGATATTGTTTACCAATTAAGAAAACATTTATAACTTTTATGAAAAACACATATATCTCATCTTTCTTTCTTTAAATCCAAAAACATTTCACCTGTTGTAACTGCATAATACATTTTATTGCTGACTTTAGGAATACTATATATACATACATATATATATATATATTTACTGAGTAGATGTTCTTTGTAATTGTAATTGTGGTTAAAAAGAATGTGTGTGTTTGAGTCATGCTGGAGGTGGGAAGAAATGTGGGTGGTTGTGTTTTATTTTTCTAGGCTGTGGGTGGTATTTTGATATGTTGGGGATATTTCTAGGCTTGGGAGTGAATGTTCTATTGTAGTTTCTATTTTCTTTTGTCAGAGATGTGCTAAATTTTGTTTTTCTTGCAGATGGTATTTGGAAATTTGATCCAGAGCAACATGTTTTAAAAGAAAAAAAAGTAGGGGGAAATTGATACTAGTTAAGCATACTCCTACACTACTCATCTGGTAGTTGTTATTGCTTTTCCAGTTTTATTTTGTTTCTTCATGAGAGAGATACTGAGTGATGAACAAGATTACTGGCTTTTATATTTGACATACTAAAGACTTCGGACAATTCCCTTAATAACAAGTTCTTCCTTCAAAGGAAGGAAAAGAAAAGTGACAGGACACTAGAGAAGAAATATGGAAAGACATTTCTGAAGTATATTAAAGTGGGAAAGAAAATTTATGACAAAACAAGAAAATCTGAAATTACAGTCTCTATTTACCATACTAGGTACAGAACCATAAGAAATCCTTATGTACATATCCCAAATTTATAAAGTGATCATCTTGCATTCATCTTATATTGATCCAACATACATTGCTTTAAGATTCATCCTCAACTCTCTACTTTTCTCTCTTCATAAAAATCATCTAACTTATGGCTCTATTTGTAGCTATAATAATTATCAATTAGTAGGAAGATAAACTTATCTCTTTATCTATAAATATTTATATTATTTATTCCTTAGGTTTTTTTTTCTGAGCTCTAGATCCACTTTACTTGGATGGCACATAAGACCTTGAAGTACAAATTCATTACTACCCTTATTTTTCTCCTACATTCCATATTTTAGTAAATAGTTCTACCATGCAGTCAGATGATCTTGAGTAGATTTTCAAGTCATACAGTGTGGTGATAAGAATTGATGCTGAAATAAGGAAGTTATCCAAGAGTTAAAGTCAATAGTAAATGACAATAAGTGACTAGGGAGGAATGGGAAAAGGATGAGATGACAAGAAGAAGGAAGAATAATAAGGAATAAATAGTGAGGTATAAATTTCAAAGCAGAGGACATTTGAAGCAAGAACTAGGAAAAATAGTTTGGTAATGGAGAAAAAGAATACAAGTTTTCTTCTTTTGTGACTGAGCAAAGGATAGTGTATAGCTCGTGGAAAGGGAGTAGGTATTTTATCATTATATCTTGTTTAAAATCTATATGTATACCTTTTAAAGATATGTATGTCTTTTTTCTTTGTTTTCAATAAAACCAGATAATTTGAAACTGTGCCTTTTTGTGGAAGAGTAGACCATGGTATGTGGCACAGGATACACGTGCAGGACAAAGAAAAAATATGTCTACCGTTGTCTCTTTTCCACAGTAGCCTACAAGCTTTGAGGTGACTGGAACCAATTGCCATCAGTTGCCATTGCTAAACATCTTTCATGGCATATAAATACTCAGTATAAATGGATGAACAAATGTTATTATCTAGTACTTGATTCCTCCTCTTAGAAGGCTCATAGTGTAACAGAGGAATCAGGCAGGTAAGCAAATGCTACAATGCTGTAAGTTCTGAAAGATTATTTGTATGAAACAATTCCATGTGAGGGGAGGTAGGGGTAGAGATGGCCATACCTTGAGCTAGGTATGGAAGAATCCAAATATTTGACAGGTAGTTAAAGGGAAATACAGTTTAGGAAAAGGAAGACCAATCTAGAAAAAAGGAAATTGTTGACTGGGCACGGTGGCTCATGCCTGTAATCTCAGCACTTTGGGAGGCCGAGGCGGGCAGAACACCTGAGGTCGGGAGTTCAGGACCAGCCTGACCAACATGGAGAAACCCCATCTCTACTTAAAAAAAAAAAAATAGCCTGGCATGGTAGTGCGTGCCTGTAATCCCAGCTGCTTGGGAGGCTGAGGCAGGAGAATCACTTGAACCCAGGAGACGGAGGTTGCAGTGAGCCGAGATCACACCATTGCACTCCAGCCTGGGCAACAAGAGTGAAACTCCATCTCAAAAAAAAAAAAAAAAAAAGATATAGAGTAATTAAATTATAAGGTGTGTTCTTAGGAAGTAAGTTATACAACAGTGAATGGTTAGAGAGAGAACATTCCATTTTAAGAAAAATGGAACAAAGGTAGTTTGACAATTTTGAAGTATCTTAATAAATTTCATTCTACCCAGCACTTTGGGAGGCCAAGGCAGGAGGATCACTTGAGGTCAGGAGTTTGAGACCAGCCTGGCCAACATAGTGAAACCCTATCTCTACTAAAAATACAAAATTTACTTGGGCATGGTGGTACATGCCTGTAATCCCAACTACTCAGGAGGCTGAGGCACAAGAGTCACTTGAACCTGGGAGGCAGAGGTTGCAGTGAGCTGAGCTTGCGCCACTGTACTCCAGCCTGAGCTACAGAACAAGACTCTGTCTCAAAACAAAAAACAAACAAAACAAAATCTCGTTCTAAAGATTTGGAAAATAATCTTGTGAGCTGTCTCTTTTCCTTTTTTTTTTTAATATCAGAGAGTTATAATTGATATAATCAGATTTATGTTTGAGGACTATTAACTGGTGACAATAGAGATTAATGTCTAGAGGGATAGAACAGAGGTATGAGATAGGATCAAAAGCTGTTATTGAAGACTGAGAAAAAGATTATTTTGTAACATATTTGCGATTCTTTCACATTTAACAGTGAGTGTTACTTTTGGCAGAAACAGAAAAAAAGATTAAAAAACATAGAAATCTAAGTAGGTGTAGAGATTAATGGTAAAATGTTTTGCATAAATAAATACTAATACAAGACATCTTTGTTTCTAAAATTCAAACATTTCGTGTGTGTGTGTGTGTGTGTGTGTGTGTCAGAGAGAGAGAGAGAGAGAAAGAGAGATTGCATTTTCCCAAAATGGCCACAGTAGTCATGTTCTTCTTAAAGTGTGACTTTGATACTCCTCCCAGCTTGGTCTGAGAGAGTTTGTGACGTTGGCAGAAATGATGTTAGGAGACTTCCAAGGCTGGGTTATAGGCAATCTAGCTTCCACTTGGCTCTTTTTTCTGTGAGGGAGCTCAAACTAACACATACAAAGAGGCCGCGTGGACATGGTGCTATTCCAGCTAACAGCAGGGCTGGAGTCCCCAATGAAAGCCAGCACCAGCCACCACACATCTGAATAAAGACATCTCCAGGTGACTTCAGCTGCCAGGTCTGAGGTCATTTCATGTCTTCCTGGTTGAGGCTATAGACCCCAGGTGTGAGGTCATTTCATGATTTCCTGGTTGAGGCTACAGACATTCTCACACAAGGGTAAGCCATCACCACTGTGATCTTTGAAAACTATTGACCCAAAGAATCCACAAACTTAATAAATTATTATTTTCTGTCACATATTTTTATACAATTATAGTAAGTGAAACAGTGAGTATGTGTATATATTCCTTTAATAGAATAATGTGTGTATTGATGAGTGACAGCTCTTATTTATTTTTGAAGTCAAAGCAACAAATTTAATAATTATACTGCCTAAAATGCAAAGAGAGTTATAAAGAAAGTCACCAAGGTTCGGGAGATTCTTACTCTAAAGTATGCCCATCTTGGTTTATATTTGGCAGATAAGCAGTAGCAATTCTAGAAGGAAAGGGGACATTTCAATAGATTTTCCATTTGAAATTTATTAGAATAAAATGCAAACATTTTCATCGTTGCTCCCATTGTCTCACATCAGAAAATCTGAGCCAATCATGCAGCAATAAAATCCTAATTTTGTATCACATACTGAGAATGCAAGCAAGATGTTTTAAAATAATATCTCCTAGTACCTATTAATGACAATGAAGATATGTTGGAAGTTAGAGCTATTATGTAGTGTTCTTTGATAAAGACAATATTTAGGGCAAATTTTAAAGGACACATTACCCATACTATTGGGAAATAACAAAATAAAGAAATTTGGAATACTAGAAAAGAAGAAAAAACAAGCAAGGGTGAAAATATGGATAAATAATATAGAATTCTCTTTATCTCTGGAATTTTCAGAATTATGTTTAATGGTTGAAGCAAAAATGATCACAGTGCGTCGTGTGGTTCTCAAAACTAATTATGATAATTCAAGTAATGCCTCTGAAACTTGTATTATAATATGCAGCATTGTTCCTTCAAGAAAAATTATTCCACTTTTCACAAGAGGTCAATACAGAAGCCTCTGGTGTGATGAACTGATTTTAACCACACAGAATTAATGTTTAAGACATGAAAACAGCTCACTTGCAGGAGGATATTGACAGATTTTCCAACTCTGCAGAGTAGCAAAGTTAACAATTGGATTGGGATGCTTCATCAGTTCAACCAAAGGCCAGAAACTTGCTGTGTGCTTTAAAGAATACAAAATGAAACAGCTCAAACATTTTTTTCATTCCACAAAATAAACTTACAGAAATCATTCTCATTTCATCACAAAAATAGGATTAGTCACTTTAAGCAGGAACATTTCGAGAAAGAATGGAGGGGACTTCTTGCCTTATCCACATTTTTAAACCCTTAGCTCCAAAATTCATATTGCAAGCTACAAAAAGATGCCAACCTTCAAACTAACCAATTACACAGAGCAGCCCATAAGAACAAAACCTGCTATTGCAATGTTACAGACATTTCTGGAAATGCAAGAAGTTCTTTTATTTGGATCTATATTGGGTGAGGCAAACAAAAAATGCATTACTGGAAAAAATTAATGTAACATTTTAACTTATATTTTAAGCCATTACAAAGTTAACACCAGTTTAACACAAGAGAGTGCTTTTGAATAGCTGTTCACCTCCAAGCATTGCCAAAGCATTGTCTGACAGAGTTTTAAGTACCTGGTCTTCTCAGTTTTGGCACATATTTTCTTGAGCTCCTAATATAAATATAAGCAACCTCTCTATTACTCATCTTCCTCTCCCCCCTGCCCCAAACACAAAACAAAAACAAAATTACTTTAAATACCATCCTAATAAGGAATTATGGCTAATTTTATACTCTCCTATCTTGTCTAATATTCTCCATTTAATCTCATTATCTACTTATATATAATTATACAATTTTCACTATATAAATGTGATCCTTAGTTTGTTTCCTTTGCTCATAAAATTTCTCCTGCCTGAAATATTCTATTCCTAAATCTAACTTTCCTTTCTCTGCCTGGCAAGCTCCTCTTTAACTTTAAAGAACCAATTTAGAAGTTGCCTCTTTGGGTATTTTTATTTCCGGTCCTGCCTAACCTAGCCATGATTATAGTGTAGTTGTCTTGCCTGGGTCCCCAGGTCAACTTCAGAATATGTTGTATCACATTGTCTGCATATCTGCCTCTCAAGAACAATGTCAGCAACTAAATGGTGGGGACAATGAAAAATTTATCACCAAATCTCCAGTACCCAACCCTGCACGTAGCACATGACTCCAGCATGTGGTTCACTAAATATTTCAATACTCTTTCTGTCTAATCATCCCTAAGCCTTTCTGCAGGCTACTTTTGTATCTTTTGGATAAGAAAGCGAAACCCCAGATGTATTCAAAGTGTATGAGATTGTAAAATATTTCCTTTTCCTATAGCTCCATTAAGGTGGAAGGACATTGTAATAAAAATAGCCACAGTCACAGGTTTTGAAGTTAGACAGAAGCCTGAGCACAAATGCCACATTCATCACTCACTAGACATGATTATGATCGAGTTTTTACTACATCAAAAGGGTGGGCATGAATATTCAATGTGATAATCCAAGTGGATATAACGCAGAGTGATTCAACAGACAGTAATCATTACTTTTCCTAGTCAGGCAGAAACTAAGCTGAGATTGCGGTATGGGCTCCAATGCCACTGAAAATCAGTATACCGAGAACTACACTAGAGCCCTATCAGAATGCCAGGGTCCACAGGGCTGGGAACAGAAGAGTATAGCAGCTCAGAGTATCCATGGCCATGTAATCCCCTCAGGACACAGATTGCTTTTGCCAGTTAAAACGGGACCCCTTATACACATCCTGGTTTGCTTTTTTGGCTCAGACACTAAAAAAGCTACTGCATTTGTAGCTTGCATATTTCCTTTCTTATTCCCGACAGTGGTGAGAATTTAAACATATTGTGTAATTCCTACCAGGAGTTAAAGAAAGGTAATGATAAAGCAAGGGAATTGGAAAGGAAAAGAGGGCAAGAATGAAGCAGCAAAGGATTTCAGCTCAATATAGAGTTTTTCCTTCATTCAAACTATTACATGTATGTATGGACTTGATCTCTTCGCAAACTACTTTTGCATTTTAAGTATTTTAATGCAATGTACACTTGAAAATTTCTAGATAGATGATATTTTGTGTCAATATCTACAACATATATATTTACATGTATACATATATAGTGAGATTCATTATATGTTTTTCAAATTATGTAAGGATGATTTTTAAGGGAAATTGAATAATTTCATCTGATGGAGTAACAAAACTAGCATTGCCAAATATTTACAGAATGATTTGGGATGATGTCTGTGATTACTATAATAAAAAAATATACAACTGTAGTTTATGAGGCTGTAGATTTCTCTACCTTCCTATTACATGAGAGTATTTCATGGTCTACAAAATATTTAAAATTATAAAACACAAACCAAGTTCTCACTTCTGCGTTTCCTGTTAATGAATTTTTTCTAAAGTTGTATTTTGGTAAGAAGTATATTTAAAAATACCTGCCCTTTGTATATGTTAATGGTTTATAACAGTAAAATATATGGAATAAGTGAACATAGTATATTTCCCCAAGAACTGACACAAATGCTATACACTTAATACATATTAAATTTGTCCTTATTATTGATATTAATAGCTAAGATGTACTAAATAGTTATTGTGTGCCAGATGCCATGCCAAGTCACTAAAGGCATTATGTCATGCCACTACATCACACATTACTAACCCATGAGGAAAATATGATGGTTACTATCACTTTATACTTGAGGCGAGGTGTTTGGCAACTGTAAGTCCAATAGGTCAGAGCCAGTCTTGCTCTTGGATATATTTGCAAATGATGAACTCGCTTACAGAAGCATGAACACTGAATAGTAGACACTGTGGAAATTATGTTGCAACTTGGTTGAAATGGTATCTTCCAATTTTAGGGTTCTAGAATTCTTGAGTTAGATCCACATGTATCAACAGAAGAAATGTTTTAATAGAATGAAAAACTTATACTTTGAACTTTCCTTTTTTCTCTGTATTTCTTTTTTTTGCATTTCTATATAAGAATTTATAATTTTATACAACCTTTTAAATTGTTTTCCCTTCCTTTTAGTATATCATCAGACCTTGGGGTTAGGTAAGACAGAGGATTAACAACAAGAACTGGGCTCAAAAAAGTTAATTTTCACAAGGCCATTTGTTCATTCAATGTTCCAGAATTTAGATCCTGACTCTTGAGCAGTATTTTTTTCATCAGACAACACTGACAAATTCAATTCCATAATCCAAATTTTATATTCACTGTAATAACTGGAAATGTTCTGTTAATATAACATTGCTAGTAGCATTAAAATCAATATCTAATAATAGGAATCAGGTTAAAAAATTTGATAGACTTTCCAGCCAAGCACTATGGCTCAAGCGTGTAATTCCAGCACTTTGGGAAACTGAGGCAGGTGGCTTGCCTGAGCCCAGGAGTTTGAGACCAGCCTGGGCAACACGGCAAAACTCCATCTCTACAAAATATACAAAAATGAGCTGGGCATGGTAGCAAGCGCCTGTAGTCCCAGTTACTTGGGAGGCTGAGGGAAGAGGATGGCGAGACTGGGAGGCAGAGGTTGTAGTGAGCTGAGATTGTGCCACTGCCCTCCAGCCTGGGCAACACAGCTAGACTCTGTCTGGAAAAAAAAAAAATATATATATATATATATATAGCCTTTCCATAGAAATCTTTACATAAAAAGGTTACAGGGCCTGGAAGCACAATTCTTTTTAAAGAAAGCATTATGCAATTATATAGAAAAGATTTATTTTTCTTTTTATATTATGTTTGAAATAGATCTAGGTTGAGCTACTGTAGAAATTAGCCTTTATCTCGGAGAGCTAAATCAAAAGTCTTAGTTTCTGAAGTTTTTTGATCTTGCTTTGAGCTATTGAAGGTATTATCTGGGAAAGAATGGAAATAGTTTATCAGAGTCATCAGGATAGACTATTAGGCTTCCAAAAGCTGATTATATCAGAGCCCAAAGAGTACTAGTAATAAGAAAGTGTGATAATAGGAGATATTTGTCCTTTTGAGGGGCTTCTCAATACCTTCTGTATCCTCAGGGAATTCTTCATCATATACTTCTTAGGGGAAGTGTAACCTATATGTTCTATAGAAGCTACAAAAATACTGGCTTTCCCAGCCTTTCTTGTAGTTAGGGAGTAGCTGCATCTTTTGGGCCTGGCAAGTCTGATGCACCCAGTAAGGACTGGAATTGAAAGCTGGTGATCAAAGAAGCATCTGCAATGGGCAATTGTACCTGTTTCCTCTTGCACCTACAACAAATTACTATAATTTTGTAGTTTAAAACTACATAACTTTATTATCTTACTTATCTGGAGGTCAGAAACTTGAAATTGGTCTTACTGGGCTAAAATCATAGTGTTAGCCAGGCTGTGTTCCACTGGAGACTCTAAGGAAGAATATACTTGTTTGCCTTTTCCAACTGCAAGAGTCTCCCTGCATTCCTTGGTTTACGGTCCCTTCTGCCACAAACCAGCAGGATAAGCATCTTCAAATCACTCTCTCACCCTTGAACTCCTGCCTCTCTCTTATAAGAAACTTTGTGATTGCATTGGGACCACTGAATAATCCCGGATAATCTTTCCATCTCAAGATCATTAACTTAATCACATCTGTAAACTTTTTTGGCCATATAAAGTAACACATTTACAGGCTTCAGGGATTAGGATGTGGACCTCTTTGAGAAGCCATAATTCTGCCCATCACAAAAATCCTGTGTAGTGGCTCACCGACAGCAGCAGTGTTCATTTCTTAAAGGCAACAGTGATCTAGGGCCTAGTGGGACCATGTAGGGTGCAGTGGAAGTTGGAAAATCAGTGACATTTAGTGTTCTGTGACATGTGTCCTCACCTGATGGGTGCTGGAATGAAAGGTTAATGTTTAGTGTGATCCAGATTACTCCTAAGCGTTTCATCCTTGTTTGTATTTTCCAAGCCAGATTTCTCAGGTTTTGGGTGGCTCTGTGACCTATTAAGCACTCCTTCCATAAGTTCCTTACTGATTAAATTAATCACAAACCTGAATCTGTGGAAGAGAGGGCATTGAGTATAGATGGTAATGAATGGATGAGAGAGGTGATGTTTGAAGATGAAAGATCCAGCCCTCCCCAAATCCCAAAAAATTAAGAGAGTTTCCACCTGTTAAAAAGACTAATTATTGATTTACTGAAAAAATGTAGTGGTAATTAATCAGTTATTTTTAATCTTAAAGGCTTTTCATACCAATAATGTAATTTAAATGATTCCTACATTTTAAGTTTCTACCTAGTTAGACGATAATACTGAAGCTCATTCAATGGAATCTAAATTTTTTAAAGTAATTGGTTATATTACACAATTAACAAAATTCATATTATATATAAATAACCTGAATCCTTGTTACATAAACATTTTCAAAGCTCGTATGATCTCATTTATGTTCATTTCTCATTGTGATGGTGCATACAGAGCTGGTTTTACCTTATCTTTTGGCACATATCCCTTCTGGAAGAGGTAGAAAGGTCAACTAATTTAGATTACCCAGGGCAGTCTGCTCAGCATCTCTCTGCCTGTGGTCTTTTTCCTCCATTGTATTGGCTCTGGGCCACTCCTCAGTATTTGAGCACTGAAAACAACAGGAGGCTATAGGCCTTATGTGCAATTGGATCCCTTTGCTCTAAAAAGAATGCTGAAACCTGCAAATGTGACCAGGAAACAGCAGCTTCAAACAAAGAGGACTCAATAGATATTTTGACTTGCATTCTAGAAATCAGTTGGAGGAAGTGAAAAAAGAAAAAAGAGAAAGGAGCTATTGATTGCTAATCAGTTCTTGCTAACTAGAAGTAGGACACATAGAAAGTAGATGTTATGACTGGACGTGGTGTCTCACACCTGTAATCCCAGCACTTTGGGAGGCCAAGACAAATGGAACACTTGAGGTCAGGAGTTCGAGACCAGTCTGGCCAACATGGTGAAACCCCGTCTCTGTTAAAAATACAAAACAATCAGCCAGACGTGGTGCATGCCGGTAGTCCCAGTTACTTGGGAGGCTGAGACAGGAGAATCCCTTGAACCTGGGAGGTGGAGGTTGTAGTGAGCCAAGATCATGCCACTGCACTCCAGCCTGGGCGACAGAGTGAGCCACATCAAAAAAAAAAAAAGTAAAAGAAAGTGGATTGTGGATTTAGTTAAGATCATATGGCTCAAACTTCTTTTACAAATGAGGAAAGCTTAAATAGGTAGCTTGGGATCAATTGATGCTTAATACCTTAAATGCCTGATTGTATTCATGTTATTACTTAAACCATCTTTGATGATAGAGGTGCTCAGCTGATTAAATATGTCAGTTCAAAAAAAGAATTTTTTAAATCATCTTAGGATATCTTAAAATATCCTTTCTCCTGAAATTATATTAAATATAACATTGGAACTTTATTTTAGGAAATGAAAGCCTTATATCAACTTCATGAATCAATGAGTGCCCATGGTTTAAAAATTAATAAATAATCATAGCAAACTCTCATATACTTAGGTATTGTATTTATTGAATAATTTTATTGTAGCCAATACTGAATTTTCAGCAATCAAGATTTTGTCTATTCATATTTAAGATTCTCATTTCAATTTTATCCTGACATATTATTAAGTCAATTTTAAGATACCATGTATTAACAAACCCTCGAAGCATTTACTAGATGGAAAAAAAGACATACAATGTTTTCATTTTGTTGTTAGTAGCTTTATAGATGGCCACAAGAGGGCAACCTATGAAAGTAATTGAAATTCCAAGGAAAAACCTCTGCAACGTTTAGTATGTGCGTCTTAGGTAACTTGGATCATGAACTTAGCATTATTGTCAGAATGTATAAAAGAGTTCCATTTCAATTTTTTTCAAACTGTAAAATCAACTGAGACAAATTAATGTCTACATTGCCCTTTAGATTGTGGTATTGAGAGTTATGTAATAGATATATCCCATGTGTGACACGGGAATCAGATGACATCTTTCTAGTAATGATGTCTTGGAAAAACAGTTGCAATAGGCTGTCAGTACTTTCCTAGGAGAGTGACATTCTTTCTTTTTTAAAACAATTTTAACTTTATGGGTACATAATAGTTGCACATATTTATGGGGTAATTATATATTTTGTTATAAGTATAAAATGTATAATGATAAAATCAGGCTAACTGGGAAATCCATAACCTCAAACATTTATCATTTATTTGTGTTACAAACATTTTAAGCGCACTCCTCTAGTTATGTTGAAATATTCAATAACTTATTGTTAACTACAGTTACCCTATTGTACTACCAAACATTGGATTTTATTCCTATTATCTATTATAAATAGATACTCATTTTAATTTGTATCCATTTATCAGCCCCTTTTTGTCCCTCCCCATCCCATTACCCTTGCCAGCCTCTGATAACCGTCATTCTTCTTTCAACTATCAAAATGACTCTTGCTTTTTAAAGATAGTCATGGATTTTGAGATCCTTGCATAATCATTGATAATACTATTACCTGCTTTCAAGCACATCAAATGAGACCTGAGGCAAAAAAGGATCCTTTATGGATTAAAATAGTTTTGATAGGCAAAATAGATCAATTACTAATTTGTGTATTTCTCTATGACTCAAGGTAATGCAGCATAAAATGATTAAATTTTACATCAAGAGGAAAAAGTGTTTAGAGAATAAAGAATGATTTGGCAAACTGAGTACCTCAAAAATCCATGCTTACCCTAGCTTCTCACCCCAATAATCCCCAAAATAATACACATCGTCCAAAATTTACTTTAACTTCTGTTCCTAGGAAAATAATGCAGTAGAGCCCTCTAATTGAATTTCTGGAAGCAGGTGTCCTTTATAATAGCATCACCTTATTTCCTGCCAAGAACATAATGTGCAGCACACAATTCCAGTTTTATTAATTTTGTCATTGCTTGCAGTATTTTGCCCATCCTACCAGACATACTGCAGGGTGACTCAAACAGCACAAGAGACAAATTCTATTTATATCCCAACATTGTGTTTATTTGGTTACATGCCTTAATTTTCAAGATTATGCCATTTGTTAAATTTAATAAGGTTTTAATAATGGATCAAATATATCATGCAATTATATTTTGGATGATGCCTCAGATCATATAATGTAGCCTTAAAATTTGGGGTTTTGAAAGTTGGAATAGGCCAATTTAGAAGAAAATATCCCTTTGATGAGCAACATAAAAAGCTTGAAAATATTTTATTTTCCAACTTACAGAAAGTAATTATTTTAGATAGCTTTAAAGCCCCCCACCCCCCCTTTTTTTTAACCTGGTATAAATCCTCTACTTAGTTTAATGTTCCTTTAATTAGGAAATATATGTAAAGTTAATCTACAAACTTGTAAATAACAGCATGAATTGATAACTTGAAGACCTATGAATCAAATTTAGAAAAGGAATAACAAATATGAGCTTTATATATTCTGCTTTTGAAACTGGACATTTCTGTCAACTTAGTAGAGCCCTCTGGTTGGAGTTTTTTAAAGAAATATGACAATTTTTGTTATTGAGAATTATCCCTTTATCTTTCTGTGACTTAGGCATCATTTTTCTCTCTTTGACAAACACCAAAGGCCATATACTGTATCTTATGTATAAATAATATACTATAATATACTATATTTATAATATATTATATTTAATAATATATAAAATAGCTACAGGAAGTAAAAGTAGAAGAAAGGGCAAATAAATCAGGAAATTATAATAATGTTTAGAAAAATGTTGGAGGATAGCAGAGATAATATATAAACAAAATCAATCAATATTTTATTTTAATACCCACAATACTAATTATCCTTAAATTAGATGTCCAAATATAATGGTTGCAAGAATCTTTTCTTTCAGGTTTGTGTCATTAAAATTCATTAACAGCCTTAGAAATCATGATTTCAAAAGTTGAGTGTCTTACTTAGTGACACATAATAGATACTACACAATGTATCAGAACCAGGATTCAACTCATGCCATCAAATTCCTAATCAGGTCATCACATATATATCATACTATTTATTATATGTGGGGTTTTTTTGTCTTGTGAAAATTCCTCCTTCACAACTCTTTCCAAGTGCTTAGGACATGTCCATGCAAATCAAACACATTATAGACAACCTCGACATATTTGACTTACAGAGATTAATAAGTTTAGGCCCTGATCATGACCCCATTTACAGTGTGTAAGTACATAGTTTTAGCAACTAGGAACCTCATGATTCTCATGAGCTGAAAAGATACATTTCTGACATCCATGCTGTTCTTTATATACAGCATACTTATGTAGTCGTACATATATATATATATATATGTGTGTGTATATATGTATACACACATATGTATAATTTATATCTATTCATACAAATATATTGTGTGTATATAATATAGTCTTTATATAATAAAATCAGTTTATTTAGGGATCATAGTGACATTTCCCATACTGCCATAAATTTTTAGTTATGTATGTATTGATTTATTTTTGTTTTGTTAGTTCAATAGGTTTTGGGGTGCAAGTGGATTTTTGTTACATGGATGAATTACATAGTGGTGAATTCTGGGATTTTAGTGTACCTGTTCCCCGAGTAGTGTACACTGTACCTAATGTATAGTATTTTATTCCTGGTCCCCATCCACCCTCCCCCTTCTGAGTCTCTGAAGTCCATTATATCACTATATGGCTTTGCATACTCAAAGCTTATCTCCCACTTATAAGGGAGAACATACAGTTTTTGGTTTTCCACTCTTGTGTTACTTCACATAGAATAATGGCCTCTAGCTCCATCCAAGTTGTTTCGAAAGTGATTATTTTGTTATATATATGTTATACATATATACTATATATTATACATATAATTATATATTATAATTAATATATGATATGTATATATATATATTTGTCCAGGTCACTATAAAATATATATTTTGTTATATATGTGTTATACATATGTAACATGTATTATACATATAATAATATATAGTATCATTAATATATAATATATATATACATATGCCCAAGTCACTATAATATATGTATTTAATATATATGTATATAATAAGTATATTTTATAGTGAAATATAAAATAAGTATATATATTTTATAGTGAAATATAAAATAAGTATATATATTTTATAGTGAAATATAAAATAAGTATATATATTTTATCGTGACCTGGGACTGGGTAATGCTAGAGTAACATACAGATTATAGGATTGGACTGGTCCTGAACCTAAATTAATAATTAACCTAAGTTAATAATTAAGGAATGGAGTATATAGAGATTAACACAGTATGAATCTACTCTATATTTTCTCAATTTACAAGTTGACATATAAGTAACGTAAAGCAAGCATCTGGATTATATATACAAGGTTTTATACATATATATAGATGCCAGCTACTCTAAGAAGAGCATCTTTTGACAATAAGTGCTTATAGATGTAAAGACCCACTTTTCAAACCACCTCTTCCTTCCATTGCACCTGTGCTTTCCTATTCACCATTTCACATGGGATCTTTTCTTCTGGCAAGGGAAAGACAGATTAATTGCAAAAAACATTTAGTACAAAATAATATAACAGGTAATTCACTATAAAGGATTGTCAGCATAATTTTTTGATCAAAAAAATTTTGAGGAGATCACTTAACTGCTTACATTTGTAAACTAGTGATACATCTTTCAGTCTTATACAAATATGTCCCAATTCTAGGTAGTAGATGGATGAGGCCAATGATATATCATTTTAGATCATGAAAGTTGCCTAAGATATTCATCATTTTAATGAGCATTATTAATACCTCTTTGTATTTCTCATGACATTTATTTGTATTCTCTCTTTTTAATTGATTTTATACATTTTTAGCATCTCTCTTTTCACTGTTTTGGATGCCTCTTGAAAGGCTCACATCTCTAAATAAACTGGCATATTCCTCTTGAGGGACCCTACAAGATTGTTTTCCTAGTCACACTTCGATTTAATGCTATCTGGAAGGCTAATCTTCCATTTGATTAAAATAGATGCGTATCAGATATCATTGTAGATTCATTATTATGCCTGCTTTTTGTTTCAACTTCTTCTTTCCCAAAGATAGTTATGGAAGAGAATCATCACTATCTTGTTTCTCTTTCTGAAAAGCAAAACCAAAAACATGTAAACACATTTTCCCCCTTTTCATACAGTTAATGTTTTCCTATAATGGGTAAACCTTGCTCTATGTGTATATTCTTACTCACATCAGTCTAATTTTCTTCTGGACTATAACTTTCCTACCTTTCTTTAAACAAAATCTACTTAAAATTGTTGCTAAAGGACCCTGGTTATCACCAATATAATGATATGTGTAGTTTTAGAGGTATTTCAACCAATATTTAATCTGGGGGATAGGGGCAAAGGGAGGAACATTAAAATGAAAGCCAGGGCACATTCTATTCTGTTGGGTTCAGGTTTTCCCTGAATACTATGTAAACCTTCTCTGAGTACTTCCAATATCAGTTATTTTCATCTCTGAACTCCTTTCTTTTTAGGTTTCCAGTAGTTTTAAAGCTCTGTTCATAAGCTTTACCCAGGCTCTAGGGATATGTCCAGATGCCTCAAGGATAGCTCCAGTGGGAACTCTGAGCAGGCTGTTTTCTGATTTTTTCTTTTACCTCTGCCTCAAACAAACACACTCCACTGTTATATGCCTTATGTCTTGAGCTTCTACATATAAATTCAATTGAAAATTCATTCTTATGCTGAGGGAAAAAACCTGAAAGTTACTGGGCACAGGCTTATGTCAAAATTTTACTCCAGGAAGCTATATCATTTTCCTTATTACTGATATCCAGCACTCCAAATTATTTGGGGTATTGCTATTGAGCCCTGTATCAAATTGCAAGCACATGTTGTTTATTATTATGCTTAAAGTCAGAATATGAACATTATTATGTGGTAATTTGTTACTTCATTGGTCACCCAAGTTGATATACCCAATTGGGTTGGCCTGGGAAACAACACCTTCTTTCTCATTCCATCTGGGTTGCTGTCCAAATTATCCAGATAGTGGAGGAATGTGCTTCAGTCAGGAGCCTAAAAGAGGGCTGCTTCATTGGTGAAACACCAAATCCTCGTCTAATGCTTACTGGCCCCTCCTTTTAATATGATTTTTTGCTACTTCCTTATTTTTCTGGTATTTCATATTGGGATGTTATAGGGCTCAGCTATTGGACCTCTTCTTTTCTTTCCCTATACTTACTCCCTTAAATCTATATACTGAGGATTCCCTAATTTATATCTATAGCCAGTACTCTCCACTGAAATCCCAGGTAATATGTACAGCTACCCACTTGACATCTCTATGTATATGTCTTAAGGATATCTCAAACTCAACATGTTGACAATTGAGTTCTGGATCTTCCCTCCAAACCTGATACTTCTGTAGTTTTCTCCATCTCAGCTGATGACAAGCTGATTCTTTCATTTCTTTTGGAAAATTATTGGAGTTATCTTTGACTCCTATTTCCCTCATATCCCAATCTACCTTCAAAATATTTTTGGAGTCCAGATATGCCTCACATTACCTTCACCACTGCCGCCCTGTATAAACCACAATTAGCTTTCATCTACATGGCCCACTAGCTTCTTCCCCTCTAACTAACCCTCTGCATCCACTATTCTCAACCCAAAAGCTAAAATGATCCTTTCAAAATCTTTGTCAATTATTCAGTTATGGCATCCCACTGCTCAGATCCTTCCAAAGCTTCGTTCACCCTACTTGCTGATCTTACTTAGAATAAAAATCAATGTCCAGTTAATGCCATGTAAGAGCCAACACAATGTGGATTCTTGTTATATCTCTGCTTTCACCACCTACTACTCCCTTGCTCACTTAGTTTGGATAAACCCCTCTTTGTTCTTCAGTCACACCCTAACTATACTGCCTACCTAGCACCTTTGGATTTCCGTCTTATTCTGTCCGCCTGTTATGCTCTTTGAGCCCTCTGTGACTCCCTTTCTCCCCTCATATCTGTTCAAATGTTAAATTCTCATTGAAGGGTTCCCTAATTACCTCTAAGATATTTTTTCAACTCCCCTGCTCCTTCTCTCTGATTTTCTCCCTGATTTCTTCTACCATGATGTATAAATTGGTTATTTATTCTATTGCAAGATAAACTCTATGAAGACAATTTTTTCCTGTTTTGCTCACATTTCATTCCACACCAATTCATATAGCTTTAGAAACTCAGTAAAATATTTGGTAAATGAATCCATGACTTTTTGAACATCATTTTATTTTTCCCTTTAATGTCTAAACAGTATATTGATTTTACATGGGTATCTCAGTGACCTTAATATTTTAGAAGATGTCAGAGGAATGTTTACATTTGCCTGAAATCTTTCACTTCAGATTCATACTTCAAGCCCAATTCTGATTACCTTAGGTAATCTCAGCCCCATTCCTACCAGATTCTGTCCCCTGCTGAGCCTCTTTAATGTTTGCACGAATGCATCCCATTGCATTTCTTCCCCAATGTGTCATTAATGCAGACTTTCACTGCTAATTTTAGGACAGCACAAGATATTACATCATCAGTTTAAAATCAGTAGTAGATATCTAAGTTCATACAGTTTGTTAGGCATTCTCTGGCCCCAGAATATGCCTTTCTGGCTGTCTCTCACCTTAAGCTTTGGACATTTGTTTATATCTTTATGGTTCTGGGTTTTAGCTATAGTTTAATTACCAAAATACAAAAAAAATTATGCATTAAAACATCCATTATAACATCCCTTCTGGATCCAGAGGACGATTTTGAACTATGTGAATCGTTATTGTTTGGAGTTTTCCCGGAATAAACTTTTTTCCTTAAAACTGTAAATTATGATTTATCTGTAGCATATTTTACTTTTGATTCATCTATTTTATCTTTTTTCAGTAAGCCAGTCTTAATTTTTTTAATTATTTTTTATTTATCCAGTCAACTTATCTCTACTAGAATTGCCTTTCTTCTTCTTTTTTTTTCTTTTTTTTTTTTTTTTTTTGAGACGGAGTCTCGCTCTGTCGCCCAGGCTGGAGTGTGGTGGCACGACCTCGGCTCACTGCAAGCTCCGCCTCCTGGGTTCATGTCATTCTCCTGCCTCAGCCTCCCAAGTAGCTGGGACTACAGGCGCCCACCACCACACCCGGATAATTTTTTTGTATTTTCAGTAGAGACTAGGTTTCACCGCGCTAGCCAGGATGGTCTCGATCTCTTGACCTCGTGATCCGCCCGCCTCGGCCTCCCAAAGTGCTGGGATTACAGACTTGAGCCACTGCGCCCGGCCTGCTTTTCTTCCTAAATAGTTAGATTTATTTTGTTTGTGACCACAAGGAAATATTATGAATATTTAGTATCGTGAATATTAAACTTTTGCAGCTGAGTATCAGGAATATTAAACCTTAACAGCTGAGTCGCTAAAGCTTACATTTTCCAATGTGTTTGCATTTTATCTAACTGGGAGAAACTCTAAAATTTCCAGAAAAATGTATTTAGCATTTTATTTGCAAAAATAATGAAGATCTTACTTAAATTTATTGTTCCAGAAAAATTATTTATTTATATCCACAAGTAGGAAGTAACAGATTTTTTTACTATCTTGCAGTAAATTGATACCAAGTGAAGCTATTAACTAGTCCTACTCACTCTTGAATGGGCACATTTTTGAAATCAGGTCACGTCCAGGTAGAAATTTAGAGAAGAAAAAACGATACTTACATCTTACGGCATTCAAGTGGACTGCTTTTGCTGGGTTGTACGACAACTTGAATTGAAAAGTTACATATCTAACGTGTATGATTAACCACACTTTGTAGATCTGTTTCACTAATCACTTGAGTGTCACTGGACTCAGGACCAGAGCTCCTAAGAATAAAAGGCACATTTACCAATTCACATGTTCCCAGCCCATTACCAGAGAGGGATGTTTTACCTCACTTGTAGTCCAAAGAGAAGAATGTAGTAAGTAACATATAGGACAAAAAAAATCAAGTTTCTAAGGCCATTACTGAATGATGATTTAACCCAAAGGAGACAGTGTGGTAATCTTCACAAGCAATTTTTCTGTTTTATTTTTATAATAATGTAGATAGAACATTTTAATAATTAAGAATGACTTTAAAAAATAACTGTGTCTGTCCTTTGAATTATATTCCAATGCTTAATACAAAGCCTAGACTATTATAGGTACTCGACTAATAATTGTTGAATTAATGAATGAATAATCTCAACAAATAATTTTTGAATTAATGAATGAATAGAAGTGCCATGGGCCGGGTGCAGTGTCTCACACTTGTAATCCCAGCACTTTGGGAGGCCGAGGCGGGCGGATCACGAGATCAGGAGATCGAGACCATCCTGGCGAACATGGTGAAACCCCGTCTCTACTAAAAAAATACAAAAAAAAAATTATCCGGGCATGGTGGATGGAACCTGGAGGAGTAGGTCATGGCCAAGATTGTCCCTGCCCGCGGACAGAGACGATCCTCAAAAAAAAAAAAAAAAAAAAAGCAGGTTTTAAAATGAAAGTTCTTTTAATTATTCAGAAATAATACATTAATGATTAAATTTCAGTTTTCTCTACCTTTTAAATTTAATAATCATTAGCTAAAGTTAACTATTACCTACATTAATTTATTCAATAAATATTTATTGGCAACTCTATGCCAAACTGTTCCTGCGTACTAGGAATAAAAGTTAATAAAACAGAAAAAAATATATTTCCTCATCGAATACACACACACACACACACACACACACACACACACACACTTACACATAGTAAAAATGCAATGAAGAAAATAAAGCTGATTAAGAAAGTAGAGAGCTGTAGTGTGGGAGTGGAGGCATGCCTTTTTACACTGTTTAGACTGGGGCTCTCAGAAGTGTTGACAGATATTTCTGTTTGCACAGACACTTAACTGATGGAGGGAACCATTGGGTGGACTGGAGAGAAACCAAGGCAAAAAAAATCAGCAATTGCAAATGCCCTGGGAAAACATACTTAATGGAGGATTTAAAATCACAACTCATGAATCATTTATTCCTTACTCTAGTTCTTGTCCCTCCACACCAGCTCTACTTCTTTTCATTTTCCTTTCCCCACTGTCACATACAGTTTCATTTACTTTTTACATGTTTTTCTGCACTTCTTCCCACTACAGTGGAAACTCTACACAGAAGAGTATTTGTCTATTTTGTTCACTAATGTATCCTAAATGCCTAGAATAGTGTGCAACTTATAGCTGGTATTTAATAGGTCTTTTATGTATCAATCGACATTATGCTTTGTGAACTGCAAAGACACCCATGTTGCCTGAGGATAGTGTGTAAGGAGATAGTGTGAAATAAAGTGAGGACAGAGAGAGGACCAGGGTCAAATATTGTACAGCTTATAGGCTGTGGAAAAGACTTTGGATTTTCTCAGAAATGTGACAGGAAACTATTAGAGGATTGGGATTAGGAAAATGGAGTGGCCTGATCTACATGTTTACAGATATCATAGGCTACTGTGTGGAAAACAAGTGGAAACAGGAGAAACACAATTCAAGTTCTCTAGGAGCTACAAGTTGAAGGGGCAGACACAATAACATGTGAATAACTTGCCTACTGCAGACCTTAAAAGGGATACAACAGATCTACAGACTAGTGGTAGGAAAATAAAAAGAACCATTCCTCTAGACTGAAGAGATGACATGACAGAGGTGATGCTGGAGCTGGATCTTGGATAAATGTGAAAAGATAATTTTGGACAACAGAAAAACAAGAAAGGGAGAAATTCAACACAATCTACTGGGCAAAAATAAATTTAGAAAGATGAAGTTTTTTTTTTTCTTTTGAGTGACTAAGGGTGGCAATGACATAGAGTGCTTTAAATACATTACTTCCTTTAATTTTTGCAATGCCCTAGTAAGTTAAAAACCTACTTTAATTCCCACTTTTTAGAGAATAAAACTGAGGCTCAGAGAAGCTAACTCAAAGTTTTGTTCATCTGGAAAGCAGAAGAGTGGCAATTTGAATTTGAATCTCTTTGACACTAGAGCCCATGCTTTTAACTGTTATCCTGGGTTGTTGAGTTAATAATAATGCAATCAGCATTCAGAGAAATATCTGACTCTTTGCACCTAATCAGTTTAATCAAATTAATATTAATTTTGCATGACTGTGACTGCCAGTGTGTATAATGCTGTCTAAAGCACTGTAATCATGTTACTGAATGTGTGCCCTTTTGATATTAAAGGAAAGCATTTGTAATAAGAATTTCTGCATTTATTATGAAATATTAATATTTATGGTTCTTTCATTTAAGTAAATGTGTGGTGAATGTCAAGTACAGAAAGACAAATTAAAGAAATTAATGTATGTCCATAATTTACCAGGATATAATAAATTTAATTCTGTATCTACATGGCCTCCTAATCAGCAAGCTGCAAAATTGTGATTTGATCGTAGTGTTTTAGGTGTTTACATTTCCAGTTAAGTGGTTGGGATCCATGATGTTCTTAATAATTCGGTGTCAATATGTAAAAATGAAGTTTTGCTGGGGTCATTCTCTCTCTAAGTGGTGTTTAACCCCTTTATTTCTTACCTAGTCATTTGAATTAATAATATACTTGTTAGACTTGCCTAATAATATAAAACTGGTCACATGGCCTGGAATTAGAAGAGACCATCAGCATAAAAAGCATAGAATTTGACGGAGAAAAAGGTAAAAGGACCTCTCAAAAGGAAATATTAGTTAGCAGATTTTGTAGATAAGGTTCTACTAGATCAATTTTTCAGTCTTGCTCACATCATGATACAGATAGAAAATCATGTTATTTCTACATTGTTATTTCTACAAGGAGGCTCAAGCCTTGAATTGAATCCTTCACTTCTTTTTTTTTTTTTTTTTTTTTTTAATTTTTTTGTTTTACTTTAAGTTCCAGGATACATGTGCAGAATGTGCAGGGGGTTTTTTTGTTTTTTTGTTTTTTTCTTTTTTTTTTTTATTATACTTTAGGGTTTTAGGGTACATGTGCACAATGTGCAGGTTTGTTACATATGTATCCATGTGCCATGTTGATTTCCTGCACCCATTAACTTGTCATTTAGCATTAGGTGTATCTCCTAATGCTGTCCCTCCCCCCTCCCCCCACCCCACAACAGTCCCCGG